>NW_027185759.1:8888734-8909211 GCF_028583685.1 Petaurus breviceps papuanus | reverse complement strand
CTCTCTCTCTCTCTCTCTCTCTCTCTCTCTCTCTCTCTCTCTTTCTCTCTCTCTCCTATCTGTCTATCAAGAGGTTGGGAAAAATTATAGGGTCACATATTTAGAGCTGAAACAGATCCAAGAGGTCATCTACTCCAACTCCTTCATTCTACAGATGAGGAAACTGAGGCCCAGAGTACACAAGATGTGCCTAAGGCCACACAGATAGTAAGAAGCAGGTGCAGTATTTGAATGCAGTTCCCCTATCTCCAAAGGCAATCATTGTTTCTCTGTATCACCCCATGCCCAATACCAACCCCCCCAAAAAGCAGATGCTCCCTCCTGCCCCATTGTACTTTGGAATCACTATGATGCTTATGAAGCTTTCCTTCTAGTGAGTTAAAATTCTTCTGGTGGCTGCTTGTGCCTTCTGTTCCTATTTCTTCTTTCTGAGGTTAAGTAGAAAAAGTTTAATTCTGCTTCCATGACATTACTTCCAATGTGGGAAGGCGGGCTTCAAGCTCTGCCTCATTCCCAGTTTTTTCCCAGCACCTTGGGGTCCTAGAGCTGGAGGGGGCCTCGGCAGAGCCCATTTAGTTCAAACCCATCCCTTTGTACCAATTCTGAGGGAAAGGAAAGGACTTGCTCCAGGTCACATAGGTAGTATCAGAAGGGTGATCCGAACCCAGGACCTCTGGCTCCAGATCCAAGTCTTTTCCCACTGTACCAAGTTCGTTTTTGACAGCTACCTCTCATTTGCTCTCTGCTCCTTGCTGGTTTATCCCTCCACATGTTGACATCCTTGTGAATCTTGAAGTGATTTAGGAAGAACATAGTGCCATCAGCTCATCTTTATGCATGACTTTGTAATTTCCATTTAATTATCTACGTCGGTGCTGTATCTCCCCAACAGAATGTAAGCTCTCTGAGGGCACAGGGACCGTTTTCGCTTTGGTCTTTGTATCTCGAGCATCTAGCAACAGTACATAGCTATTCTCATTATGGGAGAAATGGGAAGAGGTGGAGAGCAGATGCACACACATACAACATGTGTGGAGCAGGGGCAGGGAAGACCAGGCCGATCTGTGCTTTTGTATGTGCAGGGAGCCACCAAGGAGGGAAGTCTCTAACAAGGCACACCTGCTGCCCGTTCAGCCCCTTAGGTTCAGAGCATTGCCTGAGGGCACTGAGAGAGTGAGATAGTTGTCCAGAACCACACAGATGATGGAGGGAGACTTGGATTCAGTCCTCTCTGACTGCAACCCCAGCTATTTACGCATTCCAAGATGCTGGCTAGCACTGCAGGTGCTAGTCAACTCTGTGGGGCAGTAGATAGAGCACTGGTCCTGGAGTCAGAAATACCTGAGTTCAAATCCAACCTCAGACACTTACTAGCTGTGTGACCCTGGGCAAGTTACTTTACCCTGTTTGTCTCAGTTTCCTCATCTGTAAAATGAGCTGGAGAAGGAAATGACAAACCACTTCAGTATCTTTACCAAGAAAGTACTAAATGGGGTTATGGAAAGTCAGACACAACTGAAAACATTGAACAACAGCAATCTTGCACGTGCCTTTATATTTACATGTTGCCAATTACATTAATACATGTTCTCTTTGAGGGCAGGTACTTTTTGGTTTGTTTTTCCCTTTTTTTAATCCCTAGCCCTTAGCCTAATGCCTGGCACACAGTGATAGTTTAATAAATACTTGCTAATTAATTAATCAATGAATTCAGGAGCTTAAACCAATTCTCCGTTTCCCCAGTCTTGGGATCAGCAGGTGTCAATTATGTGTCCCGGTTTTCAGTAGGATCTGTGGCAGTAGGAGAACGTAAGAGCCATTTGCAGACGACCTTGAAGAAAAATGAAATCTTGGTATTCTCCAGGGTTGTTGGGCTTTCCAGCGGGATGCAAGCAACTGGAACGGGTTTTCTGTTCGCCAGATGGAAAGAAAGCTCCTGTGGCCAGAAATCACACAGAAGCTTTGCTTGAACCGATCTTCGCAGACCTTCGGCCTGCTCTGGTTGCAGACGTCGTCTAGGGGCAGGGGAGGGGAATACCTGTGCTTCCTGCCTTCCCCGGAGCAGCCCTGGAGCATCTCCTCTGCCTCTCACCATCTGGGCAGGCATCCTCAGGTGTTGTTTAGTCTCTTTCTCTTTATCCTGGTCCAGCTTGTTCAGCCTATTTTCACCAGGCACTCTATCATCATACCACGATTTATTCTTCCACAGAAGAATTCTGTAAAAAGTTAATGAGGAAATAAAAAGAGGAGGTAGGATTAATCACCCTCAAGGAGGAAGGAATGTTTCCTTGGTGTTTGGGGCACTGAGGTAGAAGAGAAAGGAGCTTTGTAATGCAACCTGTTCCTGTGGCCCTTGGATGGAATATTTATGACAGATGGGCTGGACTTGGGGTTAGTCATCCACAGCTTAATCTCCCTCACGATCTCTCCTCTCCAGGCTGGGGACAATCCCAGACTGTGCTTGGCCAGCACAGCACAGCCCAAATGTTGTTCTGGCAGGTGGGCTTGAGCCTGCCACTCTCTGATGTGAAATCCAAGCAAGGTTGGAAGGGAAGAGCCTTGAATGGGGCCTCAGCAGACCTAGGTTAGATTTTGAGTTTGGACATGGTCTTGCTGTGCAGTTGTTTTCAGTTGAGTCTGACTTTTCTTTGGCAAAGATACTGGAGTAGTTTGCTATTACCTTCTCCATCTCATTTTACAGATGAGGAAACTGAGGCAAGCAGGGTTAAATGACTTGCCCCGGCTCACACAGCTAGTAAGAGTCTGAGGACAGATTCGAACTCAGGCTTCCTGACTCCAGGCCTGGCACTATCCAACAGCTGCCCTAACAGCTAGGGACTCTGCTAAAGTCACTTCCCAAATTCCTGCCATCTCAGAATTGGAAGAATCCAGACATCTGTCCAGTCCAATCCATAACCAAAGTAGAATGCCTATTAGAATACATCCATTAAGGACGTATTCTTACTTCTTGCTTCTGCTTGAAGACCTCCCTAGGCAGTTCCATTCCACTTTGTGCTTTGTCAGCTTTCGTTGTTAGGAATCTTTTTTCCCTCCAAATTGTTCTTGGGTCCTTCTGTCTTCTGCTCTTGCTTCTGCCCTCTGAGATCAAGCAGAATAAGGTGAATTACTCTTCCACAGGAAACCCTTCAAATTCCTAAAGATTTATGTCACTTCCCAATGAATGCCCTCTCCCTGGCCAAATCATCTCTCTGAACCAAACTTACACTTTAGATTCCTGAAACTCCAATTGAAATGCTTTCCCAAGTAATGTGGCATTAGATATCCACCTGATATTTTGGCTTACAGTCCATAATGGAAAAGTTAGACCACCCAACCCCTCTCCACACATTGTATTTATAACACAATATTATTTGTACTATGTTCTGCTAACCAAAAGGCAGGGACTCACTTGTCCATTGGTGCAATAAAATCCAGCCTACTACCTTTCAATATTAGCCTTCTGCTCTCCAAATGGCTTCATCTTATCATGTCTTCTTTAACAAATAAAAAAAAAATCTATTCAGGGTTAGGGAGTCCTGCCTCCACTTCCCAAACTTCATGATCGTGGCTCTGGAGGAGAAAGTGAGGCTGGTGACCTTGCACAGACCTCCCTCCCTCAAACCAAAGTCAACTGTAAGTCATGTCATCATCTCCCTAATGTCACAGTCCTTTTCCAGAATGAAGTACAACACATAGTCGCCATTAGCAGCAAGAGGAAGGAAGGACCCCTTCCTGGACTCAGACTTTATTTGTGTTCTCCCCCTAGGAGAGGATGGTTTAGCAATGGTTTTCTCTCCTTCATGCCCATACTTGCCCACCTTAGACTCCCACTTGGAAGGTGAGCAAAGGTAAGGCTGATTGCTACTCCTTACGTATAATAAGAAATGACTAGGCTTTATGTACAGTGAAGTAGGAATTCCCAAGGTGATCTTGTTGGGTGTGCTATTCTCCAGGTGTGTGAAGGATAGGATAGGGAGTAACCATGTTGAGGGATGGGGGAGGAAGTTAACAAGGAGAAACCAGGTTTTCCAGGATATAGAGCCCATCTTAAAGTCATCTCCTTGGTCAAAAGCTGAACTAAGTCATAAACCAATTATCAGGTTGTCAGTTAACGGGATTGTGAACTCTTGTCCAGCCAGACTGAAACTTCAGCCTAGTAACCTGCTCTTTATGCCTGTCTCACCTCACATTCCTAGATACTGCCAAGGTCTCTTACAAGAAATTAGATCATTCACTGTATGTGCTGTAATGCTTGGATGAACCAGGGAGACTGAGGCATACTGCCAAATCACCATTTACTTTGAGTGTCTTGAAAGTTGATGTATTGCAAGTCATCCAATTTGCTTAGAAAGAAAAAAAATAGAGACTCCCCCACTTGTATTATCCTTCAATGCCCCTTTATGCACAAGGTTTATCCTGGGTACCTGATGATTATGGCACCTGAGCACAAGAGCAAGCAGGTCTGAGCAAGTTGGGAAGACTTTGATGGCAGGTCTGGCCTTTGGATATGTCATTGAAGGATGAGCCTGTTTGGTGCTGAGAGTCTCATTAACCACAAGGGTCACCACCAAGGGAGGCATCCCTGAGGTGGTGGTGGCAATGCACAACAATTATTGATGAGCCCAGTAAAGAATGAAAGGATGGGATCTATATCAGCTATAGGCTCTGCTAAGTATCCAGGAGAATATGTTTGTAGTTAGAGTGCAAAGGATGTTGGGCTGGTCCTGAAACACTGTGCCAGCCCATTCTGGGGAATGGAATATCTTTCAGTTGAGGATATACCCTTGACATGAAATTTTCTTAAAGAAGGTCATATCATTGTCCAAATGACCTACTTCATTTTGGGATCTTTCTTGAGGTGATCAGTGGATTTCTTCTATGCCTATTTTGCCCTCTGGTTGCAGGATATCAGGGCAGTTTTCCTTGATAATTTCCTAAAAGATACTGTCCAAGTCCTCCTTTTGATTATGGCTTTGATTCTGAAATTGTCCCTCCTGGATCTATTTTCCAGATCAGTTGTTTTTCCTATGAGGTATTTTAATTTTTCTTGTATTTTTTTCATTCTTTTGAATTTGTTTGATGGATTCTTGATGTCTCATAGAGTCATTTGCTTCTACTTGCCCAATTTTAACTTTTAAGGAATTGGTTTCCTCAATCAGTTTTTGCATTTTCTTTTCTATTTGGCCAATTGTACTTAATAAGGAGTTGTCTTCTTCAATGGATTTTTGTATCTACTTTTCCACTTGGTCAATTTTACTTCTTAAGTAGCTGTTTTTTTTTCCCTAAGTTATTGACTCTTCTTTTCATAATTCTCTTGAATCATTCTCATTTCTTTTTCCAATTTTTTTCCTTCTGCCCCACTTACATGATTTTTAAACCCCTTTTTGAGCTCTTCAGTGAGTTCTTTATAGGCTTGAAACCACTTCTCTTTTTCTTAGTTGTTTTGACACTTTCCTTCTTCTGAATTTGCATTTTGATCTTCCCGGTCACAATAATAACTTTCTATGGTCAGACTCTTTTATGTTTTTTCTTTTGCTCATCTTTTTTCTTTTTGTCTTTTTCCTTTCTTTTAAATTTGAGCTCTACTCTAGGGGCGGAAGGGGCACTGTCTCAGGTTTCTTGTGTTAGGAGCTGTAGCCCTGGTGCTGCACTGATGCTGCCCTCAGGCCTGTGGGGGACCCATGTGTTGGTGCTGTGCTAAGGGGGTGGGGTAGGGTGTGACTGCTATAACTTCTGGAGGCCACAGGGGTCCTGAGCCTGGTGGAGTCTGTCTGTGTTTCCTGAGGGATACACTGAAGCATAGGACAGTCTGGACAATGGCCACTGCCCGTTTGCCCAGGGCTACGCTGAAGCATGTGGAGGTTCTCAGAACTAGAGTCTGCTGGTTCCTCTGGCTATGCTAAGGCATGAGGGGGTCCCAATGTTGGCATTTACCTGCTCTACTGTGCTAGGGTTCAGGATCTGCCCCTGGCTTGCTGAGGAGCTTCCTGTCCTGGACTGCACTCCTCCTTTACCTCAGTGAGACAGACCTTTCCTGCCGATTGTTTCAACCCATCTTTTGGCTCTTTCTCCTATTCCAGGATTTGTTTTGTGGTCCTATTTTATGGTTGTTTGGAGGTGAGTATGGGAGAACTACAGAGAGTTACTCCTTGTTCCATCATCTTGGCACCTGGAAGAAAGGCCAAAAGACCGATTTTCATTCCATTCACAGGGCCACATTGTATGGTTTGAGGATATCTAGTCCAACCCCTTTTTAACACATGAGGAAACTGAGACCAAGACAGATACAGTGATTTGCCTAAAGTCAGGGAAGTAGGAAATATCTAGATAGAATCTGGATTTGAACTCAGGTTCTCTCAGTGCAAATCCAGGGCTTTTTATTGTATGGAAAAGAGCTGTTAAGGACCTACTTGGAAAGATCTTAAATGCCAGGTCAGGGTTTGGGATTTGTGTTTTGGGTAGTGAGAAGCTCACAGATCCCCTGGATAGGACCCCTCCTTTGGTGAAAAATTGGCTTAAACTACAGAATCCCTATGGTTGGGGGCATAACTACCCAAGGGAATGCCCCTGCCTTCAAGGAGCTCCCAACTTCCTGCATCAAATTCAGATTACTGAGGCACCAGGTGTTTGCCACAATGATAACAGGAACAGAGAATGAAAGCTTTGCATTAACCTGGCTAGGACAAAGCCATCCCTTCACAGCTGGCAGCTGTCTCTGAAATCTATCCCTGAGTCACACCATTACTGAATTTTAGGTCATTGCTTCAATCTAGTTTGTGATGCTTGGTGAGTCAGCAGTGCTAGCAAGGACAGCTGTTTGATGGCTTCAGGGAATGAGTCTGGGGGCTTCTCAGTCAGAGGCCAGGGGATGGAAAAACAAGTTGACTCAATAGGCCTCTTGAGATGGAAGAACAATGTTGGAGGGAGGGGAATCCCCCCACTCCCTAATCTGACTCACTTCTTTTTAGTCAGGAATGAGGCTGACACCATTTACACTGATAAGATATTTCTTTTGTGTAAGGGAGAAGAACCAAGAACCTCAAACCTGGGCCCCATTTCTGTATTTGCCATCAGATCCGAACCCTATCCAACAAATAGAAGCTTCCAGATTTTAGCCCCTCTACTAGATGTTATAAACTCAAAGACAAAAAGCATGACCCTGATAGTTTTGACCAAATCTCTTCTGAAGGGATGGGGTGGGGTAGCCCTCATTTCTACCAAGGTACCTTTTCTCATATCTCTGCCCTAAGCAGAAAGCCCAAACCTTGGTCTGCCATTCAAGGTCCTTCCAAGTTTGGAAGGAAGAAAGGGTGGGAGGAAAGTGGGAAGGAAGGAGAAAAGGAGGGGGGAGGGAATCAGGGAAAGAGGAGAGGAATGAAGGGGGGAAGGAAATAGAAAGGGGAAGGAGAAAGCCTTTCTAGAATCTCCCAGGCAGTAGTCATCACCTCAGCTTTCAAACACCTCCTCTAATTCTTAGAATCTCTCTTCCCCATTTGTATGTAACATAGAAACTTCACAGTAGAATACAAGCTCCTGGTGGACTGAATTTTTTTAAACTTTTGTCTTTTTTTCTCCAGTTGTCTAGCAAAATACCTGCACATGGGAGGACCTTACTTAGTTCTTGTAGAATGGAATGGACTGGACTGGTGTGAGTAGAGGATCGTATAGCAGACCCGACAGCCTTGTCTTGAGTGTTATCATTTCAGATACCTCCGAGGTCTTACTGGCCCAATTCAGTAACAAAGTTCTCAAGGACAGGGATCATTCTCAAACTTTTTGTTTGTGGATCGCAAGGTTTAGAAGATGCTACCAAGCATCAAAGGTCTTGAATAATGTCCTTAGTGTTTCCTATCTTCTGTCTGAGGACTAGATCGCCTCTGAGACACTCATTACTGACTAAATCACAGAATTGTGAAGTTTTGGGGCCAGTGAAACTCTTGAAGACCATCTACTAAATGAAAGAGAGGTTATGGTCTGCACTAGAGAAAGAAGTGCCTGCACCAATAAAATCACACAGCTGGATAGATGGAAATATTCAAGGACAAGATCCATGCCTTCAGCTCCCTTAACATTCCCCCAGTGCCCTTCCTAGCATACTCCCGGTAAATACACACTCTCATAGATTTCATCAATTATATCATCAACTAGTTGAGCAGGTTGGTGGCAGGGCTCAAGCTGCTGTGGCAGAGCTGGGAGCAGAGAGATACTTGAACTGGTGGCATGGTGCCCAGTCTTCATGAAGGTTATCGATGCCTCCCTTTGGCAGTCACTGAAACTGTGGCTCACTGATGCTTCATCCAAAGGGGAATTCCTTGAACCAATCTTGTGTGAAAAATTAAGATGAAAGGGAACAGAGGCAAGGCAGTTGTCCATCTAGCTTTGGATTGAAGAGTTTATCTAAGATGGATCTTTAGCTGGGGGGGGGGAGGTGAGGTGCTGAAAATTATTATAAAGGGTGTGCCCAAGAAGAAACTGGCAAGGCCCACCTGTATCCTTCTGTATTTCCTTAAGGAGGTGTTAAATTTCCTTGTTAGATCAGCTCTTGCACAAGATGTAAATTTGTCTGGTCTTGGGTGCTTCCCTTGTCCCTTTAACCCCACTTTTAGGAAGATTGATTTGCTTCTCTAACTTTAAAACTATGAACAGAGAGATAGGAAACAAAGAAAATGAAGGTTGGGGAGGCATGAGAAGCAGAGGGGATATACCCCAGTAGCAGAGAGACTGTGATGGCAGCCAGCAGCAGCAATTCATCTTTGAGGAGTTCCTGGGCCAAACTTTGAGGATGGTATGAGTATGAGGAAGAGTAGGAGGCAGGAACGTTCATTGTTCGAGAGAAATGTGGGAAGAGAACTTTGTGAACCAGAAAATATTGAAGCAGTAACTTGGGGCAAGATGTATTTGTATAAAAGAGAGAGACAGGCAGACAGATAGAGAAAGTGACAGAGAGAAGGAGAGAAGAAGAAGAAGAAGAAGAAGAAGAAGAAGAAGAAGAAGAAGAAGAAGAAGAAGAAGAAGAAGAAGAAGAAGAAGAAGAAGAAGAAGAAGAAGAAGAAGAAGAAGGAGAAGAAGAAGGAGGAGGAGGAGGAGAAGAGATGAAAGAGAAGAGGGAGTAAATGTATGTGTCTGTGGAGCAACAAATTAGGAGTACTGATTCAGATAAATTGAAAAGAGCCCTGACCTATAGGCTTCTTTAGATGGGTATGTGCACATGAATAGATATTAAGAATCCTAATGGTGAGAAGGGTAGAAGTGTGACTTTAGCCACAAGTCTCCTAAAGCTTTCCAGTTCAGAGCTCCCTTATTGCTGGGAAAGTTGGCAGAAAAATTTCCCCAAAAGTTCTAATGGAATGTGTGCATGTGTGTGTGTGTGTGTGTGTGTGTATATATATGCATATGTGTATGTTAAGACTCATGAGGCCCCTCAGATGCTTAGATCTCAAACAGATTGTACAAAAAGCTCAATGCCTGGACATCAAGAGTGTGAAGGATTAGAAACTCAAAGATTTAAATGAGCCCCAAATACATAAGAGCTTAAAAATCAAAGGGAAGAATGTTTGTGGCAAAACATGTCTTGGGATTTGTCCATCCAAAAGGAAAACCAGCTCAGAAACTCATGTTGACATGTTTTCCAGACACCCAAACAGCACCTGTCTCTTCCTGACCTCCCAGTCTTCTGGTGTTTTAAAGGTGTTAGGTGTCCTGGCATTTGGAAAATGCAGACACCTTTAAGCTGGTAACTGCATCTGACTTTTTTTTGTTCTCATATAAATATGAAGAACACAATAAGTGAAGCCTGCCACTCCCCCCACCCACCCACATTCCCTGATACATTTGTGCTCATGAGTGTGCACACACATGCACACAGACTTCCGGGGAAAGTACACTTACTTCTGAATCACTCATTAAAGTTCTCTGCTTGTCAGCAAGACAGTTCTCTTCTCTTGGAGTAACACAGAATCAGGTCCTTCCAACCAGCATTCTTAGAGTTACTGTTAAACCCATGGATAGTCGAGATCATTCACGTCAGCCAAGTTGCTCCATTAATGAAGAAGTTTTTATTTGAATCATAGAGGACTCTAAAGAAGAAAATACAAGCATCCATTTCTTCTCTTCAGGAGTCAATGCACTCTGACATTTTTCATCTTCAGCACAAACTGACTTTTTATGAAAATTACTCGATTATATCCATGTTTTCATTTGTCTTTTTGTCATGGCCACAACGGGGACACCAGTGGAACTAGAGAACTATGACAGAACAGGGTTGAACACTTCTTAACTTGCCAAGACCCCTGGACCAAATGCTTGGACTTTTCATTACCTCATTCCTGGTTACTAATGACTAGGCTTGGGTCAGTCACATAGTAGACAGCTCAGTTTTTTTTAAGAATTTTATTTTTTTCTCTGTATCTTTTCCCCTCTTTTAACATTTTAATCAACCTTTTCCTCCCATCACTCCTCCCCTATTGAGCAAATTTCATAAAGCCCTCAAAGCATGCCTGTATAGTTCAGCAAAACAAATTCCAATATTTGGCATTAGACCGATCAACTTTCAGCATGTTGTCTACAAGACCATTAAACAGAAACACCAAGGAAGTGAAAGTCACAGTTTTGATGCCTGTGAAAATCTGTAAGCTTTGTCCTGGATTATGGTCACATTCTGAGTAGGAAATGTGTTAATAAAACTCACCAAGGCTATTGGGAAAGCAGCTCCAAACTTTTTCCTTACTAGATCTTTCTACCACAGTGTTGTATATATACTAGACATTCATTCACTCCACAAACATTTACCAAGTACCTTCTATGTGCCAGCTCCCATGCTAGACAATGGGAATGGAAAGAAAAACAGTGCTTGACCTCAAGAAGATTACATTCTACTGAAAGAAACAACATCTATACAAAAGAATAACTGTAAAATATATACAGCATAAATAAAATATGCTCCATAAATCTTTGTTGAATGAAAGGCAAAACACTGCATTTTCTTGACATTTGTCTGTTTTCTGGATTGAAAACGGTTCCAAGTCCTTTCAAGTCTGGATTGGTGGGCACAAATTTCTTCTCCCGGTGGCCATCGATGATCTTCCCTTTTATCTGGAGTGAGTCGTAATTTTCTATCACTAATCTCTTCAGACGCCCACTTAAAGATGGTCATTTCTGAGGACAGGATCGTGCATTTTATTGGCAATGGGAGCAAGCCAGTGTCAGTGAGCAAAGAGGGGGCTCCAGTGAAGGTCTGTACAGGATAGTCCTCAGAAAGGAGTATGGACCAAGCTGAGGGTGCTTCTGGTGGCACTCAGACACCTGTCAATCTTGATCCAGATGATATCCCTTTTTCTTGACCCTTTGGATGTCATTTCTGATCCCAGCACCAATTCTGCTTCCTTCCCAAACCCACTTGGAATACAAAGTCCTGTCTGTAACCAAGTCTGGCTTCTCCTTGCATGGCCCAGCTGGTGCTTTTGTTTTCTCCCCAACCAGAAACCTTCAGTTTTTATATGATCCCTCCACCAAGCACACCACACACCACAACTTGTATTTTGGAAGGAAAACTCTCTGTCCCAGTCCAGTGCAGGTCTATGGAATACTAGATCATGGCATCATAGCATCAGAGTGGACAGGGACCTTATTAGGTCAAATTCAACTCTCCTTTGACAAAGCAAGAAGCAGTGACCCAGAGAGAGTTGAGGTGATTTTCCCACAGTTGAACAGTAGCAGCTGTATTTGGACAGGTTTTCTGACGCTAAATATAGAACCCTAACTCCAACCTTCATCTTAAGGGTATCAAAGTAATCAAATGAATAGGGTGGTGATTTCAGCTGCCCTGGGACTGCACACAAGGTGAAAGGAGGAACCTTTATTAAGTGTCTACTGTATGCCAGAACTCTACCAAGTTCTTAACAAATATTCTCTCCTTGTATCCTCACAACATAGGAGGAACAGTACTTTTAAGTTACTTTGCCAATTCTGGTTGTGAAGGAACTGTGCCAATAGAATATAAGCTTTTTGAAGGCAGGGGCAGCTCTATTTGTATTTGGGGGCCTAGCATAGGGTTTAGCAGTTTTTGAGGTGGTAAGGTCTGGATCAGTAATTTCAATAGCATAGGAATCTCTCAGTGAGGAAACACCCTTTACCAAAGTGGATTGGCAACTGTTCTTTAAATTATAGTCTGAGAAAGTTGCCTTGGGCACTTTTAGGTTAAATGACTGGCCCAAGGTCACACAAGTAGTATGTGTAGGAGGAAGTACTTGGAACAGGGCTGTCCAAATGCCAAGACCAGCCCACTATCCACAACTCCAGGCTACCTGGCCCATAGTAGCCATTACGTAAATATTTGGTGAATGAATAGACAGAATTAAGCAATTATTCAGTTGACTCCTTTTAGTGGGTGCCCTTGGGTGTGCTATAGAAAACAGTTTCCAAATAATAACCAAATCAACTTCAATTCAATCCAATCTTAGGTGCATTCATTATACAAATGCTGTGTGCCAGGGACTGTGTTAGATGCTAGAAATATGGATCCTCAAACCAGTCGGTCTTGGCTTTCAAGTAACATTCTCTTGAGGGATATACCCTCATACACAGTATGCACCAATTAAATAAACACAGGGACATTTCAGGAGGGGGGAAATCACTGATAAGTGGAGTGAAGGGCAGGAAATCAGGAAATTTCTTGGGTCAGAGGCAGCCCTGCAGTTAAGCCTTGAAGGATGAGAGAATCTAATTGTTTTCTCTTGAAATACTTTTTGAAAGATTAAATTTTCTTTTTCTTCAGAATGAAAAATAATATCTGGTTGACTGAGTCATTCTTGGCATCAAGGGAGGGTCAGATTCTACAACATCCTCCCCAGTGTTTAGCAGAGAGCTGAGCAGGCAATGGGGACCCAGTAAACACTCTTCTGTTGACTAATTGATTGACTGATAAGGGAGAAGTAATGGCACCTATGAAAGATTCTGAAACAATCCTCAAACCCCAAGTTATCCAATAGCCACAGCCTCCTTTCCCCTCCCAGCTGGTGCCAATACTTCAAACGAGAGACAGCACTGGCATGGAGGGCAAGTCAGTGTCTTCCTTTTCCAATCTCGAGTAGAGATATTGACTAGAACAGACAAAAGGGGAGAGAAAAGGAGGCTCAGAGACCTAGATCATATTCTGAGTCATTGAACCAGATCCTATGAAGAGAGCACTTTTGATTTGAAGGCCTCAGATAGTATCTCAAGTGTTTATCCTTGCCATTTTTACCAAAGAAAGAACTGAGTCACAGAAAATTACACTGAAGATGCCTACCACTACAAATTGGTTCTGGTTGCCAAGTGACTCAGAATCTGAGACAGGGAAAAAGTACCTGAGATTTTTGACCAGTGCAGGATTCAGTCAGTTTGGTGTCATTGACTTCTGTTATCTAGGCAGCATAGATGGAGTCATATACCCGTATGGGCCAGCAATGAGCCAGAAATGGTCAGATCACAGAATCTCCTTTTTTGAAGGTATTTTGGATAGCACCTAATCTAATAGTATGTTCAATCTATTTAATTCCAACCCCAAGAGATCACTGGTAATTTTCATGCCAAACCCAGTCCATTAAATTATTAACAGGGTCCATGTTGATGGGCCTGTGGGAAACCAGGAATAGTTATAAGCAGTGGTTGGAGCTGGAATTGGTCTAACTATTCTCTAAAACAACTGGAGATCATTGAGAAAAATGATTAAACTAATTTGCTTTCACCCAGCAATCCTACTCTAGGGCACCTATCACAAGAAAATCTAAGACAGAAGGAATTGTCCCTATAGTAAAATATTCATGGTAGCACTTTTTGTGATAACACGGTGGACACACATTGATTGAGTGAATGACTTGCAAATCATAGCATATGAACATAAAGAAATACTATTGCATCATGAGAAATGTGGAATTCAGATCAATTTGAGGACAGTTGAATGAAATGATAAAATGAAGAAAGCAGAATGAAAAGTAAATACAATGACCACAAATAACATGAAGCCAAACAACACTGAAAGAAACAAAACTTATTTAAAAGTAATGATTGGGGTGGCTAGGTGGCATGGTGAATAGAGCACCAGCCCTGGAGTCAGGAGGACCTGAGTTCAAATCCGGTCTCAGGCACTTTACACACTTACTAGCCATGTTACTTTGGGCAAGTCATTTAACCCTAATTGCCCTCCAAAAAAGCAAAAAAAAAAAGTGAAAAAAGTGATGATCAGTCTTCCTCCTGACAAGCAGATGGTGAAATATGTTGACCTTCTCTGGTAGAGAGGCAGTTGACTATGAATGGTAAATTCAGATGTGGTCAAAGTTGACATGTTTGGTTGGTCTGACTTAACAAGGGATCTCTAGGAGTGGGTTATTGGGAAGTAACAGCATTATAAAAAAAAAAAACAAAAAAAAATCAGTAAAGTGTGCATAACAATGAAGATACATAAACATAAACAAATTAAATTGCTAACAGGATCATTTTCTCAGTCCTTTACCATGGTCATAAGTATTGATTCTTCCTGAGTAGGAAACCAGAGTATAAAATAAAGAGATATCATTGAGTAAATGTATCAGAATTTCAATGAGCAAATCAGATTTTCATCGAAGTTGTCCCCTTGAGGGCACTCCAAACTTCTTCTAGTGATACCGTCGTTGTTCAGAGCACGTTTGTCTCATCTCTTGTATTGTCTCCAAAATCACGTAAGAACAATGTAGATGAAGTATGGCATAGTAGGTAGAGTCCCTGGTTCGAATTCTACCCCATTCATCAATAGGTTTTGGACCAGACATCTCTTAACTTCTGTGATCCTTCACTTTTCTCACCTTTAAAATGGGGGTGACAATACCAGTGGCAACTACCTCTCTGAGTTGATGTGAAACAAAAAAAAAATAGTCTGTAAAGTCCTTTGTTAACTTCAAAATGCTATAGGAATTTAAGTGGATGTTAACACAAATCCCATCCTTGGTAGTTACATCTCTTTGACTTAAAGATTGGTCATTACCCAGCTCAATCACCCACTTTAATCCCGAACGTGTTTCTGAATATCTGGGAACTGCTTTCCCAAATCTAGCCTCAAATCACTTTAATTCAGCCAGTCTTTATTTTTTGCCTGCTGTGTGAGAAACATTGTACTAGGCTCTGAGGATACAAAGAAAAAAACAAAGTCATCCTTGCCTTCAAGGAGGTTACAGTCAACTGGTCAATAGACTGAGTGTCATCATGAAGGATTTTCACACATAGAAAATTCACAAAAAGGACTTTCAGCTGCATCTTGGGCAATGGTTGGCATAAGTACCTAACATCCCAGAATTAAAAGGGCACAACACTCAGTTGGATCACTGTCACACTCTGGGCAACTTTGGCACCAAAAGAGATAAGCTAGTAATTTTTTTAAAGCAATCAACTCACATATGTTATAGTCACACAGGTACCAGAGGGGAGATGAAAGAATTTTGCTGAACAGTGTGACCCTTAGGCCAAACAGAAGGATGCTGAGGGGTGGATAACATCTAGGTCAAGTGGAAGGGGAGAGGAGTGTGGGTCTCCACCTTCCTGATTGCTGGCCCTGAATCAAGGTTCCATGAGTAAGCCCCTGGACCCCTTGTGAATGTCAACATGTCCAACAACTCCAGTCCTGCTCATTTCATCACAAGCATTTCAGGGAGGGACTGGTGTGAAAACAAACAGGGAAAACAAAACAAGGGGTGTGTTGAAATCCACTTCTTGCCACTCCTTATTGAGGCTCCAGGGCCCGCAGTTTGTCAGTTGGGGGACTTTGGAGCATAGCCACCAATGTCCTTCCTGGGACATGAGCAAAGTGTGAATGTGGCTTCCTTGCTTCTTTTCTTTCTATTTTTGTTCTTTCTCTCAGACTCTTTGTGGGGGTTTGGATTCCCAGACAAAAGAATCCCTGACCTTTCTAGGCTCTAATTAGCTGGTTATTTTGACACCTCAAGTTTCTTGCATCACCTCCCAACACATTGTTTTACCAGGGATCCTGCACTGGGGTGTATCCATGCACAGGGGAGAGGCCACTCACAGGAAACATGTCCCAACAGTCAGGGAAATGTTGGTAAGGGGAAGATATCTGGGGGTGTAAGGGGTGGGGCTGGTCAAAGGGAGAAGGAAGAAATTATCAGACCTAAGGGAGGAAGGGGGAGGTGGTGCAGAAGAACTGGAAAAATAGGTCGGCAGGCTTGGTGAGACCCAGTGTGTCCACTGTTGGCACCAGTGGAACCAAAGTAGAGAAGCTGGTGAGGCTCTGGGAAATCATGCAGCAATGCACTGAAGACTGGGCAGCTACAGGTTCTTTGCCAAGTTCAGGGTGAGGTAGAAAATAGTGTACATCCCTGCACCTCAGTTTCCTCTCCTTAGGACTCGGGTTTCTCTTGGTTTTCTGACAAGCACAAAGACTTTGGCAAACAGGGTGTCCTGTTGAAAAGCTACATACAAGATCCCAGTAAACATAAGCAATACATATACCCACATAGGTATATATATATACACACACACATATATACATAATGTATCATATAGTTATGATTATATAAATAAAATTGTGCAATAAATTATAATATGAATATATTATGTAATTATAACATTATATAATAATTATATATGTGGATATATATATTTATATACATTTTTGTTGGTGATTGGCAGCAGTGAAGATAGATTCAAATGGAGCCCCAGGAGCCCTCTGGTATCCTGCTCTGATCACTTTTCTTGGAATGACAGAGAAAGCTGCCGAGAAGAACCTCAGGTGTGAAGTGTTGGGGAGCTGTGGCTGATGCTTGAGGCAGTAGGACCCTATTCCATCTTCTACCTCCAGTTCCAAAAGACTTGTAGCAGCCCCCCTTCAAGACAAGGATAGATGACCAGGATCCTAGGAGAAACTAAATCTGACCCTGTATGTCCAGTCAAGTAGGAAGAAGGTATCAAGAACCACAAAAAAGGTACCATTTTCCCATCAGTTTGCTTCTCCATAAGCATGGATCTCAAGAACATCAATCTCTCTAAAAATATGCCAATTTTAAATATTTTTTCAATTCTTTTCTGTGTTTATTTTTGTCTCTTGATTAGGATCTATGAATTCACCCCCTATGTATATGCTCCCCACTAGTGCATTCCCTTTGCAACTTTTGACCTTTTGAGAGTTTAAGTCACTCACCTGAGGTCCCAATGCTAGTATGGGTCAGAGCCTTCTTAACTTCAAGGTTGGCTCCTACCCACCATCATATCTTGTGGATAGATACACACAGGTCTTGGTTCATCTTTCCTTAGAAAAATATAAACTCTTTGCTTCTTGGTTATTCTAGATTGTGTCCCCAGAATATATGACATCACAGATTTATGATTTCCCAGTACAGATAGCTAACAATTGATCTTTAACTTGGTAGATATGTCTTAGATAGTTGTCTGAGACTCAGAAAGATGAAGTAACATGCTCACACAAACTAATGTCAGTGGTTGAATTTGAAGTCAGGTGCTGTTCAATCCAATATCCCATTGCTCTATTGGCCATGACATGATCCTCTTATACACCGAGCAGAAAGGTTTCTAAAACATATCTCAAATAAAAACAACCTAAAGGCATGGGAATGAAAAAAAAGATGAAAGTATAATTGGCAAAAGGTATGTTAGTAATAATATTCTGACTATCAGTTTTCCTATTGTAAAGTACATTTTTAGAATCTATTTATACATGTCCTTGATAGAGTTAGCCAATAGAAAGGGTGGTGGATTTGGAGTTTGAACACTTCAGTCCATGTCCTAACTCTGACACTACTTGTGGGACATTAGGCAAATCTCTTTATCTTTCTTAGTCTCAGGGTCAAATCTGTCAGATGAGGATCAGACATAAAAATTGGAATGGGAAATCTCTATCTCTTACAAATGTAAATTTGTTATCTTAAGAGATTTATTTAGGTTTTATTCATACTAATGACAAACAAACAAATACCTAAGATATCAGTGGAGGAAAGGATATAAGCACTTGTGACAATTTCTTTTAAAAATTGTATTTGATGTAAATCAACTGCCCTAAATAGAAGATCAAAAGAACCTATCCCCCCCATTGCCAGAAAAAATGAATTTGTTCACCAAAGACATGACGGCAATGGATCTGATGTGGGTATAGACTATAAACTCATTTGTGAAATCTTACAGAGAAGGATGGTAGAAAATTAGCAGTAGAATTACTCCACAAAATAGCAAGAAATAGTGAAGGAAATTCCAGTTTAAAGAAATTTGGTGAGAGAGCAAGTTAAGCAAAGCCCATCCTGAGGATAAAGGATAAAACTAAAGGGAGAACAACAAAGAATAAACATGCAAAAGATTGACAAAGATCTTCAAAACAAACTTTTTTCATCATCAAATATAAAAGAGATGCTACTTTAATACTCTGACATCACAGTCCTGCCTGAGCTTCTTAAGAAGGTGGAAATGAAACTGAAAAAAAAAATCAAGCAAACAAAGATGGGGAAAGCAGTTGAAATAGACCAAGTACACACAGAGAAGGCCCATATTGGATGTAACAAAATTTTGAGGGTGATTTTGAACTGATTTGAAAGATGTGAATATCAAAGACATGAAAAAATTGTACCTCACTAATAGAAAATACAGTGACTGAGAGAACATTAGTTATTATCAACTGAAATGCTTATTTTTATAAATATGTCAAGTAGTGTTGAGAAGTAGGTATACTCCTTTAAATTCCCATTCAATAATCACCAGATATCTAGCAGATATAACTTCTCTAAAATTTTAGGTTATTTTCTTATTTCTTTTATTCTTTTTTGTTAGGTTGAACTAGATCTGAAATGTGACATTGACCATATGCCTAATTTCCCATCTGTAGGGATAGGGCCTGGTCCTGTGATTTCATTAGTAGAGGGAACTCCTTGCTGAGGAAACTCCCTGTACCAATTCAGATCAGCACCTCCCATTCAACTCATAGTCTTAGAGAATTGCCAGGAGCACTGAAAGTTTAAATAACTTGCCCAGGATCATGTAGCCCATATATGTCAAAGGAGGGAATTCAGTCCATATCTTCCTGGCTTCAAGGTCAGTTTTCTAGCAATTAAGCTATTATGTTTTTCTTATAAAATCCCATCTGCATGGAACTTATATCAGAATAATACACACACACACACACACAGACACACACACACACACTGATGAGTCTGCAAGAAGGAAACAGGCAAACTTTCATAAGCAGTTGCTTACAGTGAACTATATCTATACCAAATTAGCTGAGATGTGTAGATAATTTAGGTTCACAGCATGCCTACTTTGTGTTAACTGTTTTTTAAGCTAATTCATTTATTTTTAGTTTTCAACATTCACTTCCATAAGTTTTAAATTTTCTCCCCCTCTCCACTTCCCTCCCAAAGATGGCATGCAATAGAACATGGCTCTAGACATACATTCCTATTAAACACATTCACATTAGAGATGTTACATTGAAGAATTATAAGGAATGGGAGAGACCATGAGACAGAAAGGAAATCGTCTGCTTCGCTCTGCATTCCGACTCCATCTTTCTTTCTCTGGACGTGAATGGCACTTATCATCATGAGTCCTTTGGAATTGTTTTAGGTCCTTGTATTGTTGAGAAGGGCTAAGTCTATAAAAGTCAGTCATCGAATACTGTGGCTGTTTCTGTGAACAATGTTCTCCTGGTTCTGCTCACTGCACTCAACGTCGGTTCATATAAGTCTTTCCAAGATTTTCTGAAACCTGCCAGTTCATCATTTCTTATAGCACAAAAGCATTCCATTACATTCATATACCACAGCTTGTTCAGCCATTCCCCAGTTGATGGGCATCCCCTCAATTTTCAGTTCTCAGCCACAAAAAGAGCTGCTATAAATATTTTTGTACATGTGGGACCTTTGCCCGTTTTTATGATCTCTTTGGGCTCCTATGAGCCCTAGAAGCAATATTTTGTTAACTATTTTAAAAGATGAATTTTTTTTAGCACCAATTACATCATCTTACAGACCCTGCTCCAGAAAGGTATCTCCTGTACATAAAAGCAAAATTGCATGAAATTCCTTGAAAGATGAGACAGTGGTGATAATTTAGTTGCACAATCATATGATCATTAACATTAAATCTGACTTAAAACAAGGAGCTATGTGGTCACCCAGGTTGATTATTCCTATCCTATAAGAGTTCCAGGTCAGAGCCCAAGGTGATGACAGATTCCCAATAAAAGGTGAGATCTTTCAGATGCTTCAGTTTTTGGGTGACATTATTCTGATTTTGTTAAATCCCAGAACTTTGTAGAACCCACTGGAGCCCCAGTCATTTAGCTAGTTAGAACCCTAACAAATTCATGGAGAATGTTTATTGTCTGGACTATATTTTGAAGTTGAACAAATAGTCTATAGAACTTATCAATGTGTATACATATCTATCTATCTATCTATCTATCTATCTATCTATCTATCTATCTATCTATCTATCTATCTATCTAT
>NW_027185759.1:8875577-8888724 GCF_028583685.1 Petaurus breviceps papuanus | reverse complement strand
TATCTATCTATCTATCTATCTATCTATCTATCTATCTATCTATCTATATCTATCTATCTATCATCTATTTATCATCTATCTATCTATCTGTCTGTCTGTCTGTCCGTCCTTCCATCCATCCACCTGTCCATCTGCCTGCCTGCCTGTCTGTCTGTCTGTCTGTCTGTCTATCTATCTAGGACAGAACCCTGTAAATGACCAATGAATTGGATGTAGAATTCAATAGCAATACGAGAGTGCTTCTTTTAATGACCCCAAGTTTCTCTCTGAAGCAATAGACTCTGCTTTTAATGCCAGTGATCTTTTGCTTATCTTCTACAGGTAAGATTTTAAGTTGTGGTGCAGGTACTGACCTTTATGGATAGAGGGAGTTCCCTAAGGCAAAGAATCCACAGGTCTGCATCAAACAATTATTCTGGTGACGATGCATAGCTAAAAATCCTAGGACACTATGGCTTCCAAAGAATTGAAAACGAGAATTCCCTAAAGAGTAATGGAGAGGTTTGTGGTCACAGTGATAAAGCTGTAATACATTATTAACGGGGATCTGCAAAGGATATCACCTCAGACAGAGTGAGGGACAACTGAAATGTCCAGCCATTGCTTGGTTCTGCCCTTTGGGGATGAGCAGCAAAGAGCAAACATCCTATTGGAAGACAGTGATCACATTCCACTCTCCTCCTCCTCCAACTCTTCCTTCTCTAGGCTAAGTGTGATGAAGACTTGTGCCTCACATTCAAGGCTAGTGCCCATCCTGGCCTGCCCTGAGAGACTGCAAGATGCTTGATGACAGGGACTGTTTCATTTATGTCTATATTTCCCCAGCATGCAGCAAAGTGCCAGAAAAATATTAGGCATTTAGATGCTTTTGGATTGAGAGATTTTCCTTCTTTCCCTTCCCTAGATACCCTCCAGCTAACCAATGTCCCTCCTCAAATGTGAGTGTCAGAGCTGAATGCCATATTCCCAGATTGGATCTGACCAGGGCAGAATGTAGATGAATGCTTATCTCCCTGGTGCTGAATGCTCAAAACAACCTAAGACGGCATTAGGTTTCTTGCTCATTATGTCACACACACTGTGACCCTTGTTTGCATTGGCAAATCAAAGACATTCTTTTTTTGTATGATATTAATATTGCTTTTTCTGACCTACTTTTTAGTCTGAGCCCAGAAATCACTTTTCTTTCACCTTTTGTGAATTTGTTACAATCCAGATTTTAATCCTGTTTCTGCTTCATTTCCACAGTCTGTATTCCTGGTGACTTTCCTTGACTTGTTTGAAAGACAGCTTGATTTTCCTCCCTAGTCCTGAATTCACCATTCTAGCCCACTACCAGGAGAGTACTTTAATCTCCCCCACCAGGAATTTTCTGTTCCACGAAGACTTTCAGGACCTTGAGCAATGCTTGGGTCTCAATTTCCTCAATTGAAAAAACAGAGAAGTTGTCTGGTCCCCAAGGTTCCTCTCCACTATCCTTTGCTAGGATCAATGGGTATGGTGGAGTGGAAATAACACTGGGTTGGTATTCAGGAGAAATGAGCACCAGGGCCAGCTCCACCAACAATTAGCCGCATGGTTTTGGGAAAACCAGTGAAAAAATTCTGGGCCTGTTTCTTTTTGTAAAGTGTAGGAGTTGGGCTAAATGGGTCTCTTTCAATTTGGACATCCTGTGGTTCTATACTACGATAATTTGACAAAATAGAATTTTTAAACTTAAATTTGCAGTCCGACTTACAAGACTTTCCTGTAGTAATGGCTAGCAGGAAGGGAAAAATACTATTTACCTGTTGGTTCGTCTGTGAACCTCTGAAGGAATTCTGATTGGTGTATCTTTCTCTGATGGTCGCTCCAGCCCCCAACGGGTCACACGTCTTCTTGCTCCCAAGCTCTCATGAAGGTTAGCAGCTAGTGAAATAATTTACTGTGGTTGCACTAAGCAATTGGGTATAATTATGCATTTCATCTCTGAAGGTCTTGGTTTCCTCATCTGTAAAATGGGGTAGGTGGGTTAAAGTACTAAAATATCTCATCTGCATTTGCATCTAAAATCTTCTGATACTCTGAACACTTAGTCAACAGACTTTATTGGGGGATAGATGACCTCTCCTAAATTTCTGATGAAGCATGCCCTGGGTTCTAAAGTGTGGGAATAAGTTACTTTCAGAAGGACTTTATGGTTTCTGGATCTCACTGGATGATCTCTCTCTCTCTCCCTCTCTGTCTGTCTGTCTGCCTCTCTCTCTGTCTCTGTCTCTCTGTCTTTCTCTCTGTCTCTCTCTCTATCTCTGTCTCTCTGTCTCTCTCTTTCTCTCTGTTTCTCTCTCTGTCTCTCTCTCTCTGTCTTTGTCTGTCTGTCTGTCTCTCTTTCTCTCCCCCTGATGGAATTCCCAGGGATTCTAGGTTAATAGTCTCTCTAACATAATTTTATACTTACATTTGTGTAGATATGTGTATGTGTACATGTATACATATAACATATTATATATATGGAGAGAATGAGAGACATCTAATTTGCTTTTACATCAAACACCCGTTCCAAATATATTTTTCTGCCCTACTTCCAAGAGACTCATCCCATACAATAATCAATAAAAAAGAAAGAAGAAAAAAGTTAACAAGACTAACCGTGTCACCCAGACCCCAAGTTATACATGATGTTGTCCACACATAGTCCCTAACTTTGCAAAGAAAAGGAGGGAGACTCCTTTTCATTATCTCTTTGGGATCCAGCATGACCATGACCCTTCTCTGCTGTGATGCTTTCCCTCCTGCCTCCTTGGACAACAGGTGGTTGAGGTTTCGTTGTGTGAGTGTCTGTTTTCCCATTTCCATCCTTGTGCTCGTGATGCATGTTGCTTTCTTGCTTTCTCCTCGCCTTGCTGTGCATTGGCTTATATATGTTTTCCCATATATCTTGGGGTTGTCCATGATCATCATTTCTTGCGGCACAGTCATATTCCATGACATTCATGGAATGCAGGTCATCGAGTGTAGGTCAGTCCTCATCAAAGGCAGCTCTGCTCTTCATCAGCTCAAATATAGCAAAGCATTTCAAGGGACTGACATGGCGGTCTCTGAAGGGAAATATGTAGGAATAGTCCTCTGCTTTATGGAGGAATATTGGATCCCAGGGCCTCTCTGCTTCCAATGTCTTCCTTCTCCCAACTTTCTTCCACACAATTTGATATTCCTAAATATATTCATCTCTGATCAACAACCAAGTGATTCCATATTGCCTCTAGAATCAAATCCAAATCCCTTCTTTTTTGTCCTTTAAAACTCTTCATAATCTGACTTCATTGCCTATTTCCAGATTTATTGCACATAGATACTCACCATGTACTCAGTATTTCAGCCAGTCTTTGTCTCATCTACAATTTGCATAAGCTCCCTGGCTCATTCCTCCCTTTCCAGTCCTATTCCATTGTACTTCTCTCCATGTGCAATACATTCTACCTCCTGATTTCATGTATTTACTGGCTGTCCCCCGTGCCTGGAATTATCTCTCTCCTCATTTCTGCTTCCTGGATCCCCTGGCTTCCTTCAGGTTGCAGCTAAAGTCCTTTTTCTATGAGAAACTCTTCCTGGTCCCCCTTAATGTTAATGCCTCCCTCTGAGATGACCTCCAATTGATTCTATATATACCATCTATAATTTGCTTGTAAATACTTTGTATGTTGTCTCCCATTAGACTTTTAGGTCCTTGAGAGCAGGGACTACCTTCATTTTCCTTTGTGGCTTGTGCTTAGCAAAGTGCCTGGTACATAGAAGGCTCTTGCTAAATGCTTGTTGACTTATGCCTTGTTGTCTTTCTTTCTCACCTTTATCTCTTAGAATACCTACCTTCCTTCAAGGTTCAAGTCTTTTACTAGGGACCCATAGCCCCTAGTTCCTTATGAACCCCTTACTCCCAAATACTTTGCATTTACTTTTAAAATCTTTTGCATTAATTTATCTGTGTACATATACTCCCTCCCTTCCCCCATAAGATAAGCTCCTTGAGGGCAGAGAATATGACATTTTTATCATTATATCTACAGTGCCTGGCACATAGTAGGTGCTTAATAATTACTTGCCGAATGAATGAATGGTGCCTTAGCAAAACTATTGGCTACTATTGACCAAAGTCATATTGAGCATATTTGGTGAATATAGTTGGGGGAGGGGGTTGGAACCCAAGATGAGGCCACAGAGAACTGGACCTTTTCTGACATCATGCTGGTCAGTTGATAAGAGAAATGGGTTCCCTCATCATTCATCTGAAGACAAATGAATAATTGGTAGATGTATATCATAAGGTCCTTGTACGTTCCTTAAGGACCAGGATTATATCATAGGTTCCTTCTACATCTGCCCAAGCTCTAATACCCAACTCATCAGGTCCTTGTTGCCTACAAAATACACTTCCCTGATTAACTGGGCCTTGGGGATGTGTCCTGTCCTACTGACAACTGCTCCTTCATGGTGAACAAGACAGTTGGGCTTGTTATCAGGGCTGTGGGTGGCTCTTCCCAGAGGTCACAGGACCAGCCTTTGGGGTGGGAAAGAGTGGGTGGGAGTGTTTGGGCTGTCACATCACCTAGATCCTGGTACATTTCCAGTGGCCAGAGAGGCAATAGGACACCCTGCCCCCACTTCTCACTCACTGTTACTGGGAGGAGGAAAAGTTTGTCAAATATAAGCAGGGATCATCTGTACGATGTGATGGACTTATGAGCGCTGGTCTCCACAGTGACTATCTGTCTCTGTCTGTCTGTCTGTCTGTCTCTGTCTCCCTCTCCCTCTGTATCTCTCTCTCTGTCTCTATCTCTCTGTCTATCTGTCTCTGTCTGTCTCTCTGTCTCTGTCTCTCTCTGTCTCTGTCTCCCCCCCCTCTCTCTCTTTCTCTGTCTCTCTCTGTCTGTCTTTCTGTCTCTCTCTCTGTCTGTCTTTCTGTCTCTCTCTCTCTCACTCTGTATCTCTCTCTCTGTCTCTATCTCTCTCTCTCTCTCTAACTCTGTCTGTCTTTCTGTCTCTCTCTCTCTCACTCTGTATCTCTCTCTCTGTCTCTATCTCTCTGTCTATCTGTCTCTGTCTGTCTCTCTGTCTCTGTCTCTCTCTGTCTCTGTCTCCCCCCCCCTCTCTCTCTTTCTCTGTCTCTCTCTGTCTGTCTTTCTGTCTCTCTCTCTGTCTGTCTTTCTCTCTTTCTCTGTCTCTGTCTGTCTGTCTTTCTGTCTCTCTCTCACTCTGTATCTCTCTCTCTGTCTCTATCTCTGTCTATCTGTCTCTGTCTGTCTGTCTGTCTGTCTCTGTCTCCCTCTCCCTCTCTCTCTCTCTGTGTCACACACCACACCACACACACACACACCACACCACACACACACACCTCATACACCACACACACCCTCCATAACTACAACCTCACACACACACACACACACACACACACACACACACACACACACACGCCCAGCTGGCTTGCTCAGGGATGCTGAGATGATGGCCAGTTCCTGGTCTGCTTCTCCCTGGGCTGAGCTCCACTGGTGCTGCTGCTGACCAGCATTCTCCCCCTGCTCCATTTCTCAGTCTGGACTCTGGGAAGTCACAGAACCCCAACACTTGCCACACAAGTTGCAGATGGCTCAGCCAGCCCAGCCCCTCATTTGGCAGAGGGAACACCAAGGCCTAGAGAGAGGCAGTGATTCATGCAGTCATAGAGCCAAGAACCAAGAGCCCAGCTTCAAACCCAGAACCTTTCCCATGTGCTGGATTGAGCATCTGTGAGACAGTCAGAGGCCACAGAGCTGACAGTCCAAGCCGACAGACGGGAGGCAGTGTCAGTCATGGCCTTAAACTAATGGAGAAGCATTGGTCCCATGCTGATTAGGTGCCAGGCTCTGGGGGGGGGGGGGTTGAAAAGAAAAGGAAAGAAACGGCCCTGCTCTCCAGGAGCTTGAGCTCCATTTGGGAAGACAGCATGTGCACACAAGCATGTGAAGAATGAGAGCAGACAATTCAAGGTAGACAGGGGAGATGGGTGGGGAGTTGGGTGCAAGCATTGACAGTGATAACAAATCACGATTCCGTAGCCCTTGGAGATTTGCATAGTGTTTTCTGTGCATTGATCTCACATGCTTTCAATGTCTCCTACAAGAATGACAAAAGCTGACGTTTTAGAGGTCAGCAAGTTTTCCAGCCTGCTGTCTTCTTATTGGGTCCTTACAATAGCTCTGTGAGGCCGGTGCGTTTCTTATCTCCATTTTACAGAATAGGGAGCTGAGGCAGATGGCACAGAAGTGACTTTCCCAGGCCCCCAAAGGTAGGCAAAAGGATCTGTGTTCACCTGTCTGCTCAAGGGCGTTGGCCAAGATGGTGTTTTGGAAACCTCCCCATGTTTCTCTCATTCTTTCAGCCAGGTAGATGATATTTATTGAGTGCTTGCTCAAGAAGACATCCCAGCAGGGACAGAGAGGGGACAGAAGTTTACAGCCTAGGAGGCACAATAGATAAAGTCTGACCACCAGTGACGAGGCAGAAAATGTCTAGGGGTAGGGCCATGATGCTTTTCTGCTGTCTCTCTACCCCTAGTGCTTTGTGGACATTAATTCCTTTTCCCTTTCCTGGACTTCAGGGAAGTGGTAGATTGTTTAGCTCAAGAAACCTGAGCCAGGAGAGGCTTGACAGAGGTCAGAGAATCCATCCTTGGGAACTGAATCCAGGAAGTCTGATGTCTGGGTCACTGGAGAACCTCCCTCCAGGGCATGGTGTGGGTGAGTTGGCCTCATCGAGTGAGAGCCAGCCTCAGTTCTTGTAATACATGATGTGGCTGTGTCGAAATGCAACCACTTGTAAGGTGGCCTGCCCTCAAGACTGAGGCTTGTTTTCTTAATTTAGAATAAGAGCCTCTTAGAAACTCTGCCTGAGTTTCACAATGCAGTAATGAGCACGCTGTGACACCAAGGCTTTCAGGAATTGTTCCATCAGAATCCGGCAGAGATGTGGGCTTCTGCTGACAATTACACAGCCTCCATTGTATTTGCTCTTTCCCTCCCAGAGATGAACCATACCCATGTCTGCATCACTCCACGTGTCTTCTTTCAGATTGGCTTTTCCTTTGCCTCTTCTCCCCCTCCCTTCCCTCCCCCCACTGCAGAGCTCTGAATTCCAAAGCAGGCTGCTCTCATCACACATCCCAGAGACGAGCATCATGCTGTTTGTTCCTTCCCACTTCTCCACGAGGCTGCATGGCTTAATGAGATAAGGCCCGTAAAGTACTCAGAGCTGGGCGAGTGCAGAACCACAACTCTCATCCTGTCATGTTGCATGGCTTCCTATCACATAATCTCCTATGCCAATTATCTAGACAATATGTCAGGCAAGAGACGCAGAAAGAGGATGCCGCTGGAGCCCTCCTGGGCTGGGGGCAGGGGGTGGAATTCCAAGAAAACCTGGCCCCCTCTAGGACTCTCTAGGAGAGTCGGGCCTCTTCCTCCTGCCTTTAGGATCCAAGGTGGCCTCTGGTAGGGAGGCCACCTGCGCCAAGCCCAACTGAAAGCACAAATTCTCCGTTCTCCCAGATGAGTCCCCATCCCCTCTGGCCTTGGATGCCTCCAGGCACAGAGATCTTGGGTATTTGTGGAGTAATCCTGGAAAACCCTCCATCATAAGCGTGATCAGTCTGACCAAAGGGCAGAGCAAGAGCCTGTCGTCTTGTCCCCAAGCTCTCAATACCGAATTGATTTATAATAGCGGGCACAATGAGCACTCAAATTGATGGCATGATTTTGAGGCCCTTCAGAGGATGTTGCATTCCATCACTCAGCTGACCCCCATCCTTGCTCCTACTCTTTGTTCATGGTCATTTCCAGGGCCCCTGCATGTTTTTGGGGCTCTAGAATGAGGGCTACAAAGGTCCTTAGTGCCCATGGAGACCAACACCTTCATGTTACAGAGGAGGAAACTGAGGCTTGGGCCTGAAGGGACTTTGTGGCCCAAGGGTTTATAAGTCCAAGCCTGTGACTTTGATGTCTTTAGGTTCCAGAGGCCACAAGGAAGTGAGAGCAGGGCTACAACAGGCACAGATATCACTGAGTTCTTGATTTCTGAGGTCCCTTCCACCCCTCAATCTTTACCTCCGAGGGCCCTTTCGGTCTTAAATCCTTGGTTCTGGGTTCTAAAGGCCATCCCACCTCTGACATCTTATGGTCTATATTTGAAGCCTCCTCCAAGGTCTGACATTCTGTAGACTAAAGTTACCCTTAGATCTGACATTCCATGACCTGTATTCTAACATCCTTCCCACCTCTAACAGCTTATGATCAAAGATCCAGGATCCCTCAGAGCTTTGACATTTTCTGTTCTAAGTTGCCTTCTAACTCTGATATTCTCTGTACTAAGGTCTTTCTCAGCTCTAATATTCCATATTCTAAGGTCCCTCCCACACTGAATTTCTATGTTCTAAGGTCTCTCCAAGATCTGATGTTCTCTGTTCTAGGGTCCAGTTCATCTCTCAGGCTCGTTTCCATATCTCCTCTAGCTCTGACAGTCTGTGGTCCTGACCTTACAACACAGATTCTAAGAGAATACTCTGCCTTCACTATTTCCATAAATGTAGCTTGGCAATGTTTTATAATATTATGCAATCCTCACCCCTTTCTAGCTAACCACACTTAGGAAGGTGAGGTGACCCCTTTCTTGAAAGGAATGGGGAGGGCCTGAGGTCGACACAATCCAAATATACCAGTGAGTCCTTGGCTTGGACTAATAACTACTCTCTCTACTTCAGCAATGCCCACAAATGGCCTGGGATCTAGAAGCTTTACCAATAGACACAGTGTCTCCATCCCCAGAAACAAGCTCATGGCATGCTTCCAGAAACCTGTAAAAACTTGGTCTTTGGTGAGGGGGAGTCATATAATTTGTCACTGAATGAAGATTGGTCATTTTCCATATTAGAGTACCAGCCCTTGCACTCTCAGGACTTTCAATAATTTCTTCATGTAGTTCTTGTTTCTTCACTTTCTGAGGAAGCTTTGTCTGGTGGCATACAACTCCTGAGCAGCTGTCACGCCAGTCCTCAACAGAGACTTGTAAGGCAGCAAAATTGATCCTCACTGAGTTTTCCCACCTCCTCTTTAGGCACCTTTCCCTAGGGAACCAGCTACTTGTTCTCCCATACTAGAGATGAGAAGGAAAGCAGTCTCAAAAATAATTCTTGCTAATGTTAATGACTTCAGTGAGTTAAGCAGTAGTTTGTCTTAAAAATATCTGTGTATTTGGGTGAACTGCCTGCTTGATATGAATTAGCAGTGTGAGTTGGTGGCCCCCAAAGCTAAGGAAAGCATGGGCTTCATTAAGAGAAACTCAGACCTCCTAGGAATAAGGTGATGATCACCCCACTCCCATGTTCAGCTTCATAGAATGTAGAGTTCCATTCTAGGTACAACCTTTTAGGAAGGATATTCATTAAGCAGAGCATCTCCAATGAAGGTTAAAAAAAGATGGAGAGCCTTGAGACAATTTCATGTCCTAGGAGGATTCTTACAAGGAACTAGGGCTGCTTTGTCAGGAGAAAAGAAGCCTTAGGGGCTGGAGAACTGTCTTCAGTATCTGAAAGGCTGATTTATGGAAGAGGGATTGATGTGAGAAGTAAAAATAGTGGGTGGGGTTCCACAGAGCTCTGTGGAGCCTTGGCATAAGCAGACACTTCTTAACAATCAGAGTTTCCCTGCAGTGCTTGGGGCTGCTGTGAGAATTGCTGCATTCCTCCTCACTAGAGGGCTCCAAGTAAAAGTTGGTTGACTGTCCTGCATATTTCCAAGAGTATGCTGGGTCAGTGATGGACTGGAATGGGTGGTGCCTAAGAAGGTCCCTTCCAGATCTGTGCTTGCATGGTTTTTCTATAACGTGTTGAGTTGGACAGCCTGTAATGTCTCTTCTAGCTCAAGCACACAAGAACTCTTATCATCTCAAAGACAGCTATAGGGGATGAGTTAAGTGAATTTCAGTCACTTGAGGATGGACCTTATAAAGCAAACTTTCAAATAGAGTTGGGTGGGGATGTTGGGATACCTGTGCCAAGGGAATTTCAGCATTCCCCAAAGCGAGCCCTTCCCCTGAGGGTTAGTGAGCCTAGCTGCTATTGATACCATCACCAGCTTCTCCCCATTGATCAGGTACCCTTGACTCGGAAGTCTCTTCCAATGTGGAGATTCCCAAGCTCTGTGAAAATCCACTAGAATTCCTTCACCGTTTAGCCCAGCAACTTCTCTGACCCCCAGTGGTCATCACTACCTTGTCTCCACTTGTACTGACCCAAAATAACCCTGCCGTGGAGGAAAGAGACTTTGCCTACCCCATAATTTTGCCCAGTCTTACACACACACATACAGATGAAGTAGCTGGAGAATGATTCTAAGGTAACCTATTATCAAATACTGTGATGCAGAGGTTATACCAGTCTGGAGGGAGGGCACCTCCTCCCTCCCCATGCAATGTCCCATCTGGCTTGTCCCTTTCCCCCTCTCCCTCACCTCACTGGGGCACCCAATGAAGGTCAGCAGTTAGTTATGGAGACATCTCTCCTGGGAACTGAATTTGGGCTGCCTTTATTTCACCCAGATCCATTTCATTGAGCAAAACTCATAAGAAACTGATCTGTAAATAGTTTGATTCAGCGCTGTGGGCAAATATTAATACCTGGATACAGAAGACATGGCGCCTTGTGCCAAAGATGCCGCATTTGGTGATGGACCCCTGGAGTCCATTTCAAACACATGGGAACCACTCTCAATTTCAAAGGCCTGTTCCATCCATCTAGAACTTGAGCTGCAAAAGCCAGCACATATCCTTCCCTAGCCAAGTGGGAAGAGGATCTAATGTGTAGTAAGGCCTGAAGAAATGGGTCTATGTCACCCTGACAACTGAAGGGAAGGTGCTGATTTTCCTCCAATGGCTAGCAATTAAAAGCACAAGGCATGAAGAAGACTGAGGGTCAGGGCTGCTCAGTAATGCTTCCCATTCCCCAAGTACCTCTTATTTTTTTCAATTCATCTTGTCCACAGTTAAAACATTCAACATCATTAGCTGCTCCTTTGGTGCTGTGCATTTTTCCTAACAGAACTCACCTACGTAAGCCAACACCTGCCCTCTCCTTTCTTCTCAGTGAAGTTGGAGGGCCCAGGCCTGGTGTCTTGGAGCTTTTGTGACAAGTGTGTTTGCTCCTGGCTTGACCATCTGCTTGATCTAGAATGTTTCCTGTCTATCCTCTCCCAGACAGCCATGCTGCCCAAACCAACTCATCGATCTTTCTCTGAAACATAGATTTAGCTCTGACCCTTTCTCCCCAGCTCTAAAACCTTTCATGGGAGTCCATTGCCCACTAGAAAGGCTCCTCATTGGGTAGGCAATAAGGCTTAGTTGTCTGTTGGATCTGGAGACAGAAAGGCCTGGGTTCAAGCCCCACCTCTAGCCACTCAAGTTTTCTGTAAAATGGGGGTGATGATAATTGTAGTACAGGCCATGGTAAAATTCGAATGGGCTGGAAGAGGCAGGGGAATGAATGGAGAGATCCAGTACATAGGAATAAGGCCTTCCATGGATTGTTTTCTTTGAATGCCTGGCTGTTGGAGTATAATGATGGGTTGTTTGGGTACCACGAAGGTACAGTCTTAATTCTCCCAGGATGTTTGCTCCTTCTCCACCATCTGTTCCACAGACATGCTTGTTTTCATTGGCTCTCCTTTAATCCAAGATTTCAACTCAAGTTTCCTAAGATTGGATGCTGAAGATCTCTGGGGCTCTTATCTAAAAAGCATCCGGTGAGTGGGGAGACGGGTCCACTTCCTTTCTCTGGTGGGGGAGGGGGTGAGAATGGCCACATCACCCGTCCAGAAACCTCGGGTCAATTCAGGCAGCTTTGAGGGAAGAAAGGGGATCAGTCACCCAGAGGGATGGGGATTCAGATTGACCTGGTCATGGGCCTGATAGTATCCCCTGAGACATAAGCAGACCCTTGGCAACTCGCTAGCTCATGCTGTTGGTTCTGTTCATGCCTGACCATGCTCTCCAATCTTAGAGGCATAAAGGGGTTTTCTGCTAACTCCTGAAGTGCCCCTTCATTTCTGGGGGCTGTCAGATTCCAAGAGAAATGGGTCCCTCAGGCATATGTAAGTCTCTTTGGAGGCACATATCGACTTAGTTTTAAACTATGTTATCAACATTTTGTTGTATTTTTATTTATTTTATTGTCTTTCCCAATTACATTTTAATCTGGTTTCGTCATAAAGCACCTTATAAATGTTAACTGCTTTGGTTACTATTCTGAGGCAAGACCAGTGTATATAAAAAGCCCACAATTTCCTTATGACATTTGCTGTTCTGATCATGAGACCATGAAGCATTTTGTAAACATTAGGGACACAAGTCATCCTTCCTGGTTACTAGACAAATCCTCTAAGGTCCAGAAAAAAAAAATAGTTTAGAATAACCTATAAAAGTACTAGAAATATTGGTGTTGATTTCTTTTACAGATGAGAAAACTAAGGCCTAGGGAGGGTACATGACTTGTCTAAGGTCATCTGGCTAGTCAATAGCAATGCCAAGGCTGAACCACAGCCTATCCAATGCTCCTCCAATTCTGCCATGCTGCCTCCCTTTAAGACCAAGCTTAAAAATTGGCCCCTGCACCTCCCAATGATTGGCCTGAAGGTTTTGTCTAGAATTACCTTCTCCTCACTTGGCTCCATGGAGGGCTACAAGAGGACTGTAAGAACTGCATCTAGCAGGGCCCTCATTTCAACATGAAGCCAGGCTGTGCCAGAAGCACAGAGTCAGAGAGTATAGTGTGTGGTGACTGCCCTGGAGGCAGAGCCTGATCTCAGCTGCTGGGGCTGAGGGTGAGAGAGAAGGTAGGGAGCTCTCTGTCTCTGGTGGTGAGGATTCCATGCCCCTATTGCTTAGAGGCCAGTAAGGGCTGTGGTCTGGACAGCTGACAGCTTTGAGGCTGGGTGCCACAAAGGGAGCAAGGGTGAGATCAATTCCACTGATACTCCCCCCCGCTCTCTCTTTCTCTCTCTCTCTTTCTTTCTCTCTCTCTTTCTCTCTCTCTCTCCTCTCTCCCTCCCCGTTTTGGTCTCTCTGTCTCTCTCTCCTTCTCTGTCTCTCT
>NW_027185759.1:8833224-8875477 GCF_028583685.1 Petaurus breviceps papuanus | reverse complement strand
TCTCTCTCTCTCTCTCTCTCTCTCTCTCTCTCTCTCTCTCTCTCTCTCTCTTTCTCCTCTCTCCTCCCTGTTTTGGTCTCTCTGTCTCTCTGTCCTTTCAAGTTGTTGAAAAGAAGAGGGCATCAGTGGTGACCCCAGCCGTCGGTCCTATAGGCCCCAGAAGAATATATGGAGGCCTTCTATCCCCATCACAAGGGCATTTCCCTAACTGGTGTCAGGCCAGGTCTCAGGAAAATATGTTCAGGCCATGCAGGAGATAGACCTGTAGAGACACTTGGATGATTCTTCTTGAGCTTGAAAAGGAGTTCAGGGAATGTGCCTGAGGAGACAGCTCTTAGAAACCAGCCAGTTGAGCCCATGGCTGTGAAGGACTCCCTGGGTGGCTTCACCAAGTGGAAGACCACTGAATCCCAGAGCTAAGAGGGACCTGGGAGTCAACTAGTAGAACCCACATCTGACCAACCATTCCCAAGTCAACACAACCAGAATTCTAACCATTGGGCAGCTTAATTAACGTCACTGGGTTCTGCTTCCTGAGACCCAGCAGGAAAAGGTAATATCCCTTCAACCCTTAGTGGCATCCCTTTAGTTCTTTACTGACAGCTATTGTGTCTACCCCTAAATCTTCTCTAAGCTAAACTGTCCCAGTTTCCTCAATGAACCTTCTTATGAGACAGTCTCAAGTCCCTTCTCTGCACTGGTTACCATCCACTAGACAAATCTTTTAGTTTGCCAGTGCTCTTCCAAAAAATGACCTCCCAGGTGTTAACTGTCTTCCTTCCAACTCGAACCCCTCCCCCTAACCTCCCCACCCCCCAGCCTTCCTATTTCCTATCTCCTGCTAACTTGATAAGCAATCTCACCAAATCACTGATGAGAAAAGTGTGAAGCAGTCCTGGGCCCCAGATAGACCCCGGGAGCTCTCCCCTCAGGACCTTCCCTTCCAGTGAACACAATCCCTAGCTGCCTAAAGGACAGAGCACAGCAGGTCCAGCCACTGCCTCATCCTGTCTGTCAGGCATCTCTTCCTGAAACCTAAGATCAATGTGCTTTTTGAGGCGCCATATTTCATACTGACTCATACTGAGCTCACCCATCAACCCGAATCTTCAGGTCTTTTTCAGGTCGGCTGCAGAGCAGCTTGCTCATGACCCCACCACCCCCTCAAGCCGTCACCCTCTTTCTCTTTCTCTTTTCCTTTTCACAGCCAAATTCCTAGAAAAAAAAAGCTGTTTACAGTCATTGCCTTTACTTCCTCTCTTCTCACTCACTTTCAGCCCTTTGCAATCTGGCTCCTGACCTCATCCCCAGGCTGAAACAGCTCCTTCCAAAGTTACCAGCAGCCTCTCATTTGCCAAGTCCAGTGGCCTCTCCTCATTTCTCACTCATCTTGGCTTCTCTGTGCATGTGACAGACACTGTTGGTCATTCCCTCCTTACCCACACTCTCTCCACTGAGTTTTCACAGTCCCTGTCACATCCCTCTGACAGTGACTGTGACCCATGGCTTTGGGCCAGGTTCTCCTCTACCCTTTCTCTATCCTTTCTCACTGGTTTCATTAGCTCTCAAGAGGTCAGTGATCATCTCTAAATAGAAGACATTCTGGTCTATTTAGCCATCCCTGATCTCCTGGGCTCCAGGCCTTCGTCACCAACTGTTTTGAAGATTTCCAAATGGATTTCTCACAGGGATCTTAAATTCCACAGGTTCAAAACAAAACCCATAATCTTTTCCCCAATCCCATCTCTTTGCTCACTTCCCTATTTCTATTGAGCATTGCCATGTTTCTAGTGACCCAGGCTTGCGATCCCCAAATCGTCTCTGAGTCTTTCATTTCCTTCCTGTATGCAATCAGTTGTGAAGCGCTGTCTGTTCTGCCTTCCTAATGTCTTGGGCCTCTCCTCTTCTCTTCACTCCTACAGCCGCCATGCTAGGTTGGCCCATCAGCGTTCCTCACCAGGACTATCCAATGGACTCCTAACAACCACGCCTCCCTGACACCACCTCAAGTCTCTCCCCATTCCAAGCCCTCCTCCACACAGCTGTCATGTCTCATGATACATTCCCCTGCTCACTTAAGGCTCATGGCTTCTTCTTGCCTCTGGGACTCAAGCCCAAGCCCTGTGTTTGCCACTTCACATTGTAGACCTGTGGACCTTTCCAGACTTAGTGCATACAAGCCTCTTTCACTCATTTGACGAGGCCAGCCAAACTGCCCAATCAAGCTAACCATTGTCCTTCCTCCCTGACATTTGAGCTGTCATGGCCATGCCTCGGCACAGGCTGTCCATCCCCTTCCCACACAAAAGCCCAACCTGATCTCCACAGGTGCAAGGGCCCTCTCCTGCTGGTCACTCACCCAGTCGGCTAGACCCATGCTTTCTTCTACATGGCTGCACCTTGCAGTGCTACAGACTGTCACCCCCTTGGGAGCTTGCACTTTCCCCTTGAGCTCACTTTAGGAGGCGCACCCTGCACACTCCTGGCCTTCCCGGCATTTCTCAGCACAGCAAAGGTGGTCACAGAGCACACGGCCCTCTGGCCACCATTTAGCCCTTGCTCTAACCACGGAACCAGTCCACCGATTTAACTCCATGTTTATTTCAATTCTTCACCATAGTTCCTTTTGTGCTTTGTGATGATGCCCACCATGTGCTTCTCCATCACCCTTGGAATGGGGCTCATTTTAAAAAAAGGAGGCAACAAGACGTGATGGATGGAATGGTGGAGTGGGCACCAGGAGAACCTGGGACCTGGATTTGAGTTCTGCCTCTGACACATACTGGCTGGGTGACCCTGGGGAAGTCCCTTAATCTCAGCGCTCTAGGTAGCTCACTAAGATTTTATTTTGCTAAGATGGTCCAGACTTGCAGGGGTGAAAGTTTTGTGCTCGCCTGAGAGTTGCCTGCACCAATGAAACTCCAGGTCTAGCTCTCAGTGCCTACTTTGTACAGACATTGTTTTCACTTCTCTGTGTTCAATTTATTTCCCTCAAAAGAGTGTGGGCTTTCTGAGGGCAGGTACTGTGGAGGGTCACCTTTGTATAGCCAGCACCTAGCACACTGCCTGCAACAGAGAATGAACTTGGTACATAAATGCTTTCCGATGGATTGAATGAATGAAGGCCTTTCCTATTGCGGATTTATGAAGTGGATTAAAAAAAAAACTCCGGCTTTGCATTTGCCTCTATACACATCAGCGCTGTAGCTCAGAGAGCTTCTGGGACCCTGAATCTGTGATCCCCTGTATTACCTAACCCTGCAATTCCCAAGGAGTTGTAGTCTATGTAAATTCATAGGTTTTTGGCTTTGGCTTTTTTTCCCCACACCATTCTTTATAGAGCTCTATGTCCCCTGCCTCTGTGTCCCTCAAAGGAGCAAAGCTTGGGATCAAGGGGGTCTGAGAGGCCATCTACTTCAATATCTTTATTTTACATATGAGAAGATTGAGACTAAGAGAAGTTAGATGGCTTACCTAGGGTCTCAGAGCTAGAAAGGATTTGAACCCAGTCATTTGAGTGGCACAGTACACAGAGAGCCAGGTCTGGAATCAAGAAAACCCATCTTCCTGAGTTCAAATCCAGCCTCAGACATTTACTTGTTGTATGACCCTCGGCAAGTCATGTCACCCTGTTTACCTCAGTTTCCTTATCTATAAAACAAGTTGAAGAAAGAAGTGGCAAGCCACTCCAGTATCTTTGCCAGGAAAACCACAAGTGGGGTCCTGAAGAGTCGGACACGACTGAAGAATGACTCAGCAATAGCAACAGAATCAGAGAATATGGATGAATGATTAATCCCTTCTTTCTGTCTCATCTCTCTAAGTGGAAATAGAGATAGCCAGAGTTGGGTTTCCCTCCATCGGTTCTTTCTACTCTCCCTCACTGGGTTTCCCTCCATCGGTTCTTTCCACTCTCCCTCACTTGGGCACACCATTAATTAATGCTGAGAAAAGAAATCAGAAAAGAATCACAGTAGCAAGTTTCATTGTTGGGAATTACCTTCAAGACCACTGCTTCGATGCCCCCACCCCCCATTTTACAGACAAGGAAACTGAAACCAAAGAGACTCAGCAATTTGCTGAGGGTCCCACCACTCCCAGCTGTTGGAAGCAGGATTCGAATCCAGTTGTACCTGATTCCAAGAGCAGTGCTCTCCCCAGGACACCGTGCTGCCACTCAAGAATGAGAAAAATGAGACGGCTCCTCCCACCCAAGCAAAGAACACCCAAGGAATCCCACTTTCGTTTATTCCCAGAGCACTTAAACACTCCACTAGCCTTAAATACGGCTGACCCTTCCTGGAGGTGAAATGAATACACTAGAGTGTTAATTAGACACCTGCTGTGCCTCAAATAGTGTAGATGGTGTTGAGGACACACACACACACACACACACACCTGCACAAGGTTTCTAATTTTTGAGACACCCTGTCTTTATGGAGCTTTTAGACCAGACAGACACGGGTCTTCAAAGTGTCCAAAGAAGAGTGACCAAAATGGAAATGAGCACCTGGACCCCACTTCCCCGGCCTGATGGCTCCAACATTAGGCCCATATGCCTCCGATACTCATCCCCCCTAACTTTATCCTTCACATGCTCACTGAACCTCCCAGTCCTTCAGCTCCTCAGTACAATCTCCAGGAATTCCCTCTGTTTCCAACCTTCTCTTTGCCCCTGTTTCACTCTCAGCTGAAGATTTAGCCTTCCCTCTTCTTACCTTCTCTTCATGGTAGAACCCCTCAATCTCACCCCCACATTTCCTTCTCCTTTCTTCTAGTCTTTAACAAAGATGTGGCCTTTCTCTTTGCCAAGGCCTCCCCAGCATCATGTGCCCTTGGTCACGCTGCTACCATATAGTCCAGCGAATTACTTAATCAATCATTCCCCTTTCTCTCTAATCTCCCATTTCTCCCTATTTCCTGGTTCTTTCCCTACTCTTTTCAAGCATGCCTAAGTTTCCTCATCCTTAAAATGTCTTCCCTAGACCCTATCATTATCCCATATGTCTCCATGGTGTCTCCCCAAACTCCCATAAAAGGATGTCACATACCTTCCTCCCCTCTCACACACGCCTGGCTTCTGACCTCATCGCTCAATCGAAGCTGACCTTTCCAAAGTCACCATTGATTTTTTAATTGCTAAATCTAATGGCCTTTTCTCAGTCCTCCTTCTTCTTGACCTCTCTTCATCATTCGACAGGGGCTCTCTCCTCTGGGTTTTTGTGACCCTGTTCTCTACTGGTTCTCCTGCCTCTCTTGGCCCCTCAATCTCTTTTGCTGAGTTATCATGCATCATACCTCTTCATTTGAGGTGGCCCAAGACTTTGTCCTTGTCTCTCTTCTATTTGCCCCCACATTCTTTCAGTTGGTGACCTCCTTCAGTCTTCTTGGTACGTCATCATCCCTGTACGGATCACTCCCAGACCTAGAGATCCAGCCCACACCTCTCCCTTGAGCTCCAGTTCCATATCATCAGCTGTCTATGAGACATGTCAAACTCAACCTGTTAAAACAGAACTCTTTATCCTTGTCCCCAAACTCTCCCCTTCTCTTGCTATGTTAAGGGAACCGCCATTCTTCCAATTGTTCAGGTCTATCCTCCTGTCAGCTGCTAAATCTTACTGTTTCTACCCTAACAACCTCTCTGATAAATGTCCCCTTCTTTCCAGCTAGGCAGTCACCACCATAGTTCAGAATAGTTATGAGACTACTCCAGTGGCATCCTCATTGGGGTCCCTGGTTCATGTGTTTCTCTGTTCTAACTCATTCACCTGGCAAAGCGGTTTTTTTTCTTAAGCACAGATCTGACCAGGTCACTTCCTTCCTCAAATTCCAGTGGTTCCTTCTTGCCTCAAAGATAAAATGTAGATTCCTATAGCTTTCTAAACCCTTTACAACCTGCACTTAACCTATCTTTCTGGACTATCATGTATTACTCTTCACCCACTTTACTGAATTTTCTGACTCCTTGCCTTTGCATTGGCTTTGCTCTATGCCTGGAATGCACTCCCTCCTTACGTCAGCTTCCTTCAAGACCTGGTTCCAAAAACCACCTTTCCTTTTCCACTCAACTGCAAGTCTCCCTTCCCCTCCCAACCCTCTCATGTTTAACCACCTTTTATTTATTTGGTCTTTATTTTGCACAAATTTATTGTTTATGTTTAAATATTTGCATGTTACCTTCCTCATTCCTCACAAATAGGATATGTTTCTTAAGAAAGAATTATTTAATTTTTTTTTAGTACTTCCAGTGTCTAGCATAGTGCTTGATACTTAATATGTGCTCAATAAATGTTTGTTGATTGATAGACAACCAATCCTTGAGGCTTTTTTTGAGAGTGAGACAGAAACAGAGAGACAGGGAGAGACAGAGATAGAGACAGAGAAAGGAAAGAAATACAGAGACAGAGAAAAAGAGACAGAGAGACACAGAGCCAGAAACAGAGAAGGCAGAGAATGTATGGGGTCTCAGTGGTTTCCAGAGACTCCTCTTCCCATGGTTGTCCTCTAAAAGCAGGTTATGTCACCAAACACACCGCAGAAACAACTACCTTATCCTTTCAGGGTTTGAGATACCAAACCCTTCTTCTACCAAGATTGTGTCTTCATGGACAGTGGGGCAGCTTCCTTGCTTCCCCTTTTCCATCCTGTGGGTGAATCTGAATGCTCCAACACAGGTATCTGATGGAGAGTCCCTGATGGCAGGGGAGACAGTTCGAACCATGCAGGTATCTCTGGAATCCCCGTGCTTTGTAAAGGTCAACACCCAAAGGATGCTGAGACCAGATTCTATAGTGCCACATTGGGTTCCTCACTCCCTCATTAACTCTCAGGATTGTCCATTTGGAGCTGGAAGAAAGTAGTCACCTTGTCTAACCCTTTCATTTGATAGCTGAAGAAACTGAGGTTACCACACAAGCAGAAAGTGACTGAGCCAGTCATCTGACTCCACATTGACAGACTTTTCCTATTAAACAATTCTTCCTTCTCTCTTTTGTAGTTCTCCATTCTAAAGAGAAAGTTCTGTCTCACCTCCTCCTCCTGCCCTATGGCTTGGTAGACTTCAGAACTGATTGCCTCATTGGATGGAATCCATCTCATCTGTGCTGATGATTCCGTCTCTTGAAAAAGAAGATGGATGATTGTTTGTTCCCAGGTGTCCATGAATTACAGAGAAATAAAGGCCAGGAAGACAAGGCCTATATTTTTTTAATTCCTTCATGCCATTCAATATTCAATCAATAAGCATTTGTTGGGTTCTTGATAGACACATTTCACCATCTTAGGAGGAAATAAAGTAGAGAAAAAGAGAGATAATGGCCAAGAGGGCACGCTCCTGGTACAGGGGTATGGTATCAAGACTACAAGAGAAGAAGTTGACCTTGGCAAGAAGGGCCTTCTTCAACACTTCTTCAATAGAGCCTGGGGCAAGGGAAGAAAGAACAGACGATCCGGAGGAGGAATAGTGAGATCATAGCTCTAAAGCTGGGAGGGACATCAGAAGCCATCTAGAATAATCTCCTAATTTTACAAATTAGCAAACAGAAAGTCAGGGAGGATAAATCCAAAGTCTTGTTCGAGGTCACTTACATAACAAGCCTTGGAGGTGAGATCTGAACTCAGATCTTCAGGCTTCAGCCACTGACTTTTTTCCTCTACATCATATTGCTCTCAATCTTGATGTGTGCAGGAAGGTGCAGGGAAGAAGAGGATGGTCCCAGAGGTCTTCAAGCAAAGGCTGAATGACGATCATTTGCCAGGGAGGAAGCCCAAAGGATTCTGGGTCAGGTGTGGGTTAGACTGGGTGCCTCTGAGGTCCCTTCTAGCTCTGAGATTTGGGAATTCTCACATTTCCTCCCTACTCACACAACCACCACTCTGGGTGAGCCCTTCTTTGTCTCTCCCTAAACTGGTGCAATAGCCGCCTACTTGGTCTCCGGGCCTCAGATCTTTCTGCACTCCAATTCACCCTCCACCTATTTGATAAAATGGTTTTCCTAAACTATAGTTCTGATGGTGTTACTCCCTTTTATCAATAAACTGCTGTAGCTCCTTATTATCTCCAGAATCAAATATCAACTCTTCTATGTGGGTTATGAAAATCCCAGAATCTCAGCACTGGAAGGACCCCAGAGCTAATCTATTCCAAGCTGTATCAAAGCAAGCATCCCTTCTGCCACATAGGGGACAAGAGGCCAGCCAACTTTTACTGGAATGCCAATGGCAATGGAGAAGTCACTGCCTCTCAAGGCAGTCCTTGAGGAGGTTTTCCTGATGTCCAGCTTAAGCCTACCACTCTGTAACTACCCCGTGCCCTTCCCAGCACCTGCTGCCCTGATTCTGTTGGAAAAGTTCTAGACAAATGCTCAATAAAACAGGGATTTTCATATACACATTTGAGCATAAAAGAGCATCGCATATGAACCTGCACATCTCTACTAAAGGTAGCTTGCTTTCCTCTTGAATATGTGGTGAGTTTTGCCCACAGCTTCCAAAGATGCCCCATTTGTCTGTGATTCTTTCTGGAATCCTTCTCTTCTCCTCTACATGTTAAAAAAAGACAACTCAGTGACTTTTCTTTTCTTTTTTTCCTTCTTCTTTTCAGCAACTCTATCTCTATCCATTTTCTCTCTCATACTCTTTCCCTTTGGAAAAAAAAAAGAAAAGAAAACCAAAGTCCCTATCACAAATACATAGTCAAGCAAAACAAATGGTCACCTCGGCTGTGTCCAGCCTTATTCTGCATCTTGGTGACACCACCTTTTGTCCAAGAGGCCAGCAGGATGCCTCATCATCAGTACTCTGCCATCATGGTGGGCCATGACATTGACTGACATTCTCAAGTTTTTATTTGAAAAGGCCCTCAAAGACTTGACCCACTGCAAAGACATTTTGTGTGGCTTCTGTTCCATAATTGCACTGAAGTGCAGTGTGCAGAGGTATGTGCAACATCATTCCTACAGTCAGTCAGAGTCTTCAGGTTCCCAAGGGAAAGCCTGCGTGATTCAATTCTTTGGTGGCCTCCACTTAACCGGGAAGTGGGGAGTTAGATCATGGGTAGTCTTGAATGCCCCTCTGGGTTTCGTGGGCTTTCACTAGGGTTTCAAGGACTAAAAACTCAGGGAAGAGAAGAGTAATCGGTGAGTTCAAAGGTTAGATTCATTGCCTTTCCTACTCCCCTCCCACCTCACCAAAGATAGCAGCACCTTGATGGCTCAAGCCTTCTGAGCAATTAATCAGTCAATCATTATGAGTCTATGTGCCAGGCAATGTGCCGAGTACTGGAGGTACAGACATTTTAAAAAGAAAAGGTCTCTGTTCTCAAGTAGGTCACAGTACCTGGCACCCAGTAGGAGCTTAAGGAATGCTAATTAACTGGTTAATAAGTGAGGCTGCTCATCCATTCTTGGTATACACCTGTGGCTCCAAGAAGCTGTAGCAGGAGCAGTGGCCACACCCTAGTAAAACCATCTTGGTAGACAAGCTAAACGAGGTTGAGCATAACTGACCAACCCCAGACCCATCCGTGAGTTTGGGGATGTCTGCCCCAACTAGGTGAAGACTCCCCCCCCCAGTGGAACGGGCAGATGAGAAGAATCTGTTCCAAGGGCCATGGAGGCACATGACAAGCACTTAGGGCTCGGTCGGGCGCTGAAGATGCCAAGGTCAGCTACTGCATCCTGGGCCATCACCTGTCATCTCGACTTGTTTTGCCACTGTCCTATGATTACTTTGGAAGAGGAATCAAGGCTGAGGACTTTGGGCAACTCTGGCTCGCTTAAATCAGATTCACACTCAAGTCAAGATGTCATCTTGTGATTTTGTCAGTCCTCTTTGAAAATGAAGGATGAACAGCAAGAAATGAGTCAGCACTGTATAATGAATGACTAAAGAATCAGGCTAGGAGTTGGGACGAGCTGAGTTCAAGTCTTGTACTGACTGTGCGGATCTGCAAGAGTTGCTTCATCTCTTGTTGCCCCAGGGAACTTTCTAAGATTATTACATGCTACCAAGAAGGGATCAGCACCCACATTGATGGAAATTCCCTATCCCAGTGACCTCACAGGCTAGAACAAAACTAAATAAATACAAACATTCATGTGCCCCTACAAAGTTGGCAAAGTACCTTTCCCACATTATCCCAATAGTCCAAGGATTATTTCAGTTTCTATTATATGAACTCTATCCTGCAGGAGGCATTACCCTGATGAGGAGGGTACTGAGGCCCAGGGTCTCCCAGCTAAGGAAACTGTGGGAGGAGAGATTAGGATCTAGCTCTCCCTGACCGTCAGACCCAGGGCTCTTTCTACTAAAGGATGCCACATGATGTCATTGGTACTCTTAGAGAACAAAGGACAGACAATACCAACAAACAACAGCCTCTAGTGGGCAATAAGAGACCTCCCTACATTCACCTTGGAGAGAGGCTTGTCTCTGCCCAGGCAGTCGGTGCTGAGTCTCCTAATCACCTTTTTGGTGGGGCCGGTGTGGCTCTCGCCACCAAGGAGTCCACACAAGCCCAAGGGCAGGTGAGCTTTTCATGATTGTTGATGTCCTTGGCCCACTGCCCCTAACTGGTCTGGTCCCCTGGGGGAGGGGGAATTGGGGCTTTGGTGAAGGGAGGGGAAGCTAGCATCTCATCCCAACAGGGGCCAGGGGCTCTGTGGGTTCTTCACCACAGAGCAGATGTGGCCAGTGGATGAGTTTGTGTGGGCAATTGACTAAACCAATCTGATAAACAAGACCAGGCCTTACTTAGCTCTGCTGCAGGCCCCAGACAAAGTAAAGGCGCCTATCCCATGTTCCAGGTGCATGAGGAAAGTTGGTGGTTTCTGAATTTTCTTTTCTTTTTCTATAAGCACACTTGCTCTTTGTTTTTCAAATTTGGCTAATTGGTGGTATTTGGGGGGTGAAAGTGAGAGGCCCAGAACCACTGGACCAGAGCAGACAGCTGCCTTGACAAGTCACCCGTCCCCACCCCCAGCCCCCACCAGCTACCCACCCAACCATTTCTCTTCTTCTCTCAGGCTTGGAACATCTTTGTCCAGAAACATCCCATATCTTGCCAGCTCAAAACTCAAGTAGATACCTCCAAATTGGACTTGAGTGTCAGCTTCAAGATCCCACTTCATTTGGCTGAGACTGCCAACGGCAGCTCACGTGTGGCCTTAGTCACACCAGTGCTATTAGGAAGTATGATATTTACAGTTCGGGTTGCATGGGCATGGCTTAGATTAGCTCTCCCGCAGAGCAACGGCCTTCCTGTCCTGTGGACAACTGGGGACAGGTGCATTCAAATCCTGTTTTGACAGATGAGATTGCAGAGTTCGGATTCATGCACAATCCTACAATGAGTCAGGACCAGGGGCACCCAGAGCTCATCTGCCTTCTAATTAGAAGAGGCTTCTCTATGATATTATCTAGTCCTCAATTTTTCATATAACTAGTGAACTGAATGAATGAATGAATGAAACAGAGAGTGCAGTTTTCTTTCATATATGAATTGGACCTCATGGATATAGAGGTGCCTTCTCAAGTCCTACAATTCTAAGATCTTTTTGGATAGGACCAAAAAAGAAAGAGCTGTGACTGAGATTCAGAGACCAGGATTTCAGTTCTTGCATCGATGTGGACTAACTAGGTGACCTTAAAGAAAATCCTTGGCTTTGTTGAGCCACAGTTCCTCATCTGTAAAATGAGGGACACATACTATTCATATTGCCTACCTTGCAAGATTGTTATAGCGAACTTTGCAAAATGAAATATGATGGAAATATTGTCACGATTGGTCTGGATTTGTGATGGGTGTCCTCAGGGTCAAGTTCTCTCGGAGTGGGAAACTCCTTTCACTAATCAACTCACCTTAGAGATGTGACTACAGCACTGGGATTTGAACCCAAGTCTCAATTCCCCCACCTAGTATATCATGCTGTCGCCAGTTATTAGTATTATTCATGATTGTGGTCATTATTGTATCATCATCAACATTATTCCACTTGAGTGGTTGGGAAACCCTGTCTCCCAGTGATTTATTTCTCCTGTGTTTCCCATCACTGGAGGCCCACAAGAGTAAGCTTGTTTGTTCTCTGGAAAAAATAGGCAAACTGGATCACCTGAGTCGGGGGCCATGACTCCTCCCACCTCCCCCTTTCTGCTTCTTATTATACATTTGGAAGATCTTAAAAGAAAAGCAAGGCTTCTCTAAACATGAAAATAACCATTTGCCTCTGGCTCTAATAGTAATCACGAATTCAAGAAATTTGACAAAATTACAGAATGGTCCATCTCATCCCTATCAGGCAGTCAATCAACAAGCATGAATGAAGCACTTACTGTGCTTAGACCCTCCTGAGCACTAGGGATACAAAGAAACACAAAAACAAGGTCCCTGCCCTCAAGGACCCCCCTTTCTAATAGAGGGGAGAGCAGCACACAGGTCCGCACACGTGTGATCTGTAGGGGGGAGATAGGCGGCAGTCACTGAGAGGAGCCACAGCCCACCGTGATTACTATGAAGTACTTTTGCATCATTTCCTTAGGCAGTGAATTAGAATGTAGAATGTAAATTCCTTGAGGGGTCTCTATCTCGCACAGAGGAGTGGCTTAATCACTGTGGGTTGGATTGGATTAGTCTGAAAAGGAAACTCTTGGAGAGCAAGGATTGGGATCTTTCACCTGACATTTTTCCCCAGCCCCTGGCACAATGCGTGACATGAAGCTTGTTTGATTGGCAAATCCTTGAGGCGGAGAGACAGGCACAAGTGACATAGGGACCTCCATAATCCCCTGCATTGCATAGGTCCAAACCCGATTGAGAATCCCTGCAGATAGCCCTCAAGAATGAGTGAATTCCCTTTTGTTTGATGTCTCTGGGGGTCTGTTTACAAAGGAATCAATTCACTATTGACAAATATTGGCAAATTCTTAGCCCAGGAACTTGTCCAGGTCACAGTGGATGATTTTTTCCTCTGAACTAACGAAGACAGTGGGGTGTAGCAGGTTAGAAAATCAGGTTCAGAGCGGTGCCACTGATGCTTTCCTGGTATTATGACTTGAGGGAAATCACACTCTCTGCACCTGAGGGTGTGAGCTGGTGTTCACCAAGGTCCCTTAGAGCTCTAGCCTTCTATCATTCTGTAACCATTCTTTGGACCATTCCTGCTGAGAGCTTGGCTAGGAACTGTCAATGTGCATTTAAAAAGATGCAACTAGAAGTTTCTGTGCTCAGGCAACTTCCATTCTAACTGGGAGCTGGCTGGATTTTCTCTAATGTGTGTCTAAGAGTCAGGTGCTGCTTTGAGGTAGGGTTTGGTTGTCAGACAGCTTTCCTTCTCACCTTTGGAAATCCAGACCCCAGAAGGAAGGGATCGTTCTTCCAGAACAAACCTTTCTTCTCCCACAAGGTGGTAAGAAGACATAATTTTCCCTCATGGTTTAGATGCCAGCTTCATTTTCCTCATTTTGGAGGCCACGGTTTTCCTGAGTGCTCTTTCTCTCTGTGTCTCTGTCTCTGTCTTTGTCTCTGTCTCTCTGTCTCCCTCTCTTTGTCTCTGTCTGTCTCTCTCAATAAACTCCAGTGGGTCCTTTTTGCCTTTAGGACCAAATTTAAAATGTTCTGCATGACATTAAAAGTCCTTCATAACCTACCCCATCTTGCCTTTCCAGTATTTTACACCTTACTCTCTTCCATGTACTTTTTTGATCCAGTATCATTGACCTTACCATCTCTTGGCTCTGGGCATTTTCTCTGGCAGCCTCTTATTGCTGTAATTCTTTCCTCCCCTTAACCTACCGACTTCCCTGACCACAACTAAGACCCCACCTACAGGAAGCCTTTCCCAATCCCCTTTAATCCTAGCGACTTTCCTCCGTTAATTATTGCCTACTTGTCCTGTATATAGTTTGCTTGTATGTATTTGCTTATGTCTTGTCTCCTCCATTAGATTGTGAGTTCCTTAAGGGGCAGGACTTTCGCTTCTTTTTGTTTCCCTGGCACTTAGTAAAGTAGTAGATACTTACCAAATGTTTATTGGTATATTGATTGACATTTGCACGATTTTCAGAACACTGACCTATTTAAATTCTATTTATGTGCATTCCCAGATATTCGATGGTATCCTCCATTGCACTTCCCCTTTAGGTAATTAATATACAGACATGCATCACAAAGATGTTAAGACAAAGATGTTATGGTTTTTATACTAAGAAAAATCAGGAAAAAGAAAGAGCTTAAATTTAGAGAAAATCCTATTAGAAGCACCTGTCAATCACAGGTATTGAGGATGGAGTTTGAGAAATTAAACATTTCTCAGCTTTTCTGCTACTCTCAAAGTGAAGGTCAGTCTATTCCAGCCTTCCCTGTCAGAGTTCTTTTAATAGCTGCAATGGTGAGCAGGGGAATTCTTTAGCTGAGTCAAAACACTTTTGTTAGTTTCCTTTCAAAACAATCTCTCCCTCCCATTGCTGTGCTCCATTCCAAGACATTCTCATTCCTAGACATCCATCCTGTGTCATCTCGCCCCAGCCTCCAGTCTCCCAATCACACAATAATGTCTCTCTCAGGGCATGGAGAAAGTAACCTGTCACTTTAAGATAAAACTTCTCTTTGATTTTCGACACAAACCAAAGATGTCTGACAACTCACAAGCATCCTTCTTGGTTTGTCCCCCTACATGGCAGGGACTGGGACATGAGTTGCCCCTCAGATACCTAGTGGTTATGTCTCTTTGCAAGGTGTCAGTAGCTGGGTCATCTCTGGGGCAATGCTTCAGAATAAAAAGCAGACACAGTATTTGTATTTTCCCTCCTTTCCCCTCCCCTCTCACTCTTTTCTGGGCAGTGTTGGGCTCAGCAGGTGAACCACAGATACTCATCATTTGATTAGTTGGCTTCTGAAAAAGTGGAATGATCCAAATTCTAGAGCTGGAAGAATGTCAGTGCTCATCCACTCCTATCCCCTCATTTCACAGATGAGAAAATTGAAGACCACAGGGAAGAAGTGACTTATATAAAATCACATAGATTGTAAGTGGCAAAACTGGGATTTAAATCCAGGCCCTCTGGCTCCAAATCCCATGATTTGGTTCAGTATGACCAAGAAGAAATGCTCCTGAGAAAAAGAGGCAGTTTCCACTTCTGACCCACAGGGAATGCCCATGGTTTGGTGGCCCTGAGAGATTCTTTGTCAAGGACATATTTCTCATTTGTATTCATGTCCTGTTGATGCCTTAATTGGAGCCATAACCACTTCCTTTCTTCTCCAGATGTGTTCTCCTAATGTACCCTCCCTAGAAGGAGGTGCCTCTTGTTGAGGAATGTTTCCCATTGATTTTGACCTATTACTTGGAGTAAGATTGAATCATTGTGGAGTGTCGTTGCGACACAAACACTTCTATAATCCAATAAAGCCAAGCATCGTGGGAAAACAGGCCATGTTGACCATCCCACAGACCCCAAGCTATTCCAGCTAGTAAATGCTTCTGAAAATGCAGTGTTCTATAGTAGAAAAACCCACAGTTCCACCAATGTGGGCGAGCCAAGTGTGCTGGGTTCCAATTCAAGCTGTGCTACCAGATGTGGGACCTTGGACACATAACACTGTCCCAGGAACTCCACTTTTTACCTCCAAAGTGAGGTGATGGGACCAGGAGATCCTTAAGGTCCATTGTAGCTTCAACATTCCACATCTTCTTCTAGTCCTTCAAAAATCTCTAGGGAAGGAAATTATATGACATCATCTCCTAATGCCTTATGATACTACAGCACCAAGTAGGTGAATAATAAACGCTTGGTGATTGTGGGATAAGCTTGCTCCTAGTTAGTGGCATTCCTACGAATGCTGTAGGGAGAGGCCAGTCCTTCTTTTGTAGTTTAGATTTGTTTCTCCTCTGGTGGCAAATGTGAGAACATTTGACCACCAACCTTTGTATAAAAAAGTCTCTTCCCACAGCCTTGGAGACAGTCGAATCACCCTTTAACCTACTTTCCTTCACTTGAAGTAATCTTAATCCTTGGGAAGTGTCTTCTCCCCTCCTCTCAGGACCAGCTGACCAATGGACCCAAGGAAGGAGTTTACCCAGGGTCAACTATTTGCCAAGCCACAAGAAGGAAAAGGTTTTCCTAAATTGTTCATTATGACACAGTACTTCTAATGAATCCACATTTCTAGTTGAGGCAAAGAGCTATGTTTTACTTCCCATCCGCCCACTTGACTTTAAGTCATGGAATGTCCCAGTTGGTTGTTCATCATGCAAACAGTGAAGGAGGGGCCATAGTGGGATTGAATAGGATGCAACATGATATTAAGAATGGGGCAGGAGAAGTGAGGCCCCTCTGGAGTATAATGGATAGAGTGCTGGTATTGGAGTCGGGAAGAAGAGTTAAGTATGAATCCTGCCTCAGACTCTTAATAGATGTGTGAGCCTAAGCAAGTCACTTCCACTTCACCTCTTCCAAGCTCAGTGTCCTCGTGTATGTAGTGGGGAAGAGAATGGCATGGTTATAACAGATTATTGAGAGAATCATGAGATAAAATAGGGAAAGAGCTCTGTGAACCCTAAAATGCTAGATAAACATCATTTGATGATGATGGTGGTGGTGGATGTTGTCAGAGAGAGTCTGAAAAAGGTAGGTTGTGGGTGAGCCATGTGAACCACATGCTTCATTTGTAGCCGCACAAATCTGAGACAGCACAGCTAGAAAAGGCTGAGTGGACCCTATGTGGCCCAGGGGAAGATGGCATGGAAGAACTGGAAGCCTTACCATTAGAGGCTTGTGCAGTGCTAGGCTCATGGGTACATAAAGGTAAAGAAGGAGATTCAGCCTTGCATCTCCCCTTTGGGAGAGACCAAAGGAGCCACCCAGTCCAACCCAGGCTGGAGCATGACTATGACTGATGGAAAAGACCAAAAGCTCAGACAGATATTGAGAACCACTATGACACACGCTTTCCCTATGAAGGAAGGGGAATGAGCCCCACAGGTTCTCCTCTTTACTGTGGGCAACATAGGTCCATGGACTCTGCAGCAGTTGGGCTCATTCATCTCGGCATTTTATTCAGAAGGGAATTTGGCTGGGTCCACTATTTTTAGGGCCAGTCTTATGTCCTGATAGTAGCTTTTTGCTCCCCTATTTCTAGGTTCAAGGGGCTCTCCTCTGGTCACCGTAATTGCCAATATCTTTCCAGTAACATCAACCTCTCCCTAAGTCTCCAATGGTGTCCTTCAGAGAGGTTAGTGCTACTGGACACATTCCCCATCCATGGAAACAGGTGGAATGGAAATTCCTGAAAGACAAGGACTTTTTTTTGGCTTTTTCTTTGGAGTCCCCAGACCTCCTATAATAACCAACACCTAACAGTCCTAAGTGCCTAGTGAACTGAATTAAATTGACCATCACCACATTATGAAAGCCTTTACAAGTGGTGAGTTGTGAGTTTTTCCACCTGTTTCACCTTCAGGTGAAACTTAACTTGTCTTGCTCAGACCTCATAACCCTGTCTCGTTCCATCTGGCGCCACTCCCTCTGAGGAGGGAAGGCCTGTGGTGAAAAGAGTAGAGAATTCAGAAGCAGAAGAACTTGACTCAGCTCACCAGCTGCACGACTGTGGCCAAGTCATTTCCTCTCTCTCTGGGCCTTAGCACCCTCATTTGTATAATGAGGATAATCGATACTTATACTCCTTGCCTAAAGGGGCTCTTGTGGGGAACTAAACACACTATAGAATGTATTCTCATCTGGCAGAAATCATTTCCCTGCTGCTGCTTTGCTTAACTGCCCCCTTTCCATAGGTCAATAATAGCTCACTTTTATTTAACACTTCATGCTATGCAAAGCGCTTTACAGACATTATTTTGGAAGATGCTATTATTATTATCCCCCCATTCAACAGATGAAGAAACAGAGGCTCAGTGGGCTTGAGTGAGTTCCCCCACAGTAAGGGACAAAGGTGGGATTTGAACCCAGTCTTCCTGGTATCAAGGTCAGCCCTCCAACCACCCTAACCATGAGGCAAAGGGGAGAGTGAGAAGCCTCCTCCCCGAGTCATCTACCATTGGCTTTCTCCTGTCAGGCTGGTGGGGGAAGGAGCTCCTTGTAGAAGGCTGATTATCCATGATGAATTTCTCTTTTTAGCTTCCCAGAGCCCACTTGCCCCTGTGGTTCCCAGGCTTGGTTGACCAAGGGATCCTGGACAATTCACTGGATGGTGAGAATTTCAGAAGAAACTGCTAGATCTAATCATTCCTGCTTCTGGTTCTGGGCTCCTAGGTACTGTTTCTCATGGGCCAAGGACTGAAATGATCCTTAGAACATCAGAACTGGGAAGAAACCACAACATAGCCCAGTGGTTAGATATAGTGGAAGGTCAGATGGCAATGTCTGGGGATCTGAAGAAATAGCAAATGTTTAGACCTGGTTGGATCAAAAGGTAGATTGATAAGGTCCAATGACCTTCCTTCTCATTGGAAGAACTAAGGTTGACTACTCTCATTCATTCAAGTGAAATGGGCAACCATGTCCATCAGGCCTGGGGTATGGGGGAGGTAGGACCCTAGGGAGATAGATCACCTGAGCTGAAAAGCCTTAGGGCATAGAATATTAGTACTAGGGTTGGGAGAAGGGCTACAATATAGCATTTCAGAGGAAAGAAACATCCAGGAATGTGCTGGTAGATCCTTAACACCCAGCTCTTGTGTTTGAGACATCTCAGAACATAAAATGTTAGAGCTGGGAAGGACCTTAGGACATGGAATGTCAGAGAGAGGAAAGGACATCGGAGTTTGTCTTATCAATCAATCAGTCAACAGGCATGAGTCTAGACCCCTCACTCTACAGACAAGTAAACTGAGAGCCTGATTCAGATCATCTGCTGGGTCTTTTGGAGCCTGGTTTCTCATGTGACCATGGCCTCCTGCACCAAACAGATGTTCAGGCAGGAATTGAATCCAGGATTCCAAGCCTGCTGTCCCGGCTGGGAGCTCACACTTCCTCTGTTGGAAATGAAGCAAGGATTCTTTGTGTTTTGTTTTTCCTGCATCTTCTGAGTTTGCTACTCTCCAGCTCTTATTAGAACAGACATAATTAATAACTTCTGGCACTGGTGGCTGCCAAATTGGATGATCTGGCTTTTGCTTTCTCAAACTATCTTCTGAGCAATCCAGAGCCCAGATTTATACCCTGGATCAACAACAATGGGTGGTTTTGTAATAGCCAAAGAAAACCAAGACCCTCAAACTCTGCCAGCTTAAAACATGATAGACCCTTTGTCACTGCCGTGATGGCTTCTCACACCCTGACTCAGAAACACTTCACCATGAAGTAAAATCTATGAGAGGTCTGGTAAGCTCTTAAAAGCAACAACAAAATTAACAATAACAACACCTCCAGCAGAGCAGGATCTCTTACATTTGGGTCTGGCTTTTTCTGCTACAGTGTTGTCCATCAGGAAATGCTTTCTAAGTCTAACTTGTATCCCCCCACACTTTATCATAGGTCACTGGGTCTTGGTAAGATGAAGGACAAGTTCTTAGCACAGACAAGAGACTAACCTTTATACCTGAAGAAGAGAGTCAGAGTATCATAATGGAATAACATAAAAGAAAATGAACATGGTGTCAGAAGACCTAGTTATGAGCTGAAGTCTTTGCCCCTCACCAATTTGTGACCTTGGATAAATCAATTAACATCCCTGAGCCTTCATTTCCTGGTCAGTAAAGCCGTATGTCTCATTGGCTTATTATCAAGTTTCCGTCCCCGTTTTCTTCTTTAGCTTAACCAGTCCCAATTCTTGGTGCTTCTCCCCACAGGTTCTTTCTCTCCAGTGGGATCCTTTCCAAGCTTCACTGTCGAATCCTAGCTAAGTTCTCCACAAGTCACTTGAATCTGGGGCCCCAAACTGGACATTCATCTATCCACTCACTCCACAAACATTTTTTGTGGATATGTGATGTGTTGTATATCTTAAGGGTTTGGGGGGAAATGGATAGACATCTGGAACTTGACTCGGATCCAGGATGACCTGACATGCTCACATACCTACTGATCCTATGACCTTGGGAAAGTTCCTTAAATAACTCTGCCTGCCTCACTTTCCTTGACTGCAAAATGACAATAATAGCACTTACCTCGAAGATTTGTTGGTAGGATCCAGTGAGGTAATATTTACACAAAACAATAAAGTTCTTAGTACAGTTCCTGACACGGAGCTGTCACTATACAAAATGATTATTCCCTTCCCCCATCCCCACACTGGGACAAGCCTTATGATACAGGAAAAAGGTGAGGAGCAAGAAGAGAACTTATCACTCATCTCTTATAGTTAATTACCTACAAACTGTAATGACTAAATCTATTCAATGAATAAAATGTCCTTTCCCACCTATGCAACGTCTACTGGATATGAAATAGTAAAAGAACAATGAGAGGGTTGTAAAGTGGCCTAGAATGTTTTCTATCACCCCCCGCAGTTCAGATAGATGAGAAGATGATGGTGAAACTAATGCATAGGAAAAAATGAGAAGAAATAATATTAACAACTATTATGTTTGCATAATAGCAATAATTATCACATTTATAGCAAAAACTATATTGAAGAAGTGGTCAGGAGAGGGCATTGGTTGTTTGATGAGTTTACAAGGTAGGGCATCTTTATTTAGGACTTTTATGATTGTGTTCACTATTGATGTCCGTTGGAGGTCCATCTCCTTGGACAACGCCTTCGACGATGTTGATGAGGACATCCCAATAACTCTCACTGGGTCAAACTGTCTTGGGCTAAGATTTTTCTAGAAGGTGGGATGAAAACAGACAAAGAAGTAGGATTCTTTGGATTCACTGACATGACTGGATGTGGTCTATAGAAGGTAGAGCCTAGGGTACGAGTTGTGGTTTGCACATTCATTGAGCCATCTGAACATTAAGGCTTTTCTTCCCACAGTGGAAGATTCTTCCTCTTCTCAGACTTCTACCAGCTTCCATCCAGCTTGGTAGGAGAGAGAGCCAAACCCGAAATACTGTGTTATCTCCTACCAGAGAATCTTGGTTTCTTCTTTGGTGGTAAGTGAAAGCCCTTGGTAACTGTGAAACTCTTTATTACCATTAGGGACAGGTTCATTCTCTGCCTTTGTATGTCTAGGACTTAGCATACTGCTTAACACATAGTAGGTGGGTCATAAATAATTGTTGATTGACAGGTTGCAATTTGAGTGGTTCCCCAAAAAGCACAGTCTCAGATTTGTTGATGTGGGTCACCCTAAGCCCATGATTTTAGGTGGGTCATGCCTCAGCCTAGGAGTGTGGGTGAATTTCTCCTGTGGTTGCAGTGACTCAGGACACTAATAAGCTATCACTGAGTGGTAAAAGGAAGTTGTCACTTAGTAGGTAAAACTTCGAAGAAAAAGACAGAGGTCTAGGGTTGGACTAAGCCAGGGGATGTTCTGGCAAATGTCAGATTGATTCTCCATTGGTTTCTCAGAAGCCCAAACTCATGAAATGTTAATCCAGCTTGCAGCCTGGAAGGGAGAGAATTCAGGATTGGTATCAGAGAACTTAGGTTTCAGTTCCAGCATTTTCAGAGGAGGAGACATCAGGCAAGTCATTTTATTGGTCTTGGCTTTGCTTTCTTGATTTGTCAAATGGTGGGGGGAGGGAAAAAGTGCTTTCTAAGCTTGCTTTCAGCTACAGATCTGATGATCCTATTACAGCTTTGGGAAAGAGAAAAGAAAAAGGATGGGGGCCAATGGGAGGCCATGTTTCCTGTGAACTCTTCTCCATAGCCCTGCATCTCCAAAAGTCAGCTCCCAAGAGATGGTGCTGTTCAAGCTGATTCGTTTTGGAAGCTGGACTGCCCACTGACCATTGACTCATCCACTTGAAATGCAGAATCTTTATGCAATTTACTTGTCCCTTTCTGAAATAATTGGGGATGACAATAACAACAATAAAAATTAGTAAAAGGAATAAGTGTTTCTATAGCACCTTTGTGCCAGTCACTCTTCTAGATGCTTGGCAAATACTATCTCATCTGATCTTCACAACAGCCCTGGGCGGGAGGTGCTATTATTTATCTCCATTTTACAGTTGAGGAAGCAAAATCAAATAGAGGTCAAGTGACTGGCTCAAGGTCATACGCACAATAATGATAATAATAATAACACTTTCATTTATATAATACTTCCAATGTGCCCGGCACTATACTAAATGGTTTACAATTATTATCTCATTTGATTCTCACAACAAGCTTGGGAGAGAAGTGCTATTATTATCTCTATTTCACAGATGAAGAAACTGAGGCAAACAGAGGTTAAATTCCTTGTTCAGGGCCACACAGCTAGTAAGTATCTGAAGGTTGGATTTGAACTCAGGTCTTCCTGACTTCCACTTCTCAAACTTCCACCAGTTGCCACACAACTTGGTAGGAGAGAGATCCAAATCCAAAATACTGTATTATCTCCTACCAGAGGATCTTGGTCTATCTAGTGTTCTATGTACCAAGCCAACTGGGTTCCTCATGCCATCTAGCTACAGATAAAGAGAATGCCTAGTGACAACAATGGCTTTAAGGTCTACAGAGTGCTAGGCCCACATCACCTCATCTGATCTTCACAAAGACATGGTGTGGCAGGTGGTATTGTCCCTATTTTACAGAAGGAAGACCATTCTCTCCCCACCTCGAATCAATCTGCAGCAATGTGGTTCAGTGGACTCAGAGTTGGCCCACCGACCTTGAGTCTGGTGCCTTCTATGCATTTCATCTCCAGGGACCTCTCCCAGACTAGAGATTGCAGCGAAGGCGCTGATCTGCATTGGTGGAAGTTCCCCAGATCAGGGGAATCACAGTTTCTGTCTCTATCCCTGACCCTTTTCTACTTAGACAAGACCACATTTAACCCAAATAAATGACTATGAGCTAAGTTTCTATTGTGAGCAGGATGTGGGGAGAGGGAAATGAGGAGTGGGGAGAAGGATATTTCTTGTTTTGTTTTGTTATTCATCTGATTTTGTTTTTAGCACTGGAAAGGACCTTCTCAGAAGTCCTTCAATCCCACCCCTTCATTTTACTGATGACAAGACTGAGACTTGTCCAAGACTGCACAGATCATAAATAGCAGAGGCAGGATTTGAATCCTGATCCTTTGAGCAAAGATGAAAGTTTCTGCCCTGTACTCTGTGATTGCTTGTCATTCGGAATTTTTCCCCACATCTAGTGCCAACATTCAAGGATTACACACCTGTAGAAAGCAACTCCCAGAGAGTCCATCTGTCAATGCCAGGGTTTGCAGCTGGAAGGAACCTTCATTCAGTTCAATCTGCTCAGTTGACAGAGAAGGAAATTGAGGCCAGTAGAGGTTTCAGTGACTTACCTAAGGCCATCCAAGCAGCAGAAGTGGGGATTGAATGCATCTTCTGAGCTCAGAGCCATGGTGTTTTTCTCTCCCCACAGAGAAGGGAAATCATCATGTGAGGCTTCAGAAATGCTGGTGACCAGAGGTGCTCCCCTAAGCCATTCTGGAGAAGTCAGCTCTGACTCAGATGACCCAGGCAAGGATTCTGAACTTTAAGGAGTGAGGTCCCATCTGTTCCCAGTTCCTCAATCTGAGCCTCAGTTCCTTCAGGGCTGAATACCTCACGCCTGGCTTCCTTCAGGGCTTAGGGAGCTCACGTGCTCCACGCATTGTGAGTCAAGGTAAATCTTGGTGTAAAGTCCATTCCTGGCACTTACTAGCTGTGTAACATCTCTAAGCCACAGTTTTATCATCCATAAAATGGGTATCATGTTGTGAGACTAAAATGAGTCAACATAGATAGAGTGCTTTGAAAATCTAGAAAAGCTCTATAAATGCCTGCCTAGTCAGAAGGGAGGAGGGGGAAAGGGTCTCTAAGATTTTATTGTTTATGAGAACCAAAAAGAGATGGCTTACTTCTTCTCTTGGCCAAGAGAAAAGGCCATGGAGTCTCTGGACTAAAGATGAAGTCTGATCAAGGTCCCACCCCTAGAGGCTGTTCTCTGCCAGCCTTGGTGTCCCTCTGGCCCACTTGGCACCATTTGGCTCATTCCATCATACTTGCCGAGGGAAGCGCCCTCCAGCCAAGCAGGTTTTGAGTTGGCTGAACCACAACGCAGACTCCCATCATACATTCCTGAAAATTTCCAGGTACTTGTGTGTGTGTGTGTGTGTGTGTGTGTGTGTGTGTGAGTGCGTCTGTGTATGTGTATGTTCTCGAGCTTGTGGTGATCATTGTTTCCTATAACTAATGTGGCTGTCTTTGACCAGCCCCTGTCGACAGAAGGATGGAGAATCAGGTCAGAGGGGAGGCTGTGGAGGAGACAGTTCTTCGGCCAGTCCCCGGAGGATGAGGGGAGCACAAAGATGACCTTCCTCACAGACCCTCTAGGGAATTCTCTGTGCCCAGAATCTGGAGAGAGCTGTAGGGTTTCAGGGTCTGGATTGCTTCGCTTCAAATCCCTGAGGGACACAGTGGAACACAACAGCAGAAAGTTGGCCTTGCATTTGGATTGTCTTTACTGGAATCCTGGCCTTGGGATGGACTACCTTGGGCAAGTCCCTCCCTGGAAAGGTCCCTTTTAAAGAAAATGAGGGTTGGAAGCCCGTGACATGGAAAAGCCCTTCTGGTTCAAAGTCTGTGATTCCATGGTTCTCTCTCCATTAGGCCTGTCTTCAGAAAGGTTGTCAGCCATGCTTGAAACTCATTGGCCCTAAATTCAAATGTTTCTTCTCAATTTTGAACAATACCTGGGCCAGACCAATGGACATTTCCTGCATTTCAAAGCGTGATCTACTTCAAGCAGCCTCTTAAATTCTTCCAGGGAAGAGAGGGGGAAAGGCCCACTTCCCCTGGGGCCCCCTCCTCTAGATCCTTCTCTCCCCTTTCCTCCCCCACCCCCCACCTGCAAGTGCTGGGATTCCCCACACTTAAGTGGCCAGTTTCCTAAACAGGTATGTCAGGAGAATAAAGAGACACGGAAGGAGGAAGAGGGAGCAGAGTGAAAGAGAGAAGCCAATAATAAAAAAGAGAAAGTATTTCAGAGCCTCCCAGGGAGTCCACTGCCAAGAGAATGTTCTGAATCCTCCAGCAATGTGACTGGAATTCTTAAGTCTTCTCTCTCCCCTTTCCTCCCTTTCCCCCACTGAAATTAACTGGAAAGCAACAGCCGCAAACAACAAGGTATTTCACAAGGAGATGCCGAGTCCAAATGGCTTCATAAATCACCTGCTATTTAAAAGGTGTCATGAGAGCAAGGATTTTCTTTTCTTTGTTTTCAACCTGGGCCCCCCTCCCCCTCCCCCACATACTCAACAGCGGTTCATTTTTCCCAATTACAGAGTTTTCAAACTTCATTCTTGTAAGAGTTTTAGCTCCAAATTTTTCTTCCTCCCCCATTCTCTCTCCCCTCCCCAAGACAGCACACAATCTGATAAAGGTTGTACATGTACGATCATGTTAGACATATTTCCACATGAGTTGTGTTGTGAAAGAAAAATCAGGACAAAAGGAAAAAAAAAAAGAAAGGAAAAGCAACAAAAAAGTGAAAGCAATCTGCTTTGATCTGCATTCAGACTGGACAGTTCCTCTGGATGTGGTTAGCATTGCATCATGAGTCTTTGGGAATTGTCTTCCATCATTGTATTGCTGAGAAGAACTAATTCTATCGTGGTTGGTCATGATGCAATGCTGCTGTTACTGTGTACAGTGTTCTCCTGGTTCTGCTCACTTTACTCAGCATCAGTTCATGCAAGTCTTTGCAGGTTTTTCTGAAATCTGCCTGCTCATCATTTCTTATGACACAGTAGTATTCCATTATATTCATATACCACAACTTGTTTAGCCATTCCCCAATTGATGGGCATCCACTCAATTTCCAGTTCTTTGGGGAAACAAACATAGTGGTAGTATTATTGGATCAAAGAGTATATATATACATACATACATACATACACACACACATACACAGTTTTATAGTCTTTTGGGTATAGTTTCAAACTGCTCTCCAGAATGGCTGTACCAATTCACACCCCCACCAATGATGCCTTAGTGTTCTAGCTTTCCCACATCTCCAATATTTATCATTTTCCTTTTCTGTTGTAGTAGTCAATCTCATAGATGTGAGATGGTACCTGAGAGTTGTATTCATTTCTGTTTCTTTAAAAATAGTGACTTAAGCATTTTTTTCATATGATTATAGATAGCTTTAAATTCTTCATCTAAAAACTGCCTATTCAGATGCTTTGACCATTTATCAATTGGTGAATGATTTGTATTCTTATAAATTTCACTCATTTCTCTATATAAAATGAGAAATGAAGCCTTTATCAGGAACACTGGCTATAAAAATTATTTACCAGTTTTCTGTTTTTCTATTAATCTTGGTTACATTAATTTTGTTTGTTCAAAAACTTTTTTATTTTAATATAATCAAAATTATCTATTTTGCATTTCATAATATTCTCTGTCTTGTTTGGTGATAAATTCTTCCCTTCTCCATAGATCTGATAGGTCAACTATTCTTTGTTCTCCTGATTTGCTTATTGTATCACCTTTTATGTCCAAATCTTGCACATATTTTGATCCTGTCTTGATATACAGTGTGAATTTTTGGTTTATGCCTATTTCCTGCCATACTATTTTCTAGTTTTCCCAATAGTTTTTGTTAAATGATGAGTTCTTATCCCAGTATCTGGAGTCTTTGGGTTAATCAAACAGTAGATTACTACAGTCATTTGCCACTGTGTCTTGAATACCTCACCTATTTTATTGATCCGATTATTTATTGATTTCTTAGCTAGTACAAAAGAGTTTAGATGAATGACACTTTATAACATAGCTTTAGATCTGGTACAGGTAGGCCTTCCTTTGCATTTTTTTGAACTAATCCCTTTGATATTCTTGACCTTTTGTTCTTCAAGATGAATTTTATTGTTTTTTTTTCTGGCTTTAAACATATTTGTGGGTACTTTGATTGGTATGGTACTGAATAAGTAAATTAATCTAGATAGAATTATCATTTTTATTATATAGGCTTGACCTATCCATGAGAAAGTGATATTTTTCCCATTGTTTAGATTGAACTTTATTTGTGTGAAAAAATGTTTAATAATTGTGTTCATATAGCTCCTGGGCTTGTCTTGACAGTTAAACTCCCAACTATTTTATATTGTCTACAGTTATTTTAAATAGGATTTCTCTTTATATCTCTTGCTGTTGGGCTTTGTTGGTAATATATAGAAATACTGATGATCCATGTGATTTTATTTTATATCCTGCAACTATGCTAAAGTTGTTAATAATTTCATACAGATTTTTAGTTGATTATCTAGGATTCTCTCAGTATATCATCATATCATCTCCAAAGAGTCATAGTTTCCTTATTACCTACTCCTTCATTGTTTTCTTCTCTTATTCCTAAAGCTAACATTTCTAGTACAATATTGAATAATAGTGGTGATAATGGGCATCCTTGTTTCACCCCTGATCTTATTGGGAAAACTTCTAGCTTATTCCCATTACAGATAATACAGCTGCTGGTTAAAGATGGATACTACTTATCTTTTTAAAGGAAAATTCCATTTATTCCTATGCCCTCTAATGTTTTTAATAAGAATGGGTGCTGTATTTTGTCAAAAAAAAATTCTGCCTCTCGAGATAATGATATGATTTTTGTTAGTTTTGTTATTGATATGATCATGATGCCGATATTTTTGTATTTTTGGTGTAAATCCCACCTGGTCATTGTGTATTATCCTGATGATAAATTGCTATAATCTCTTCATTAATATTTTATTTTATTTTTTGCATCAATATTCATTAGGGAAATTGGGCTATACATTTCTTTCTCTGTTATTGTTCTTTTTGGTTTATACATCAGCACCACATTTGTATGGAAACTTTTTTCTTAGGGATTTTATTGATAGCTTGTTCAATTTCTTTTTCTAAAACAGGGCTAAGTATTTTATTTCCTCTTCTGTTAATCTAGGCAATTTATAGTGTTGTAAATATTTATACATTACACTTAGATTGTTGGATTTATTGGCATACAGTTGGGCAAAAAAGCTTCTAATTATTACTTTAATTTCCTCTTCATTGGTGGTAAATTCACCTTTTTCATTCCTGATATTGGTAATTTGGTTCTCTTCTTTCTTTTTATAAAATCAAATTAACCAAAGGTTTGTCTATTTTATTAGTTTTGTTATAAAACCAACACTTAGTTTTATTGATTAGTTCAATAGTTTTCTCTTAATTTTATTTAAAATTAACTTTAATTTTATTCATCTCCTCTTTTTGGCATTTAATTGGGGATTTTTAATTTGTTCTTTTCCTAACTTTTTAAATGGCATGTCCAATTCATTGATCTCCTCTTTCTATATTTAATTCATGGAAGCATTTTGAGATATAAAATTTCCCCTAAGAACTGCTTTGTTTGCATCCCTTAAGTTTTTTTTTTTATTTTGTCTCTTTCTTGTCATTTTCTTTGATGAAATTATTGATTATTTCTCTGGTTTGTTGTTTGATCCACCTATTTTTTAGGATTATATTGTGTACTTTCCAATTAACTTTTAGTCTCTCCTCCCATGGCCCTTTATTCCATGTAATTTTTATTGCATCATGATCCAAAAAGGATGAATTTAATACTTTTGCCTTTCTTCCTTTGATTGTGAGGTTTTTATTCCCTAATACATGTTCAACTTTTTGTTGGTGCTATGTACCATTTAGAAAAGGTATTTACCTTTCTATTCCCATTCACTTTTCTCCAAGTGTCTATAAATATCTGACTTTTCTAAAATTCTATTCACCTCCTTAATTTCTTTCTTATTTATTTTGTGGTTAGATTTATCCAAGTCTGAGAGGGGGAGGTTGAAGTCCCCCACTAGTATAGTTTTGCTGTCTCTTTCTTCCTGTAACTCACTTAACTTATCCTCTAAGAATTTAGATGCTATACTCCTTGGTGCATATATCCTTATTATTCATATTACTTCATTGTCTATGGTACATGACACCTATACAAAGTCCACTTATATCCACACCGTCTGTCTACATATACCTCTTCTAAGTGCCCTAATAGAGATACAGTTCTTAAGAGTTACAAGTATCAGGAGCGGCCAGGTGGCGCAGTGAGTAAGAGCACCTGGGATCGGTTTTGGCCTCAGATACTCGGCACGCATACAAAAATAACTGGCCATGTAACCTTGAACAACTTATTTAACCCCAAAAGAAAGAAAAGAAAAGAAAAAAAGGAAGAGTTACAAATATCATCTTCCAATATAGAGAAGTAAACAATAAAGTTTAACTTTATTGAATAATATGCTGTTGTTACTTTCTTTCCTGTTTGCCTTTTTATGCTTCTCTTGAGTCTTATATTTGAAGATCAAATTTTCTGTTTGGCTCTTGTCTTTTCAGCAGGAAAATTTGAAAGTCCTTTATTTCCTTGAATATCCATCTTTTCCCCTGAAATTTTGCTAGGTAGTTGATTCTTGGTTATAATCCAAACTCCTTTACCTTCTCAAACTCTTTGATCCTTAAATGTAGAAGGTTTTAAGTCCTGTGTAATCCTGACTGTGGCTCATTGACATCTGAAGTGTTTTTTTTTTCTGGCTAATTGCAGTATTTTTTCCTTCACCTGATAATTCTGGGATTTGGCTACACTATTCCTTGGAGTTTTCATTTTTCTGATCTCTTTTAGGAAGTAGTTGGTGGATTCTTTCAACTGCTATTTTACCTTTTGGTTCATATCAGGGCAGTTTTCTTGAAAAAAATTTTTGAAAGATGCTGTCCAGTCTCTTTTTTTATCATGGCTTTCAGGCAGCTCAATAATTCTTAAAATATCTCTTCTGGATCTATTTTCTAGGTTCAGTTGTTTTTCCAATTTACATTCTCTTCTAATTTTTCATTATTTTGATTTTGTTGGATTGATTCTTGATACCTCATAGAATCATCAGCTTCCACTTGCCCAATCATTTATTACAGTTAGCTTTTATATCTCCTTTTTCATTTGGCCAATTCTACTTTTTAAGGAGTTGTTTGCTTCAGTGGATTTTTTCCCCATTTGATCAATTGTACTTTTTTAAGGAATTATTTTCCTTGGTTAATTTTTGTCTTTCCTTTTCCAAGTTGTTGACTCTCTTTTGCATGATTTTCATTTCTTTTCCCAATTTTTCTTCTACCTCTCATTTGTTTTTTTTTTAAATCCTTTTTTGAGCTTTTCTAAGAAGGCTTTTTTTGGCTTTATATTCCCATTTGAGGTTTTGCATGAGACATTTTGACATTGTCCTCTTCTGTGCTTTGATCTTCCCTGTAACCATAATGGCTTCCTATCATCATGGATCTTTTCTGTTTGTTTTTTTCTCATTTTTAGCCTTTTTGTGACTTTTAAAGTTGAGCTCTGCTCCTGGGGTATAGGGGACACTGTTCCAAGCTTCTTGTGTTGGGAGCCAGGGGCCTGATCACTGGCTTTCTGTGCCAGGGCCTTCAGGGCTTGTGGCTTGCCCACTGTGCTAGGGTGGCCCAACCTAGTCATGCCTGTTATGCTGGGATTCCAGGGAGGGAAACTGGCCTTCTGTGCTATGACTGAAGGTCTCACTGCTGGGCTCCTGTGTCACTGAGCTGCTGAGCCAGAACTGAAGGGCCTCAGTTGCTGATCTGTGCTGTGGCTAAGGGCCTTCCATTGCCTTGTCCGGATACCATCTGCACTGGGCTGTACTCTCCTTTTACTCAGGTGAGACTAACCTTCCTGAAGTTCTTTTAAGTTATCTTAAGCTGGAAAATTATTTTACTCCAAATTTTTATAGGTTCTGTCAGTCCAGAGTCTGTTTAGAGGTTTGATTTAACATTATTTCTAAGGGAAACTGGAAGCTCAGGCAACTTTCTGGCTTCTCTCTGCCATGTTGGTTGCTCCCAACTGCCCCTCCCCCCAAGGCCAGTGGAGCAACCAAGGAAAGTGCACAATAGATGTCTGCTCTGTTGGATTGGATTGAATCACAGGAGGCAAAGGCATCCAGCAAGAGAAGCTGGAGCAAAAAGGAATGAAATCAGAGTCTCTAAAAACCATCCCCAAATCAAGGCAATATCACAAATCTAACATCACTCTGGAGCTTTGGGACAGTTCAGCCAAGGTGCTCTCTCCTTGACACCTAGCACCAGCCTCTTCCCACATTCTACATAGGCCCTAGAAAACCACTCTGCCATCTTCACTCTCAGCATGTAGGATGTGCCCTTTTCTTGGGGCTCCAAGCAGATTGGGCCTCTATGCTCCTCCATATCTCCATCTTTTATAAAAGAAAGCCAAGAGAAGAAAAAAAGGCTGAATATCCACATTTGATTCAAAACAGCCACTTCCAGCCATGTTGGGCTGGCACACAGACTTCTGCATTCACAGAAAATGAGAATTCAGGGTCAGAATGGCAGCACAAGGGCATTGACCAGACTTTAAGGATGATCTTAGAGCCTGTCATAATGGCAACAATCTCTTAGTCCCATCCTCTCCTTGAAGAGACACAGACCATGAAGCCTAGACAAGGGAACTCCCCAACTCTGCCCAATGTCACCCACAATGGGATAATGGTGGAGCCAGACCTACAACCCAGGTCTGCTGAATCACAGGCACAACATTATCTTTAATCTAAGTTGCCATATAAAGAGACTCTTCTTTCTGCCTTATCTTTCTGAAGTTTTATTTGAGCTGAACTAAAAAAAGAAAAGAAAGAAAAAGAAGAAAAAAGAAACAAAACCACAAACAAATTAGCATTTTTTCTGACTATAGGAGCTATGACTGCAAATCATTCTTTTGTTTTTTCCTCCTTTTCTTTTAGAAATAAATAAATAAACAAACTCGAGTAACAAGAATTTTTATTTGTCCTTGTGTCCACTAGTTCCCCTACCATTGAATATTTTAATCACCACCCCCAAAAAAAAATTCCTCAATATTTTTCTACAAAGTCCAGTAAAACAAATTCCCAGATGAGACATACCTGAAAAAGTTCTATCTCATTGCACATCTTCCATGCATCAGCTCTCCTTCAAGAGGTGAGAGATGAGCTTCACCTTTGTTCTCCCGCACTTGGGTTTATCATTGCATTGAGCTCACTTCTAACATCTTCCAAAGTTGTTTTCCTCTGTCTTTTGTTGTCACTTGTATAAATGGTTCTTCTCATTCTGCTTGCTTCTTTCTGCATCAGTTCATAAAGGTCTTTCCAGTTTGCTCTGAAATTGTCCTTTTTACCACTTCTTGTGGTACCATGATGTTTCATTGCATTCATATCTAACAATATGCTTAGCCATCCCCTGATAGGAGAGCCTCCCTCTTAGTTTCCAAGTTTGACTACCACAAAAAGAACTGCTGTATTTTTATACCTATAGATCCCTTCTCTTCCTTTGATTTGGGGGGGGGCATAGTAATAGGCCTAGTAATGGTATAGTTGAATTAAAGGGTATCATAGACTCTTCTCTTACAAATAAGAAGTTCCTCCATAGTATCCTGGACAACTCATCAACCAGTTTCTGGTTTTGAATACTTCCAGTGATGGGATGCTCATTACCTCAGAAAGTAGGTCATTCCATTTTCAGGAGACTTGCATTAGAAAATTTTTCTTATGTTGAGCCAAAATCTTTCTCTCTGGAATTTCCACCCATTTTAGAAGGGCTTTCTGAATTATTCAAGGAAGACTTTAATGGCAGTGGCATCATAGTGTTTGTCCCTATTCTAATTTATAGATAAGAACATGGACAGAAAGTACACAGGAAGAGAAAGCTAAGACAGGGTGCGATCTGCTCTTGTGGAGAGAATGTCCACATTGATTAGGCCCACAGAGGTGTGGGAGTCATCAGAGTTCTGATTACAATGAATTATAGTCTAATTCTTTGAAAATCAATAGATAAAGTATGGTGAGCATGTGTTAATTCAATAAACCAAATTATCCCTCCCCCTTCTGGGTAAACAGAATATTGCTCAGATTTTAGGGAAATAATCCCAGCCCTCCCTCTTCCCCCCAGGCTTTGGTTCTGGAGGCCTTCTCTTTGCCAAATCCCCAGCAATGCCAGGTACCATGATCTTGGTTAGTTTCACAAGGACAGTGGGGCTGGGGCCCAGAGTCCACTCAGCACTCATGGGCGGTGTTTCCATGGAGCTCTGCCCAAAAGAGGTGATCTAAATCTCTTCGGAGAGATGTACATCTACCAGGGAGCTCTGCCGAGAACACTGTGACCTAAAAAATCCTATTAAGGAACTCCAAATGCAAAGCGAGTTTCAGAGACACCAGGTGACCTTGGGCCCGGCAGCTCGCCTGCTGCTTTCCCCCTTGCCATCCCTACAGGACTGCAGTCTGCTTCCTGGGCTAGGCAGGACAGTGGCACGCCCAGGCCAGGGCAGGCACCCTGATTTGCACTGCCCTGCTTTGGCTTGTTCTCTTCTTCTCCCTTGTTTTCTCCTCCTTAGATGGCCTGCCTCTTCTATTATTCATCTTTTTGTTTATTTGGTTCTGGTAATGAATGCAGTGATTCATCAAGGGGAAATATTGTCTAGTGGTTAGACAGAGACACTGCCTCTCCGAGTGTGGTTGGGCGAGGGTCTTCCAGCTTCCTGGCCTCAGGCTGGGCCTTGGGGGCATCGACACAAACATTTCAGAACTACATGATGATGCCTGGACTTTTGTTGCTGCTGACAAAGATGCATTTACTTATTGGATTTTGAAAGAGACTAACATCTGTGTCCCGATGGCTCACAAATGCCAGTCTTTTCACTGTTGGCCCCAGCCAAGGTTTTATCAGGGCTAAGTAGGAGTGAGAGAGGTAACACTTCCACCTCCAGCACCCCCACCGGTGCCAGAAGCAGCAGCAGCAGCCCCAGCCCCAGTCCCAGCCCCAGCAGTCCCAGCAGCAGCCCCAACAGCAGCAAACATTGCTAGGGCATTTTAGGGTTTGCAAAGCATTTTCCACAATCTATCATTTCATATCAATAACAACCCTGTGGGGTAGGTGGAGGACAGAATGTCACATCCAGAGAACACCAGACCACCAGTTTGATGGAATAATATGAAATAAGACTGATGAGGTCAATGGGAGTCTGATGAGGGAGGACTTTAAATGTTAGGCTGGGGACCTGTTGTTTTATCCCAGAGGTAAGAGGGAGCCATTGATAATTCTTGACTGTGCTGGGACAGAACGATGGATATGATCAGATCTATGATCCAGGAAGAGTAACTTGGCATTTTCGTGGGAGATGGACTGGTGACGGAAGAGGTGTCTGGACAGTGACTAAGGAAGCAGTCGTCACCAGAAGGTTGGGGACACCACCCGACTTCTTTCCCCCTCCTGAATTTCTGCCACAGTTTACCTGTGTGAGAAGAGCAAAGCAGCCCTCACATGGAGTGGATCTCAAGCTGGAAGCTCCCTTTTATTCTACAGAGAGGAAAGCTGAGGCCCAGAGAGGGGAATGGAGATGTGTGTCCCATGTCACCCACAGGAGGATTGTCCCACTTGGGCTGATCAGGCTGTCAGCTCAGGTGCCCTGGGGAAAATACTGATTCTTTCCTGGAACTGTCTTTTTTTTTTTTTTACCAAATCTATGATTGAATGAAGCATTATTTGTAAAGCCCTAAATAGATGCTGGCTGTCATTATTTCAATAACAATAACAGTGTGCATTTGCTATTTAAATATTCAACGTTTTTATTGTCTCATTAACAACAATACTAATAGTTAGCATTTATGGCACTTTGAGATTCACAAAGCACTTTACCAACAGTACATTTTATCCTGACAACAGCCTTGGGAGGGAGACACTGTTTTTACTCACATTTTTAGGTGAGTCAGACAGATGCTAAGTGACTTGCCCAGGGTCACACGACTCAAAGTGACTGAGGCTCAGTTGGAACTCAGGTCTCCCTGCCTCCTGGTCCAGGATGCTGTCTCTCTGCCTGGGGTCCCTGCTCCCCAAAGCCAGCCCATCCCACAAGACTGTCTCATCTGGGCAGTGATCTGGAAGAGCCCTCACTCCATGACGCAATGGATAGAGCAGAATATACTTGGGGAAGGAGCTCTGGGTTCAAATCCTGACTCTGGTAGCTGTGTGACACTGGGGAAGTCACTGTCTCTGTCTCAAATTCTTCATTTATCAGCTGGGGATAGTGGGGTGACAGGATGGAAGGAGCCTCAGGAGCTAGGTAGTCCAGTTCTTACAAGAAAGGAATTCCTACAGTACCATGCCCAGTTACTACATTCAGATCTGGAAGGGGCCTTACAGGCTAGGTAATCCATCCCTCTTATTTTGCAGATGAACTGAGGCCCAGAGAAATAGGATTTGAACACAGGTCTCCTCACTCTCAAGTCAGTGAATTACAGGGACCTAATGATATCTGCCTCATCTCCATCACTGAGGGTGGTTGTGAAGAAAGCACTTTGTAAAACCCTGAGTGTGGAATGAGGACCTATCATCTCTCCTGTTTGTCACAAATTGCAAGCTGAGCAGCCCGCAAAGGGACTGGAAGCGATCTTGCAATATCTGCTTCTGCGGATTTCGGGGGACGGAAAGCCCAAAGCGAGGCCAGCTCTACCTAGAGAAGCATGGCTTTGTCTCCCACTCTCCAGGTATGGGTGGGCAAAAATTTCCCATCAGGCCTTGGTCTGCCCACAGTCTGGGGGCTGAGAGGTTAATCTCAAAGGGTGAGAAATGAGTCAAGTTTCCAGGCTCAGCCTCAGTCCTGTGGCTTCCTGAAGCTCAGACAAGATCGCCGTGAAATTCAGAGTGATTTTGGTGGGGCTGAGCTCAGCAGGTCCGGAACTGAAACCACCAATTCATTTCACTGAAGACTCGCCTGCTTCCCTCAAGTCATCAATAACATCCCAGACATGGGCCACTGAAGCTTCACCCACTCACTCCTTCAGCCTGCTGCTCTTCTGGGCCTTTGCTTTTTCCTTTCTCCCAAATGAAGGCATAGAGAGTGCCCAGCACCAGGACAATGCAGGTGTTTACTGAGGATGCCAAGTTCCAAGAGTTTTCAGGTCTTAGCTGACCTCCACTGACTGGCCTCTTCCTTCACTGAGGAGCCAGGCTGGCATGTCTGGAGCCCTGTGCAAATGAACTGAAAGTCACAGCCCAAAGGCCAATTAGTCTTTGTCAGAGGCAGCCTCTTCAGGCTAGCTGGCCAGCCTGCTAGCAAATGACTCCCAGGATAAGAAAGTGTGGATGGGCAGCATCAATCCCCTCACCAATGGAAAAACCACTCCCGGTGTAGACCCTCCTAGCTTTGATGCTGTGAGAAGTCTAAGGGCCACATTAACCTTTGATCATCCCCCAATGTAATAGCTTGTTCCTACAGTCTTGGGGTAAAGAGCTTTAGAAGCAAATAACAGACACCTCCAGACACTGCATCTTCTTCTTCTATCTGACCCCAAGTAGGTGGCCTCAATAGGTAATGAGTCTCGTGCAGGTCTTTGAGAAAAGACTGACTAGCCCCATGATTATATTGTAGGAAGAATTCTTGGGTGAGGAGGGGTTCGGGCTGTACTACGAGGCTGCAGAAATCCCTTCTCCCTCAGAAAATCTGTGATTTGGCAAACTATTTTCTGCTGCTCTCTCAGCATCTGCTAGTGCCTTCTCCACCTAATTATATTGTATGTATGTATTTTGTGTATACATTTATATACATTCATGTTCCTTCTCTCAATAAAATGCCAGAGGGCAGAAACTGTCTCCCTTTTGTAACTGTATCTCCAATGTACAATAGCTGCTTAATAACGATAGATGATTAATGATCATTTAATAAATGCCTGTTCCGGTGAATTGAACTGAATTGAATTGATTTTTTTCCTAATAGTATTTTAGTTTTTTTCCAACTACATGTAAAGATAATTTTCGACATTCATTTTTATAACATTTTTAGTTCCAAATTTTTCTCCTTCTCTCCTTTCCTTCCCCCCTCCCCAAAATGGCATGCGATCTGATATAGGTTATACATGTACAATCATGTTGAACATATTTCCACATTAGTCATGTTGTGAAAGAAGAAGCAAAAGGGGTAAACCATGAGGAACAAAAAAAACCAACAAAGACAACAAAAGTGGTATGCTTTGATCTGCATTCAGACTCCATTGCTCTTTTTCTGGACATGGATAACACTTTTCATCATGAGTCTTTTGGAATGATCTTAGGTCATTGCATTGCTAAGAAAAGCCAAGTCTAACAAAGTCTGTCATCACACAATGCTGCTGTTACCATGTTCAATATTCTCCTGGTTCTGCTCATTTCACTCAGTATCAGTTCATGCAAGTCTTACTAAGGTATTTTCCCCTGAAATCCACCTGCTCATCATTTCTTATAGCACAATAGTATTACATTATATTCATACTATCACAACTTGTTCAGCCATTCCCCATTTAATGGCCATGCCCTCAATTTCTAGTTCCTTGCACCACAAAAAGAGCTGCTGTAAATATTTTTGTACATGTAGGTCCTTTTCCCATTTTTATAATCTCCTTGGGATACAGACCTACAAGTGGCATTGCTGGACCAAAGGGCATGCACAGTTTTATGGCCCTTTGGGCATAGTTCCAAATTACTCTCCAGAATGGTTGGATCAGAAGTGAACCGGGATTTTCCAAGGCCATCTTGCATGTCAGTGCAGAAGAAGTAAGTAATCCATATACAGCATTAACCCCTGCTTACCCATGAGTTTAGTTGGCCTTTTACTGAGAGCACAATTAAGGAGGAAGAAAACTCCACAAAGACAAAAAAGTGTCAGTCTCCTGAGAGGAACATTAAGTCGACGAGGGATAGGGGCCCTGCTCTCAAAGAGCTGATGATCTGCTTACTGGGACAGAGAGGTGCTTGAACCCATCCATCCCATGCCCCCACAAGAATCCCTAGATAACATGACACATGATTTAGAGCAAAAAGGAACCTTCCTGTATATCATGATCCGCTTTACCGGACTATCCTAAGGTCTATGATACTAGAAGATCAAGGACCACCAATATATTCAGCTCAACAATCATGAATGAATCACCTGCTATTCACTGAGAATATAATCACAGCCCCTCCCTCCAGAGAGATTAGCTTCCATTCTGAGCAGGGAAGGGGAAAGACCTCAGGAAGATTGATTCGTAAATACCAAACATGTATAAAAGGATTACTAAGGCATTCATTGGGGGATCTTGTAAGAAACACCACCTGAGCTGCCCCTTGTAGGCAGCTGGGAGCCCTAAGAGGCAGAGGCCAGAAAGGAAAGGAAATCAGCCTATGCAGAGGTCCAGAATGTCACCAAGAGACCAGTTTGGCAGGAATGTGGAGCATGCAAGGGAGTCACGCGGATGATAAAGAGGTTGAATTTCTCCCTGGCCCAGGCCCTTTGCATCTCTTCCTTTCTCATGAGGATATGATCCAGACTTCCTCATGGTCCTGGGCTGGGTACCTCCCTCTCTCCCTCCTGCTCCCAGTCTCTTTTTCATTGTGGTGCTCCCAACTCTCCCACCTTAGAATGTAAGATGCTTGAAGAGAGGAACTGTTTTTTTTTTTTTTATTTTTGCATGTGTGGGTATTCCCAATACTTAGCATAACATAAGTGCTTAATAAATGCTTTCTGACTGAATGACTCACCAGTTCTCATATGTCATGAACTCAGGACCCTTTGCCATCCCAATACCTTCCTCTGGACACCCCAGCTTACCAATGTCTTTCCTAAATAGTGTCACCGAGCACTGAAACCCATTAAGTTCCCACAGAGGTCTGACCAGGTCAGAGAGCAGTGGGACTTTTGCTTCAATTTTTCATGAAAAATATGTCTCCCTTTCTTCAGCCTAAGATTACAGTAGTTTTCTTGTCTACCTTAGTATGCCATTGACATATTCAACTGAAATCCGCAGATTTTTTTTCAGACAAACTGGATCCAATCATGCTTTCTCCTTCTTGTACTGATGAGGCTGATTCTATGAGTCTAAGTGATTTCCCCCCCCCATTTTATCCCCATTAAATGCCATCATATTAGATTCAGTTGAGTGTTCTAAACCTTCCATAGGCCTTAGGATGCTGCATATCCATGGATTAGCTGTTTCTGACACTTTCATGTCATCAGCAAGCATCCAGACTCACCGTTTTACAGATGGTGCCACTCATGCCCAAGGTAACAAACTTACTGTCAGCAGAACTGGGTTTGGAGCCCAGGGCCTCTGATTCTATATCCCACTTTGAGTCTGATGGACTCCACAGTCTTGAGTTTGTGGTCTTTTCCCAATTTCCAAGTTCTTGAAGAGCACCATGGCAACACTAGAGTGTCTTCAGTGGGTGTAGACATGGACTGAAGAATCCCAAATGGATGGAAGCCAGAGTAGCCTGATCTTGGCTGTCATTTTGTCTGTGGTCTCTTTATTTATGCCTGGTGACGATGGATGGTGACTCATATTCTTCTTCCTTCAACCAGCCGATTTATCCTCCCGTGACTTGGTAGCACATCCCATTTAGGATGGAGACCCTTTTCTAAAACTGGATCTCCCTTGAACCTGAAGGCCAAAGTCAAGTTCAAGGAAGGGTAATACAGCAGAATAACAGGGACCCAGGGCATGGGCTTCCCATTGGAACCTAAGCGTTTGCTAAATGGCACTACTATATTTGGGGGAAAGAGAGGTTGATTCCATAGAGACTTAGAGTCATAGATGGAAGATCAAGAGAACAGCTGCTCTGACCCCTTCATTTTACAGATTTGGAAAGTGACATAAGTTATCTAAGGTGATCCAGGTAGTTAGCTACACTGGGGATTTGGGTTATGGGGCACCGAATTCAGTGTCCTTTCCTCTCTACTATTGGACTCCACTATATTATACTAGGGCTCAATCTCAATCAAGCACCCACTGTATTCAGAAGGGAAGCCATGTTTTGCTCTGGGTAACATACAACAAACAGAGCTGACCCAGTCTTTGCCCTCATGGAACTTAGAGTCCAGTAGAGCTATATGCACCAGCCCAAATAGATAGAACACAAAAGGACCAATAGCAAGTGGCAAAGAGAGAAGCCCCAACTAATTGCTGGATAAAGTCATAGGAAGGAAGATTGAGGATTGTAAAAGGATAGAGGAGAGGAATGTTGGGGCTGGGCACGAAGGGGCAAGTAGCTTTCCACCCTAGTTTTAATAGAATCTGGGTGACTTCAAGGGGAAGGAGGACTTGGGAAGTTTATATAGGGCCAAGAAAATTTAAAAAAAAAACAGGATTGTTTTGAGTTGCACAAATAGATATCTCACCCTCCAGGCAGTTTTGACTTTAGGGAAATGGTTTTGGTGTCTCCATGAATATACTCCCAGTATAACTCAAAGAAACTCAGGCAGCGCTGGCTCATTTTTGGATCCTGAGTGATAATATTCTCCAAGCTTCTTCCCTGGGGACTCCAAATAGGGGCCCCAGCCACAAAGGCAGGCAGACCTAGAGATGGACTGGGTGCTCGTATATGAGAGTTGTGCACAAATTTCATATGAGTGCACACACACATAATCACACAATTCCTGACCCTTCTCTCTAAAAGGAACTGGAGTATTTATCAAAAGACCAGTGTAGGAGTCTTGGAAAGGATTTTTGGAAATTCATGTTTTCTCAGAGATAGCTGGCTTCCTTGAGGGTGTAGGGAGAGGAATTCTGACTGAAATGTTTCAATCAGGACATGAGGATCCCCTGCTTCCTCCCCCTCCCCTAATTTGTTTGTTTCATGAAAACGTGTGGAAATGATCTCTCTCTCTCTGGAAAATGAGTGTCTATAGAAAGCAGTATGGACCAGATGAGCTAAGGTCCAATTTCCTTGAGATAGACAGCAGCTAGGGGGCTCTTTCAGAAACAGTCTTTATCTTTAAAATGAACTATTGTTCACCTTCACCCTCCCCCCATTCCCACCCTCTAACAGTCACAGGAAGGCTGGTAACCCTATGTCACACCATTTTTAAGGGTACTGCAGAGCCTTGACTTGTCCCTGATGGTCATAATGGTTCACCTGTATCATTCTTTATCATTTCTGCAAAGGTGATACTCACAGATTCCTTTGGCAACAAAGTAGCTGTTTTTCACTGGTTTTCCAGTGAGGTAATGGGATGTGTTTGCCCCCATGAATATTCACACACTTGTATACTCAATTCACCCAGAGCATAAGCTCCTTGAGAACAAGGACAATTTCTTTTTCTTTCCTTTTCATTCTTTTCTTTTTTTTTTCTATTTCCATCACTGAAAACAGTACCCAGTTCTTAATCTTAATCTTTTCCGTGTCATAGGCCCTAGGGTAGTCTGGTAATACCAATGGACCCCTTCTTAGAATCATGTTTTTATATGTTTAAAATATAAATACATTACAAAAGAAACCAATTATATTGAAATAAAGTGAGCAAGAACGTTTTTTTTAAGTGTTCATGGCTCACATTGTGTGATGACTAACTTTGGTAGACTTATTTCTTCTTAGCAATGCAAGGATCTAAAACAACTTCAAAAGACTCATGATGCAAAATGCTGTTTACTTCCAGAAGGAGAACTATGGATTCTGAATGAAGATTGAAGCACATTATTTGCTTGCTCTCCCTTCCCATTTGTTTTTTTTTCTTTTGTAGTTTCTCCCTTTTGTTCTAATTATTCTTTAAAACCCGAATAATGTGAAAATAGGTTTACTATGAATATATATGTATAACATATCACATTACATGCTGTCTTGGGGAGGAGGAGGGGAGAAATGAAGAGAACATTTGGAACTCAAAATCTTCCAGAAATGAAGGCAGAAAACTAAAAATAAATAAATAATTGTGATTTAAAAAATGTTCATGGCTCCCAGGTTAAGAATGGGACCCTGTTTCATATAATTTGATCTATAAGGTAGCTAAAGATACAGAGTATCAAAAGGTCATTTCCAATTGTACATATTTATTCATGAGTGCACTGACAGGTGGGGTATGGTGGATTAACAGAGTTCCTTCTAGTTCTTTGAAGGAAAGAAAGAAGGAAAGAAGGAAGGAAGGAAGGAAGGAAGAAAGGAAGGAAGGAAGGAAGGAAGGAAGGAAGGAAGGAAGGAAGGAAGGAAGGAAGGAAGGAAGGAAGGAAGGAAGGAAAGAAGGAAGGAAGGAAGGAAAGAAGGAAGGGAAAAGAAAGGAAGAGAAGAAAAGAAGAAAGATAAAAAGAAAGAAGAGAGAAAGAAAGAGATAAGGAAAAGAAGGAAAGGAAAGGAAAGGAAAGGAAAGGAAAGGAAAAGAAAGGAAAGGAAAGGAAAGGAAAGGAAAGGAAAGGAAAGGAAAGGA
>NW_027185759.1:8786882-8833214 GCF_028583685.1 Petaurus breviceps papuanus | reverse complement strand
AAAGGAAAGGAAAGGAAAGGAAAGGAAAGGAAAGGAAAGGAAAGGAAGGGAAGGGAAGGAAGTCATAAATATAGAGGGACATTTCTATTATGAGTAGGTAGTTTATCTAAAGTGGTCAAAAATTTCTTCTTCTTTCCCATGGGACACACACACACACACACACACACACACACACAAGGTTTAAAGTCTAAAAAATTGTGTGTGTGTATGTGTGTGTGTGTCCATGGGATCACAAGCTCTCATTGTTGGACTACAGCTGTATTTCCAACTGTGTCCCAAATCATCATAGTGTCAGCCCAAGGTTTGCAAATCACCTCTCTGACATGATTTCATTTGGTCTCCACAACCACCCTTGTCTGTTAGATACTGTTAGTGTCTCTATTTTATATGTGAGGGATTTGAGGTATGGAGTGGTCAAATGACCAGCCCACAGTCATAGAGCTTTATAGTTGTCAAGATAAGACTTGAACTCAGGTCTTCCTGACTGCCAAATGCTACAAACCAAATTTAAGCGATTTTAATTTCCTGTTTTTACAGAGAAACAATCCAGGCTTGGACTGTCTTGTCCTTCTTTAAGAAAAGAATTGTCAAGGTTCTAATTGTAGTATAAGGACCACCTTTAAAACATCCTTTTTAAATAGTTTTTCAATAAACATGAAGAAAAAGCCTGAAGAAGGCAATACAATGACTTTCAAGGTGCCTGATGCCTCCTCCTCCTATATGATGTACACACACACACACACACACACACACACACACACACACACAAGTCATATGACCTACATCTCCATGGGCTCCAGTTTGCAGGCTACTATATATAGGCTCTGGTTATGAATGTTTTTTTCCTATGAAAAGGTCAGAACTTGTACCCCAACGTTGAGTCCTACTTATTAAAAAAGGTGGTTTATGTGTTTGTAAAAGCCATCCTGCATGGGGGAGCCTAGAAAGGCTTGGCTGTTTTCTTTAGAAGGAAGAGCCCCAAACTTTTACCAAAAGAAAAAAGATGTGCAAGCCTCTGTCTTGTGGCTGTGTTGCTCATCCTCCAGGTTCAAGAGAAGGAAGCCCAGCAACTTGTCTCTGGTGTGGGTGGGTGTATGAATGGAGCTCTCTCTCCTCTCTCTATCTCTCCTCTCTCTCCTCTCTCTCTGTCTCTGTCTCTGTCTCTCTCTCGTCTCTCTCTCTCTCTCTCTGTCTCTCTCTCTGTCTCTCTCTATCTCTGTCTCTCTCTCTCTCTCTCCTCTCTCTCTGTCTCTGTCTCTGTCTCTCTCTCGTCTCTCTCTGTCTCTCTCTCTCTCCTCTCTCTCTCTGTTTCTGTCTCTCTGTCTCTGTCTGTCTGTCTGTCTGTCTGTCTCTCTCTCTCTCACACACACACACACACAGACACACACACATTCACACCCTTGCAAGGCTGGTCCCTGTGTCTGTTCTCTCCTCTCCCCCACTTCAAAAGTCCATGGAACATCTAGAGGTGTTGCTGGACACTTGATGAGGCAACAAACACAACCCCTGGGTTTCCAGCTGTTAAGTGCTTGGTGTTCCTCTGCTGCTGAGTGGAGTAGAGCTTCTGAAAGTACAAATAGTACCTGGGGTGATGGGGAAGGCTGGTGGAAGACAGGTGGCTTGTTTTCAGGTCAGGAGGTTCTGAGTTCAAATCCTCCAGGGAGCTCTCTATTGCAGTCCAGTCTGAATGATCAGCAAAGACCAGACTTGTAACCATTCGGTCTTGAGATTCAATACAGTAAACATTCATTTAGCATCTATTTAATGAATGAGGGACACTGAGGACAAACAAACAGAAAGACATAGCAGCCCCTTCCCTCAGGAACCTTACATTTTACTAATGAAATACAGCATGTAAATGGACAAGTATAGCTCCCTGCTCCATCCCTATGCAGCATTTTAAAAATATTAGCTGGTGGTGGTGGTGTTATTGACATTGCCCACAGATCAACCATCTCAATGTATCTCCCTTCCTTGGCCACCATTCCCCTGTTAGAATAGAAGAGCCTTGAGGGCAGGGATGACTTCCTGTCTGTAGTTGTATCTTCAACACAAACACAGTACCTGGTATATAATAAGCTTATAATAAATGTATTTTTCATTCATTCACAAGAATTTAACAATAATTTGAGGGAGCATTCTCCAACAACTGGGTTAAGGTTTTCCACAGGAAGTGGTCCCTGGGCTGAATCATGAATAAAGTTAGGGATCCTAAGAAGACTGAGGTCAGGAGGCATTGTATTCTGGCACGGGAGACAGCTTGTACAAAGTCAGGGAGGGTGGGAGATGTGAGGCCACGGTCTGAGAACAGCAAGAAGACTGTATGGCTGGAACACTCCCATGAAATAAGCCAGATAGAGCATGATGCTTGATATTAAATGCCAAGCTGAGAAGGTGGCATTTACCCTAGAGGCCATAGGGAGTCTCTGAAGGTTTTTGAGTAAGGAAATAGTCTTGTTTTAGGTGTTGAGAGTTACCAAACAAGTCTTTGGAATGGTGTGGGACCAGGAGACCCTTCTCCTGCCCTCTTGGAGTTTCTTCCTGATTCAAGAGTGAACCATTATTTCTGCAGGTCATGAACATGGCTAACTGTGACTATCTAGGACCTGATCCTTTAATTCAACTCAGTTAGCTTGGTTAAAGCTTCTACTCTGTTCTTAGCTGTAGAATACAATGAAACAAATGATCAAAACTCTATGGGCCTCAATTTCCTCATCTATAAAAGGAGAGAATTGGACTCAATTAACCTATAAGGTTCCCTGTAACTCTGACTGTATGATCCTATGACTGGATGGCCTCTAAGGGTCCCTTGTAGCCAGGAGGGATACTGGTAAATGTCTAATAACCAGTTCTCCAGAAAGAAAGAAAGCCCCAAATACTTTTAAGTTAGCACATCATTAATTTTTAAAAAATTGATAAAGCAATAAATTGAGGGTTTATTTTTAGTTATTTCTGAGGTATAAAAATGCTTACATTGCAAATTTACCAATCAGCTCTCCCAGGTTGGGCTGGCTTTCACCTAGGCTGCTGCTTCCATCTTCAGGTCTATGATCCTAGGACTTCATTTGCATTCCCTAGCTCCCTGTTCTGTGTCTTTGCTCAGGCTGTCCCCCCTGCCTGGAACACTCGTCTCTTTCTCCTATTCTTCCTAGATCCTCTTGCTTCCTCCCCAAGTTCAGCTCAAATGTCCAACCCGACTTCAAATCCTTCCTGATGCCCCAGCTTGACTTTGTATATATTTGCATGTATATATGTTGTTTCCTCAATACACTGTAAGCTATTTGCTGCCAGGAACAACAGAGAGGATCTGTGCCCATTTCACATAAAGGCTAAGTGATTTCTCCTGATCAATAGCTAGTAAATACCAAAGGTAGAATCTAAACTCAATCTTTTGATTCCAAGGCCAGAACTCTATGAATTCTATAACATCACCCCTGAATTTGTCCAAGGCACTGTCAGAGTTCTTTAACTACACAGACATGACCACCAGGACAAGATGTGTAGACTGGGAAATTTTCTGCCTTGAATAAAGATGAAGCAAAGTGTTCTGGGTTTGGACAGAACCAATTAAAAGTTGGCCTGGGCTCTGAAGAAAGCTTTTATTCTCATTCTTCATAGTTCCATGTGCCAGAGATTTCCCAGGCCCTTGGCAGCCCATCTCCGGCATGCCGGACACTGAACAGGATTGGCTGGCATCTTGGAGAGAGGGGCAGGAAGAGGAACCGAATGCCTTGGCTGAGCCCAGAACACATGGCACCAGATTCTGTGAACAGGAGGCATAAATGCCGAAGATGTGTTATTGACTGGCTTGGACTATAAATACATTTGCCTTTAGATTTTCCAATCAACATTGGGTAATACACTTTCCTTGTGGCTAGTTTCTTTTCACCCATCCCTCACAGCATAACAATGGGGATGTTCCAGGGCCATGGGATTTTCATTAGATTAATTCTTCAACATGTTGGGGGACCTTTGATCTCATGGATGAACCTCCCCTGCCCCCCCATCGTACCAGATTGCCAGGCCTCCACATCTTCCTGTCCAGTGTGATTTCTGTTCATGTTCTCCCATCAATCCTCCATGCTGGAGGCCTGGCTTCCTCTACAGCTTTTTACATTTCATGGGTACCAACAACACTTGGGTTGTCCATCTGTTACCCCTTCCTCTTGCAACATGACCAGCCCACTCCTTTTCCGATCTTAAATTCCTTGGTTGAAATCTTCTCTTTCCCTCTCTGAGACTTGAGAGGCAGTGGGGTATAGTAGATAGATTCAGAGGCAGGAAGATATTAATTTTTGTCTCCCCCACTGGGTGAGACACTCCCTCCCTCTGAGTCTTAAAAAACAGTCAAAGATTTATCTACTAAGTTATAGATTGTTGAACAGTTCATAGGTGGAAGGAACTCCTTTCTTCCTCGAGGCAATCACAGATCCTGACCATTTTCTAGGCTCCTTCTTAGGCACAGATGAACACTGGGACTATTCCAAAGCCTATTCATTCCAACCATCTAACTTTTGGGTCACCTAACATGTTGGTCATAAGAGAGGGGCATAGTGGGGCAAAGAGAACTGGATTTGGAGACAAAGGCACTGTGTCTAAATGCCAAGTTTGTCACTGACTACCTATGTAACTTCATCAAAGTCTTCTGGGCCTTAGTGCCCTAATCTGTAAAATGAGGCACTTGAGCCAGATGACCTCTGAGGGCCCTTCCAGCCTTAAATCAATGATCTTGTGAACAATGATAATAATATATCCTTCATTTCACCCAAAAGCCTCCACCATCTCACATTATATATAAGAGTGAACTGTCACAGAAAGTATAGACTTCTTAGTCTGGTGTTCAAGGTCTTCCTCATTTTGGTACCAGGCAAGTTTTCCAAACTAATCTCCCACACCCCTATCTAATGTGTCTGATCTACTGTCCTACAAAATGTGACATAAGAATTCTTATTGCCACAACCTTTACTTTTTTATCCCTTTCTCTAACTTATAATGTTCTCTCTCCCCCTTCTTTCCATCAACTCACTTCTCATTATTTCAGATAGAGGGTATGCCAGGAGACATTTAACACCCAACTCTCCGAAAAATGAATGTATCCACACTTTTTGGTTTAATTTTCAGTGGGAACATTTTCTCCGTCACTTTCTTAAGCCTAGAGAATCAACAAAACAATAAACCAAATCCCTATTTATAGAGTTAGCTGATTTCTGGGCTGTATATGCTCATGCTAAAACTTTAATCATCAATTCTTGGAGCTCGTTTGAGCTGGCCCCAGTCCAGCCCAGCCTAGCCTGGGATGTACCTGATTCATGCATCATCCCAGAATTCTTTCCAATCCTCATGCAGAAGTCTTGTGTACGTGCAGCACCTGCTGGGTGTTATGACACTCATTCGTCACTTAATTACGTTCTGATTGGTGACATCTCTTGGAATCAGACAGCTCTTGAGCTGAAAGGGACCTGAAAGACCATCTCACCCAAATTTTGCAGTACAAAGTCATGAACTCACTCGTCCCAGGGCATAGAGCTAGCACGTGGTAAAATCATGACTTGAACCCAGGTTCCTGGCTGTCTAAAACTTCCCACAATACCAACACTTCCTCTTCTATGTTCTTGTCTTATAGTTAACCCAGATTTCCAAGTGGAATTTTGATGGATGTTTTTGTTAGAATGGGGGTGCTTGTTGTAGTATGAACAGAAGAAAATGACCTGGAGATTCCGGACAGCTGTGAAGTCCTAGGACTCTGTGATACTGTGGGTTTTGTTCTGTCCAGGAGGAAGACGTCCCTAGAAGGCATCAAGAAATTCACAAATTCACCAGAATTCACTATTAAACTCTTCTACCATCATCTGTATTTCCTCACCAGGCTGGAAGTCCCTTGAAGACGTCCATCCCTGAACCCAAGAAGATCCTTAGCATGTCCATGTTCACTAAATTTGTTAAATGAGTTTTTGTTAAATGAGTGAATGAGAAGTGGTGGTGAGGAGGGATGAGACCAGGCCTCTGCATAAGCCAACTTCGTGACAGAGAACTGAGAACCAGACAAAGGGGAGGTACAGAGCTCAGCACTCCAATCTGACCCTGGCATTCTCACTGTAGAAGTGGGTTCCCCTGTCCCAGGAGGGTTTCAGGTCAATCTGGGAGGAGCACAACATCAAAGATCACATGGGTGATGGCTGAGGGCCCTTCCAGTGCTGTGGCCCAGAAGATTACAAGATGTCATCAGGAGCACAGTACAAAGATCCCCAGGAATGGAGTTGGGAAGACTCAGGTTCTGGGTTCCAGATCCACCTCTCAGACCTTGCCAGCTCTGTACCCCTAGAGAGACCACTTCACACTGAAAACCTCAGTTACCTTATCTACAAAAGGGGGCCCACATTGTGTGTAGTGCCCACTTCAGAATGGTGCTGAGAGACTCCAAGGAGATAAGACACAAATAGTGTCTTATCCAATAGTGGCCAGCCCCTTCTTTATATTAAAAAGAGCAAAAAGCTAAGGCACTTTCCCTCTATGCCCAGCCCTGTGTATGAATGGAAGGTAGGGCTTGGTGTCTGCAACTTCAGCTAGAGAGGTTTGAACTCTGACTTCAACAGGGTCTGAGGACATAAAGGCTTTGTGGGCATTTATATCCCACTGGTGCTTAATCAGGATCTGCTAATGAATTTGGGAACTCTCCCTTCTCATAAACAGCAAGTGTTTGGTTTCCATAATTAGATGGCTTGTGACCCTATGCTAAGAAGAAGGAAGGAAGGAAGGAAGGAAGGAAGGAAGGAAGGAAGGAAGGAAGGAAGGAAGGAAGGAAGGAAGGAAGGAAGGAAGGGAGGGAGGAAGGAAGGGAGGAAGGAAGGAAGGGAAGGAGGGAGGGAGGGAGGAAGAGGAGGGAAGAGGGTAGGGAGACAAAGAGAGAGAGAGAGAAAGAAACAGAGCTCTTAATCTATGAGTAAGGTGATGCTCAGCAGAAGTATAACTTGAGAATCAGATTGAAAGACCTGGGAATATTTAGTCTTAAGAGGAGTGATGGGGGAACCTACTGGCTGTCAGGGGAAAGAGGGAGCAGACTTTCTCTGCTTGGTCCCAGAGGACAGAATAAAGAGTTATTGGTAGAAACTTCAAAGAAGTTTCAGTTTGATTACCCACTGCCAATGCCAGTCTTCTCATAGTGTAGAGGGCTGCCTCCATGTGCAGTGGGCTTCCCCTCACTGGTGATCTTTGAGCACAGACTGGAAGGACCCTTGTCCTGTCTTTTATAGAAGGGGCAGTTTGGATACCTGGCCAGCAAAGTCTCTTCTCACACTGAAATACTGTGATTCTAAGCAATCAGCAGAGTGCTGCAAGATCTGGTCCAAAAAACCCCACCTCTTCCATCTTCTAACACAAAATCTAGGTCAATGATGGAAGAAAAATTTGTCTTCATAGCTTCTAGATCTTTGAGAGGACAACAGCTGGGACTTCTCTAACAGTTGAGCAAACATTGGTTAAGCACTTTCTGGCTAAAGAGGAGTTTTAACTATCAGTGGGCATAAAATTGAATGAGACACAGCCCCTGCTCCCAAAGGTGTTTATAATCTTGTCAAAAGAAAAGAGAGAGGGGTAAGAATAACCATAATGAAATGAGAATGCAGCATAGGTATGTAGAAGAGATTCAAGAAAAAGACCCCCAGGCATTTGAGGCACCAACTTCTACATGGTGCTGCAGGGAAGTTTTCATGAGAGGCAGCATGTGAGCTAAGCCTGGAAGGAGAAGAGAAGGGGAAAGGGAAAAGGAAAGGGAAAGGGAAAGGGAAAGGGAGAGGGAAAGGGAGAGGGAAAGGGAAAGGGAAAGAAAGAAAGCACAGGCACGGCTTAGGAGACCTGGACAAGAAAGGACAAGTCCAGGGAACGACTTGGTCAGTTTGACAACAACATGGGTTCACGTAGCTGGAGAGAAGGTTGGGAAGGTGGGAACACAAAAACAATAAAAAACTTCAGAGCTAGAAGGGGCCTTAGAAACCATGTGATCCTGTAAACTTGAGCCAGATTATAAAGGGAGTAGATCACGCTCCACTTTCACCACTTTACATATGCGCTTCTGAATGAAGGTGGAGAAAGTCATGCAGTCGTCCTGAGTGGGTCCACTACACATTTATGTTACACGACCTCAATGGGCCCTCACTGCTGTGAGGCAACCCTTTTACCCTTCCCTATTTAGCTCACCATCCCACTCTCCAGCGAGACTCTTTCAAACCTTCTCATTCCTCCTCAAACCTTTCATGACTCCCCCTCTCCCAGCCGTCTCATAATTTACCTCATAATTTACAGGAAAAAATTGAAGCCATCTGCCATAACTTCCCTCTTCTCCGCTTTATCTCCTATCACTCAGGTACCTTCTGCCCCTCTGTGTCTCACATGGTGAAGTAATCTCATTTCTGACCAAGGTTAATCTCTACTTCTTCGAGAGATCCATTCCATCCTGTCTCCTCTAGCAGATTGCCCCCTCTGCCATCCCCACTCTGACACTTATTTTCAGCCTCTTCTTGCATACTTGCATATTCCCAACTGCCTCATGCCCATGCCTCTCCCAACATGAAAAATCCCCACTTGATCCCTCTAGTTCCACTATTGGTCTGTATCTCTTTGTGACTAAGTTTCTCCAAAGGGTGGTCTTCAGTGGGTGCCTCCACTTTCTCTTCCCTCACTCTCTTCCTAACACCTCTCAGCCTGGTTTCAGACCTTCTCATTCCATTGAAACTGCTCTCTCCATTGACCAGTGATTTCTTAGTTACCAACCCAGTGGTCTTTTCTCAGCCTTCATTCTCTTTGACCTCTCTGCAGCCTTGGACACCATTAATTCCTCACGCCATCTTGACCCTAGGTTTCCAAGTGTGGGGGACGCCATCCTTTTCCAGCTTTCCTCCTCCCTATCTGACTGCTTTTTCTCAATCTCCTTTGCTGGACCCTCCTCTAGATCATGCCCTCTAACCATAGGTGTCCCTCCCTTTAGAACACTTCTCTTGGTGAGCTCATCACCCCTTGTGGATTTAACGACCATCTCTAGGCTGATGATTCACAGATCTACCCATCCTGCTCCAACCTCATGTCCCCAACTGAACTCGTTATCTGTCCACCCCACTCTGCGCTATAGAGGACAGCACTGGGCTCTCTGTCCCTGCATCTCTTCAGGTTATTCTGGACTGCTTCCTATCTCTCCCATATCTAAGCAGGCACCACTTGGCAGCATCTCTGGTCGATTTCACCTCTGCAGCATCTCTCAAATCTGTCCCCTTCTCTCTGCATTCTGGTGCAGACCCCCATCACCTCACACCTGGATTATTGCAACAGTCTGATTGAGTGGGGCAGTGGGGGAGTCTGCCTGCTTCAACCCCACTAACCTCCACCTTCCACTTAGACACTCAAGTGATTTCCCTAAAGCTCAGATCCAATCATGTCAACCCCCCCCCCCACTCAATAATCTTCAGTGACTTCCTGTTGCCTCCAAGATCAAATACAAAATGCTCTGTTTGGCATTCAAAGCCTTTCATAATCTGGCCTCTCCTACCTTTCCAGTCTTCCTTTTTTCTTTCTTCCTTTTCTTTACTCCCTGTTACATACTTTTCTGTCCAGTGACAATGATCCAGCCTCCCGGCTATTCAATGAACAAGACATTTCCCATCTCCTAGCTCTGGGAATTTTCTCTGGCTGCCCTAATTCACCATGGTTGAAATGTTCTCTCTTGTCTCTTGCTGGCTTCCCTAAAGTCCCCGATAAAATCCTATACTCTACAGAACCTCTCTTAGTTTTCCCCCTCTTTATCCTGTACATACCTTGTTTGCATACATCTGACTATCTTTTGCCTGTTTTTTTTTGTGTTCTGAGATCATAGGATAGTGGCCAACATATAATAAGGGCTTAATAAATGTTTATCAATTGATTAATTATATATTTCCTATCTCTGCTTAGACTAAGTTCTTTCAAAGTAGGAACTATCATTTTTTCTATCATTAGAGTCTGGCACACAGTAGGTACTTCCTAAATGCTTGTTGATTCATGGATTAATTGGTCATAAGTTCTTTGAGGGCCAAGACTGTCTTATTCAACTTTGTCTCCTCTATTGTGCCAGCACAGAGTCTTGAATGTAGTAGACACTCACCTGATTTTTGGTGAATGATTGATTGGATGGATGGATGGATGGATGGATGGATGGATGGATGGATGGACAAGAGCTAGGATCCTGGATTCTCTCAAACCTGAGGTCCTAGCTCCATAGCTACTTAAGCTTCAAGGAATCACAGAATTTCAGAGTTGGAAGAGATCTCAATGGCCATAGAGTCTAATCCATTTTTGACTCAGCAAAAGCCTCCGTTTTACAGCATCTAATTGGAAGGTCATGCTGAACTGGTCAGGATGGTCTAAATGACTCCAGTGTTTAATACCCATTCTGAGGAAGAAGAGAAGAGGAAACTGAAGCCCAAAAGCTACTAAGGTCCCATATGGAGGCAGCATTTGAATTCAGGCCATAGGATCATGGGATCACAGATAATAATGCTGAACATAAGAGCACTTGTCCTTTACTTCCTTCAGGGGCCAAGAGGGAGAAATAAAAGCTGACATTCAATAGAGATGATATTTTCAACATGTTGATTGGACTGGTACCTCAGGTGCATAAGGCATCACCGTGGAGCAGGAGATAGACAGAACCCTGAACTGGGAGTCAGAAGACTCTCTTAGACTCAGTTTCTTCATCTGTAAAGTGGGGATAATAACATTCCTATTACCTACCTCATACACTGCTGTGAGATTCATGGCATAATAAAAGTAAGCCTAAAGTGCTAGAAAGAAAATGGCCTCTAAAATCCAAATTCGGGCTCAGATCCTACATCTGATATTTTCTGCCTATGTTACCTTTGACAAGTCACTTGTTTGACCTTAAGTTTCCATATCATTAAAAAATTCCCAACAGAGAGAGAGAGAGACAGACAGAGAGAGAGACAGAGAGAGAGAGACAGACAGAGAGACAGAGACAGAGAGACAGGGACAGAGAGACAGAGAGAGAGAGGAAGGATCCATGTAGCCTCCCTACTGGGGTTCTCCATTTCCAGAACTTTCCAGGTGATATCATTTTTTTTTGGGAAAATGCTACAACTTACCCCCAAGTTTATGCCAGGAGCCCCACCAGTAGTCGGGCCTCCCCACCTGAGCTGTCTTGCCTACCTTGGTTGGCTGATATGGGTTTGCCTGTCACAATATGGAGGAAAGAGGTTGAATTTGATTACCATGGGCTGACAGTCATGGGCAGTCAAGCCTGTCACCTGCTCAGCAAAGCGTGGCTGGGCATGACTGGTGGGAGCCCCTGAGAAAGCTCCTGATTCATTTCAGCCTTCAGAGCCCACCTGGGTGGCCCTGTGTGAGGGGTGCTGGGACCAAGGGAAAGTGAGTTGCCTGCAGGCCCCTTACACTCAGGCATCTTTGGTGGGTTCAGTAATAGCGAGAAGCCAGCTAAGAGGAGCAGCTACTTACACATATATTTATATAATGACTCTCTCTGGTTGGGATAGGAAGTGAAACTGAGTTCATACTGAGATACTTTCCTTTTCTCCCCTCACCCACTCCTTGGGCTCTGCTCCAGAAGAGGCGAAAGACATATTTGAGAAAATAGATTATTTCCTAGGGTGCTGACCCAATGGATGAATGGATGGGTAGATCGCTGGATAGATACATGGATGGGATGGATGAATAAGATGCTTTCCCTCTAGAGTCTGAATGGACACAATGCTGCCTCTTAATTCAAGACTGAGGCCCTATCCTCTCATTCCTCTAAGCCCACTTCCTGTCATGGAATCATGGAATCATGGGATCATAGACATAAAGGTGGAATGAAGCATCAGAGGTCAACTAGCTCAACCTCTCTCCCCTCTATTTTCTAGAGGGATAAAATGAGGTGTGAAGAACCAGAATTAGAAGCCAGGTCACAGAACCATAAAGCTAAGCACTAGAAGGGACCTCAGAGGACACCCCATATTACCCTCTGATTTAACAAGTGAGGAACCTGGACTCAAGGAAACTCAATGGCATGACCAAAGTCAAGTTATCCCACAGGATGATAGATTTAAAACTATAGGGGACCCCAAACATCATTTAGTACAACGTCCTCCCCACTTCCCTATGAAGAAACTGAGACCCAGAGGAGGGAAATACCTGGGCAGAAACAGCATATGAACCCAGGTCCTCTAATGCCAAATCCAGGCAGCTTTCAGATGGAGATGGCCAGCCAGTCATATGAAAGAATGACAGAAAAGTTCTGATTATTTATAATTGCACTGTTAACTTCTAGTATCCAAATAAAAAAGTGAGACCTCTTGGGATTTAGGGAGACTGCATTCTGATAGAAGATAAATCATATTGAGCAGTGGTTGCTGGGACAAGGGGTTAAGAATGGAGAATTGATCCATAGGGCAATCAAGAGGCACACCCTTTCAAGGAACACTGATTTGATTACTGTGTCAAGAGAAAGAAATGGGAAGTGTGTTGGTAGGGCAGATGACAATATATCCAGGGGATGGAACTGTTTGGTCTAGGAGGCCTGAGTTGGTGGTCTGGAGCTGGCTAAGGATATTGGATGAAGTGAGTTTGTCCTGTCACTTGCCAATCAAGACAGCCCAGCCCCATGGCCAGAATTCCAAAGTTGAGTAGAAGTTTCTTTCATTGTGAACAGATCTGGTAAATAGAAGACGGTTTTTATTTTTTTCTTAATGACTATTTCTCTGAAACTAGTCTTGAATCTAGGGAAAAGACCACTATACTAGAGAGACAGGATACCACAACTCAAGTCCTATCTTCTCCACTAACTAGCTTAGTTACCAAGCAATTCACTTGATCTCTTTGGGTCTTAGTTTCTTTCTCTGTAAAATGGCAGACTGGGTTAAGATCAAGGGTTCCTAACCTGGAGTCTATGAACTTGGGTGTTTTGAAAATTATATATTTTGATAATTGCATTTCAATATAATTGGTTTCCTTTGTAAATGTATGCATTTTATTTTATCCATTTAAAAATATTCTTCTGAAAAAAAGGATTTGTAGAGTTCTCCAGACAGACACGTAACAAAGGTTAAGAATTTCTGGTCTAGAGGATCTCAAAGGTGCCCCCCGGCTTCAGATACTACATAACGGTTACATTTGGACTCTAAGAACTTTCTCAAATTGATCAGCTGTCTCTCCCTGCCAGTTTTCCTGCCCACTACTATAATAACACTCAGCAGAAACCAACTTCCCTCTTCCTATCCACCAGCCACCTTCATCTTTCTGTGGACTCATTTCAGCCTCCAGAGCTGATGTTCCAAATTATGCTTTCAAACTGCAATTGTAATTTTCAGGTTTTGTCTAAAAATATTGAGGGCTTGGAACATCTTTCTGTAGCTAATTAATTTTTAAACATCAATGTTGAATGCATTCCTGTACTATGTTCCATTTTAGGATTGAGTACTCAGTCCAGAAGACTGTTCCAATTCCCAATGTCATGGAATAAGAAGGGTGATTTTTTTTCTACCTTTCTCTGGGGATAAGATTATGGGCACCTGTCCACCCCTTTGGGCTGGTTGAAAATTGCCCATTTCCTCTTGAACTTTTGGCTAGATTCAGTGAGGTCTCTCGAGAGCTAAATCCCCCAGCTTTTTCTTCTCAGGTAAGAGAATCTTCCCCACCATTCCTACCCCATGAAACTTCTGGGCATCACTTGAACACAAGAGATTGTGAAAAGTGAAATGTTTCAAACACAGCCCTTATTGGAGTTCTTAAAAATAAGAGGACCAAATTGGCAAAGATAGGAAAAAAAAAGATGAGAATAGTCAGTGTTAGAAGGGATGTGCAAAGAGGGCACACTAGAACACTGCTCGAGAAAAGTGAGTGGCTCAAAGATTCTGGAAGATCATTCAAAATTAGACTTCAAAAGTGATTCAAATATGCATGCCCTGTGAGCCAGAGGTACTACCTAAGAAGGCCAGAGGATAGTGGGGCTGGGGCATCCTCCTCCCTAATCTCCTCCATCCCTTAACAGGGGCAGGTGTGGAAGCCACTAGGCTGGCCACTAAAGTGATGCTGATTATTACTCATCTGCTGTCACCTGGGCAAGAGATAATAAGGCATCTTACAGTGTTACATTCTGTAATGGAGCCGACATTAAAAATAAAAGAGAGTCATAAATATTGGGAAAAACAAAGGGGCAGAACCAGAGCCTAGGTTTTCTGTTAGACTGGCAAGATGTTTGGTCTAGAAGGCCAATCTTGCCCACCCAGTTAGGGACTGAACATTCCTGCTTTTAGTCCCTGGTGGGAGAACCGAGACAGCCAGACATTCCTTTCAGCCCATCCTCTTGACTTCCAGACTAGTCTGTGTTAAAGTGTTGGGGAGGGGGAGAAATTAAGAAGACACTCTAGTTCTGATCTTGGCCTTGGGCTCAACAGCAAGTTTAGATCAATGACAGACTATTTTTGACTTTTTTTTTCCCAAACGTGGAATCTATCCTTCACATACATTGACTGAGAGCTGTTTAGTTTCCTTCCTGGTTTCCCACCTTTGCTGGAAAGGAAAGTCAGTGAGCTTGCTTAGTCATTGTGGGGGTTCCCCGTGATCCGAAAACATGAGACAGAAGAAGGAAACAAGAAAGCAGGGCTCTGACAATAATTCCCAAACACAGAACAAAAATATTAACCCTAGGATCAGCTCATCTACTTATAAACACAGGAAATGTTTAAGGCAAAAGGAAGGGACCATGAGCGTCATCTAGATCAACCAATACACTTTACAGAGAGGGAAACTGAGGCTTTCTATAGTTCAAAAAGATGATGATAATAATAAAATAATAGCAAGAATAATAACTAAAATTTATGTAGCATTTGCTATGTGCCAAGCACTATGCTGAGTGCTTTACAGTGATGACCTCATTTGACCCTCACTATGGCGAGTGGGAGTTATTATCCCCATTTTACAGATAAAAACACTGAAGCAAATAAAGACTAAGTGACTTGCCAGGGTCACACAGCTAGTAAGTGTCTGAGGCCAAATTTGAACTCAGGTCCTCCTGACTCCAGGTCAGGTACTCTATCCTCCATGATTATCCAAGGTCACATAATTTAAGCCTTGGTGATTCAAGCAAAGTGGGTCATAGGATCAAAGATTTACATCCTGAAAGAACTTTAGAGATCTGAGTTGAATTGATTTGCCCAAGAACACACAAATGTCTTAGGCAAACATTGAACCCAGGTTTTTCTGATTCCAAGTTCTATCTGTGCTTTATCTAAAACATCAGCTTGTCTCTTGATGATCTCTTGTGAAGTCACCGTTGTTCAGGGTCTAGTTCTATGCCTTTATTTTTACAAATGAGGGACATAAGTCTAGATTCAATTGCCTGGCCCGATGTCATCATGAACAGTCCCTTGGGATTCTCCCAATGTCAAGATTCTGGGATTCTGTCAGTCAGTCTTTAATGCAGGGTGCCTTGGACTCTCCTCCCCTCCTTCCCATCTGGAGAACAACCAATGTCAGTCAACCTTAGCCCGGAAACCAAGTCTACACTGCATGGCAAGAAGCAGGCGAAATGGCCACCTTTGGTCCAGAGGGGCTCAACAAAGAGCTGTCATCCCAAGAGCAATTAGCAGGTTCTGCAAAGACACGTCCAGGCCTGAGGGCACCCAGCCAAAGCTGCTGGAGGAGCTCAACAGTGAAATTATGGGGCAAATGGGTGACTTTGTCATTGCAAATGGTTTTTGGACCAGAGAACTGGCCGGGAGCCAGAAGTTCATCAGAAGGGATCCAGGGGCAGTTGAGAAATTATCATCTGTGCCTTTTACTGCTACAACTGGATGAACATGGAGTCCATGGTAAAGAGAACAAGCGTAATGATAAGCCAGTGTTACCAATGAGTAAATTGACAAGCACTGATTAAGACCCCACTATGTGTCAGGCTCTGTGCTCGGTGTTGGGAGTAGAATAACTGGAGTAAAATGGTTCCTGCCTTCAAATAACCAACTCATCAAATTCAGCCCCAAACAAGATTCCTGCTGCATCTAAGCTAGCAAGTGGTTATTCAGCTTTGGTTTAACTGTCTCTACTGGGACCATCTCATTGTGAGCAAGCCTTCCCTCATGCTGTTCTTTATTCTCTCTTGGACTTGCACCCATTTCTCTGACTCCTTTCTGGGACCAAGTAGAAAAAGTTTATCTCTTTCTTCCACAAGACAACCATCATCAGTTGCCATATAACCACAGTTTTGTACTTGAAGAGTTGATTTTTGTACTCATACATGACTTCATATTTATATCTAATGAATTTATCTATTAGATTCAGTCCAAGGTCCTACTGAATCGTCATCCTTTTGGATCCTAACTCTGTCATCTGCAAATTTGATGAATAGATCATCTATATCTTTATCCAAACAATCCAGGCCCAAGTCTGAGCTCATGGCCTTTGCCACTGGAAATGTCCTGCCCCATGGGTACTGACTCACTGATAACCACTCCTCTTTGAGCCTGCCAGCTCTGAATCCATGGAACTGTATTATCAATCAACTTCATATTCTCTACAAGAATAATATGACACAATTTATCAAAAACTTTGCTAAAACACAACCGAACAGGACTCGGGATATTCTCCTCACTTACCAGCTTGGTCATCCTGTCCAGAGCATGTCACAATGTGTTCTTGGTGAGGCTGCCATTCTGTATGTTGGAGTCACGGCTTCCTTTTCTAGAAGGGTTCCCAGCACATCTCGAACACCACGTTCTGGACATTAAGCCAAGCTCAGGGTCCGGAGTCTGCAAACTCTTCCCTTCTCCTTTGGGAAAATTAGTCCTTCTTCAATCTTGTGCTCCTTCCCTCCTTTTCCATAGTCTTTAAAATACTGAGAACAGTGGTTGAAACCACTGTGGCTCCCAGATTTTTTCAGTGTTGAAAGATGTTGTTCATCTGGGCTCAGTGGCTTGAATTCTCCAAGAACATCTGGATATTCTCTCACAATGTCCTTTATTTTTCTTGGGCAGCACCTTCCTCTTTCTTAGTCATTTTCTCTTGTGATTTTCAATTCAAAGGCCATTCTTACTGACAGAGGAAAATGGAAACCAAGTAAAACTCAGATAGTCTGACTTCACTTTTCCAGTTATCCATGTCAAGCAAAGGGACTCTGTTTTGGAGTTTCCTTCTTATCTCAATATTGCTACAATAAATAAACAATAACTAAAGCCAATTTGGCGTTGTTCTTAACTTACCTGCCATCATAAGCCTGGTTGATATTGATACTTCCGCAGGTTCCCCCACACACGTGCACAGACACTGGAATTAGGAAGTACACTGTATAGAACACAGCCCAATACCATAGATGCAGCCTAGTCAAATTAAGCCAATAAACAGAAACCAAATGTGTTTGTCTATGTGTATAGACACATACATAAACATGCATATAATACATATATGTACATACGTGTGTACATACACATACCCAGTTACATATACACATATATTTGTACGTGTGTGTGTGTGTGTGTGGTAGGGAGAGGGAAGGCTATACCCTGGGAATATAATATATCACATCCCCCTCTAGTGTGCTTGACTTTTGGGTCTCCTCCTCCCATTCATTCATTTATTAAAAAAAACATTGTTTCTCCACCTCCTATGTGCAAGGGATTGTGCTAGGTGCTAAAGGAAATCCAGCAATGAAAAATGCCTTGCTTCTGTCCCTTAGGGCATTTGTAAAGAAAATGAGACAAGTGCCCAATATCTACAATATAATACAGGAAAGAATGGATTGACAACTACCATTTACTGTCTCTTTAGATTTGACAAAGCACCTTACATAAATTATCTCACTTGATCTAAATGACAACCTATAAAGACTATTATTAGCCTTCATTTTACAGGTAAGATAACAGGCACAGTGAGGCTAACCAGGTAAATACCAGAAATGAGATGTGAACTTGGGTCTCTTGACTCCAAAGCCAACATTATGTCAACACCACATAGGCTAGCTCTCAACATATATAGTATAGGAAGTCTAAAAAGAATGTGGAAGATCAGAGGATCATAGGTCTAGGGATGGATCAGTTGGTCCAAGCCCATCATTTTACAAACAAGGGAATGGAGAGTCAGAGGTGGAAAGTGATTTTTCCAAGGTCATATGGATGATAAACAACAGAAGTAAGTTTTTAATGCAGGTCTTCTGACTTGGGAGCACATACTCTTTTCAGTAACCTCAAAGAGAACACTCGACTTCAAGATTCATCAAAATTATAAAGTCTGGGTAGGATGTGGATAGGGAAAGATGTTCATAGGCAGTCTAGGTTTCAACACTGCATCCAAATGCAGGACAAAAGGCGTCTTGAAGAAGACCATTGGATGTAAGGATGTCAGAGATAATTTAGTCCAATGTTCTCATTTTCTAGATGAGACAACTGAGTCCCTAGGAGATAAAGCTAAAAGGCAGTAAAATGAGAATCCCTTCAAACCCAGGGCTGGATCTTATTTGCTTGGTTAGTTTGCTCCCAAGTGTGATAGGCTAAGTTTTCATCTCCCTCCCCGTGCTCTAAGTGAATGAGAAGATCTTCCCTAGGATGATCTCCATGTTTCTTTGAAGAGTGGGAGGTGCTTGATGTATGGACCTGAGTTAGATCCTGAAGTGACCTTGGCTGTGGTCTTTGAAAAATGATATTAGACTGCCAAGGGTTCTGTATTAACTCAAAAGGATTGAGTGGGCAAAGGTTGGTGAGCTGGGTCCCAGAGGAGGAGGGGGGTGGGAAACCTTCCAGCTGCAAGTGAGATGAATTTAGTTGAATGTATCGAGTGACGTGTTTTTATGAAGCCTTTCTGGAAGGAACAAGGACTCTGGGGAAAGCAAAAGGTAGTCAAAATATAGACTGAATTGTACAATGGCCTTCCTGTTTACTTCCTGGCAGAATTCAAATTGCTGATCAAAATCTAACTACCAGCTATTTGGGTCGATTCCGCTACCTAGGAAAGTTTCTTAAGAATTCTAGTTAATAAGAAATCAGTAGAGTCCGAAACCTTGTAGGTTTCATTCTTGACAATGAATTAAAAACACTCATCTCTTTGACTGATAGAAATGAATGGGAGACATGGCATCCCCACATGGGGTCTCCTAATTCCTTTGATCAGAATCTTCGAGTGGCCCTTATTGTATTAATTTCATGTATCTACCATTGGCCTAAAGCTTCCTATATCTTCACTCATTTGCCTCATTCACTTTACAAAGGAAGAAACTGAGGTCAGAGGAGTGTGATGTGTATTCCCAAGAACATTCAGCTATAAAATGAAGAGGCAGAACTAGGATTTGAACCCTGACATTCTTACTCTCAGGCTATTGTATTGTATATTACTTCACCACCCTGACCCTTGTAAATCTTTCTCCAATCAGTTACAATTATCCTAGTAAGTAAACACCCACATTTGGTTCTTTCTGTAGGTGCCTGATTTATTATAGAATATTGGACCCACTGTGGGGTGAGGACAGGAGTCCTCGGTGGAGCTAGGTCAATTCTCTATTAGCCTCCCCAAAGAAATGACCTCATTAAGTTAAGGTTTGGTGCTAGGATCCAAAATTCTTCAGAGGGTTAAAATAAGCAGTGTTCCTTTGAACCTTCCCAGGGCTCTTGCCCAACCACAGCTGAGGCTAATTGTGCATCCCTTCCTCCATGCCCCTCTTCTGAAGAGCTGCAGGGGAATCTCCAACTAGAATTCTGCAAATGTAGGTGAGTTTGCTGACAAGGAGGACTCTATCTCCCAAAGTGTTTCCTTTTTGCCCCAGATAGCAGAAACTCAGATTGAAACTCAGTGTGCAAATGCAGTAAACAGCTGGCCCTTGAGGCCTGGTGATATCTGCTCCTTTCATGGACTTTCTTTTCCTTTGATTATTCACTGCCTTGTTTCATATGCTGGAAGTCTCATATCCCACTTCAGATTCTTCTAGAAATCAGACAAAGGCTAAGGACTAAGAACAACTGGCATTTATGTAACATTTTAATGTTTGCAGAATCATTCCTATCACTTATCTCCATTAAGCATCACAATGATACCAAGAAGCAGCTACTACAGGCCTGCTTTGACCCTTTTTGTGGATGAGAAAAATGAGACTGAGAACATAACCAACAAAGTCAGAAGCAAAATTTGAACTAAGGTCATAACCAGCACTTGGCCTTCTGGAGCATTCTGCTTCAAGCAATAAGAAAGGAAGGAAGGAAAGATAGGGAGAGAGAGAGAGAGAGAGAGAGAGAGAGAGAGAGAGAGAGAGAGAGAGAGAGAGAGAGAGAGAGAAACAAACAAACAAAGAAGGAAGAATGGAAGGAAGGAAGGAAGGAAGAAAGAAAGAAATAAAGTAAAGGAAAGAAAGAAAGAAGAAAGAAAGAAAGGAAGGAAGGAAGGAAGGAAGAAAGAGAAAGAAAGAAAGAAAGAAAGAAAGAAAGAAAGAAAGAAAGAAAGAAAGAAAGAAAGAAAGAAAGAAAGAAAGAAAGGAAGGAAGGAAGGAAGGAAGGAAGGAAGGAAGGAAGGAAGGAAGGAAGGAAGGAAGGAAGGAAGGAAGGAAGGAAGGAAGGAAGAAAGAAAGGAAGGAAGAAAGAAAGAAAGAAAGGAAAAGAATCTATCTGCAGTTATTATCAACCCTATTCCCCAAATGCAAGATGATGAAGGTTTTTTTGTATGTTTGTTTTTTTAAGAGTTTTTTTCAAAAATGAGAAGTGCTCTGGGTTGTAAGCTGGACCAGAGGTAGAAGCTGCTGGGCATTGGCAAGTAAAGTGAATCTTCGGTTTAGGGTTAGCTTCTCTGGAGGGACACCTCACTACTCCTCAAGCCCAGCTTTTCTCCTTTGCCCTAGTTCTAGCAGGGGAGTTGTAGGTTTGTCTTGAGCCTTTCCCTCCCCCTGCTTCTTTCTGAGGCTTCTGGGTTGCAGGAGCGGCTGTGGGAACAGCAATGTCAAAGACAGCCGCGGATAGCAGGGGCTCCCCCATCACCCCCACTCAGTGTGGCCATTGTGCAGCTGCACAGTCTGCACCTGTGGGGTTCAGCCTGTCCAAGGTCACATTCACTGCCTGAGGAAGGGTTATTTAGATGAGGTTGGGAGCTGCCTCAGCAAACACCAGCAAAAAGTGAAAAGGCACTTCTTGGTGGGCTATTTTCATTCTTTCGGTTTCTCTCATCTGAAGGCTTAACAGAAACCCAAGTAAGACTACTCCACTCCAACCCATGAAGGGTGCTTCCTTTAGGGACTCCCTCTAACTGTCCTGAATTTGACCTGAATATGTGTGGGATCACATTCCCCCACCAGAAGAGAGGGAAGGGAACCAAGAGAGCAAACCCCTCTGTCCTCTGCTTCCTAGTTCAGAGTTTTTCCCACATCGGTCTTCCGCATGCTTCCTTCTTGAATCAGCTGTTACTTGAACCTTGGCAGTGAGCATCCCTGCCACAAAGAGCACCCTTGTGAGACATTAGCCATCTGTCCCTCGGAGGAACCTGGGGCTGTCCTCCTTGACAAGCGCAGAGGCTTTCCAGAATCATGAGGGAAAAAATACAGATATACACGTACTGCACACACCAAATGCCCCCATGTTCCTCACGCCTATTGCATTAGCCTGATCCTTTGCCCCCAGGTACACCATGTTATCTCTCATTCCATGTGTTTATTGCAGTGTGCCTCCATTGCTGTGATGCTCCCCTCTCTCTCCTCCATACAACAGAGTCCCAGTTTCTTTCAGGAAGCAAAGCACAGGTGCTGCTTCCTGTGTAAGACCTTCTCTGGACAACTCAGTTCTCCACTATCCTCTAACATTAAGTTCTTTTGTCCCCTTGTCCCATTGCGTGGCACCAAGCCCTAACCTTGGGTTGTCTGCACCATCTTTCTCCATGAAAAATGTCTTATCTGATCTCCAACTGGCCTCTACTGTTTCATGGAGGTCCTTTCATGTTTCCTGATTACCTTCCTTTTCCACTGACTGTTGTTATAGCTGCTATTCTAAATTTCTTTTCCCCTCTCAGGTTGCTCTCTTCCAACCACCCCCTCTCCCTGCTTAGCATAAGATCTCTCATCTAACTTAGTGACAATATAAACCATCTCAGAGAGTTCCCTCTCTCCCCTCAAATCTCATGCTCTATCTCTCCTTCTCTCCTTTGCTCTGGTTTCTGATGAAGAGGTGGCCTTTCTCCTTGGCCAAACCAACTTCATCAATTCCTGTCTCTTGGTGGAATTTACTCCTTCTTTCATTTTCTGTTATCTCCAATCTTTCTTCACTTAGAGTTTAGAGATCCCTTCCACATTGTTCATAAACATGACTAGGTCTTCTCTACCCTAAAACACATACACAGACACACACATGCACCCACACACGCACACACACAGACTCACACGCGCACACACACAGACACACACGCACACACGAACACACACACACCTCTTTTGCTTAACTCCTCTATCCCCTCAAGCTATTGTTCCTTTCACAGCCAAAACCCTAGCCCTAATCCTAAGTCCATATGAACTATTTGTGCCTGACCTGTGGTAGAGACTTCCAAGCTCACATTGGCCTGATCTGTCACAGTCCAACACATTGTAACTTGACTCTAACATAGTGAGGTAATTTTGGTCCAATTTGAGAGCAAAGGATAGCAACCACTCAACCAGCCCAGAGAGTCATCCATGCTCATTTTCTCACCCACCATTCACTTTGTGATCCCTTGTACTCTGGCTTCTATTCCACCACTACACTGAAGACTATTTCTTCAAAATGACCGTCAGCCTCCCAGTAGTTAAATCCAGTGTGCTTTTCTCTGCCTAATTTAACTTGTTCTCTCTTCAGTATTGGACAATGTCATTCACCCTTTGCTGGTCACTCTCTCCTTGGCTTGATGATATTCTCTGATAGCCTCCTCCCTGTCCTAACCATTCCTGGTCAGTTTCCTCCACTGGATCCTGGTCCATCTCCTGATCAATAAGCACTATTTGCCACCCAGGCCCTGTCCTGGGCCTCTTTCTTTTCCTTCCCTACATTCTGTCTTGGTGATCTCAAAAACTCCTCTCCTGAAGGGCAGTGTTTTTCCTGAAGGCCACCATTTTCTCTAACCTAATGTACTCTGGTTAAGAAGCTCAAGGGATAGAAAATGAAGGAAAAGAATTTCAACTCACTCTAAGATTCTATCTACTACCATTCCAGTTACCTAACATTTTAGAGGAACCAACCAGAGGGGTCCTCTGTGTCCTCTCAATAAGGTGCATGTATTTACCTCCACAGGAAATCTTCCGCAAAGGTTTCCTCACCGTAATCTCATCAAGTTGATGGTTATCATGTTAACAAATAGCTGCCTCAGGACCCCCAATCAAGGAATCCTCTTCTTCCTCTGACCCTTATAGGATGATCTCTCCCCTCAGAGTTTTTGTGGCTCTGTTGTATCATTGTTGAGAGGACAAGCATCTTCCTCCTCCGTAGAAGATCCACCTCCATCTTCTTAAGAAGAGTCTTAGGAGCCACAGTCAGGATTCCACAGGATTTAACAGCTTCTACATTAATGAACCAGAGGGCTTGGAATACGATATTCCAGAAAGCAAAGGAGTTAGGATCACAACCAAGAATCATATACCCAACAAAACTGAGTATAATCCTTCAGGGGGAAATGTATATTTAATGAAATAGAAGACTTTCAAGCATTCCTAATTAGAAGGCCAGAACTAACAAAAAATGTGATCTTCAAATATAAGACTCAAGAGAAACATAAAGAAAGGGGAAACACATGAGATCCAATAAGGTTAAACTGTTTATATCCCTATATGACAAGATGATATTTGTAACTCTTAAGAACTGCATCGCTATAAGAACAATTAGAAGGAATATATACATAGACAATGGGTGGGGGTGTGAGATGACTATGATGTGATGTTATCTAAAAAAAAAACAAAATTAAGGAGAGAAAAGATATTGCACTGATAGAGAAAGGGGTGATAGAATGGGGCAAATTTTCTCAAATAAAAGAGGCAGGAAAGGGCTATTACAGTGGAGGAGAAGACAGGTGGGGTGGCTTATAATGCTTGAATCTTACTCTCATCAGACTTGGCTCAAAATGGGAATAACATGCACACTCAGTTGGATATCAAAATCTGTCTCACCCTATAAGGAAAGAAAAGAAATGGGGATAGGAGGAGGAGCAGTGATAGAAAGGATACAGATTGGAAGGGGCGGTGATCAGAAGTGAAAATTTGTGAGGGGGCACATGGGAAAAGGTAGAGAGGCAGGAGGACAAAGAAGGGGAAACAGAATGGAGGGAAACACACAGTTACCATAACTATAAAGGTGAATGGGACGAACGCACCCATAAAACAGAAGCAGATGGCAGAAAGGATTTAAAACCAGAATCCTACAATATGCTGTTTATAAGAAACGTATTTGAAGCATGGAGTCCCACACAGAGTAAAGGTAAGGGGCGGGAGCAGAATCTATTATGCTTCATGGAAGTAAGAAGAATCTTAGACCCATTTTCAAGCTCTGTTTGTACAATTATCTTTTTCTGTCCCTGCCTTCTCTGAGTGATCCTCTTCTACCTTCCAATCATTTTGAAAAGGGATTACCATCCCCTCACATCCTTCCCATTTTTTCCTCATTGAAGACCAGAATTAAACAAAAAATGTGATCTTCAAATATAAGACTCAAGAGAAACATAAAAGTGTGTGTACCCTTTAACCCAGGAATACTACTACTAGATCTATATCCCAAAGTGATCAAAGGTAAAGGGGGAAAATATTTATAGTAGCTTTTTATGGTGGCAAAGAACTGGAAACTGAGAGACTCCCCATCAATTGAGGAATGGTTGAACAAGTTGTGGTATATGATCATGATGGGATACTATTGTGCTAGAAGAAATGACAAGGGGGATGGTTTCAAGAAAAACCTGGAAAGATTTGTATGACCTAATGATGCAAAGTGAAGTGTATGTATAATGGGTATCATATTTCTTTCTTTTTCAGTGGGTAGGGGAGTTGTAGAGGAAGGAAGAGAATTTGGAACTGAAAATTAAAAATAAATAAAATTGAAGTTAAAGTTTTATTTAAAATTATAGTGGGGAGACTTAGCAGTGATGTCAAACGTGAGGTACCATACAAAACTACAGAATATAGCTTCAACCAGATTAAAACATAATTGGGAAGGTTTTCACAAAATAAATAAAAATATAATGTAAAAATTTTTAATGATTAACCACTATCACTTCTTATTCAATTCAGCAACACAAATTTAACCTACTTACTATGCACAAGACATTGTGTTAGATGCTAGGAGTAAAAGCCAGGAAAGGAAATAATCATACTCCATATGCTTTGGTCCATCATCTTGTGTGATCCATTGGAAATAACTAGTTCAGTGATTGCAATTCTGCTTGCTGCTACACCCTTCCTGTTGCTTCTGCCATAGAAGAGATCTTTTGGGGACACTCAAGGGTTAAGTGGAGCTTTCATGGTTCATCACTTCTGGCCCTTAGATGGTCCCTTCACTTCTGTTGATTTCTTCAGTTATCAAGAACAGACCAAACATTGTTTTGTTCTCCTCCTCCTCCCTCCACCCATTCTCTGAGAATTGCCTTGTCAGACTGGACTGCAGACTTTTGATCCCTCCATTTTTGCATGACTCTAGACATTGGCAGGGAAACTACTACATCAGTTTGATTTTGGAATTGCGCTCAACACTTTGCCACTGCAGTGCACACCCCATGCTGCCCCAGCACCAAGAAGATACAGAAGTCCTTCCAAACCTGTTTCATTCATTTTCAGAATCAGAGAACCACAGACTCCCGGAGACAGCAGAGACCTTAGTAACTCCCTATTCCGAGTAATCCGTGCAAAAGGATTCCTTCTCCAGTCCTCATCAAGTGGTCATCAGAGCTTTGCTCAAAGACTTATTCCATGGGAGGAGGAGCCCATCACCTTCTGCAGAAGCCCAGGACACTTAGGACAGCTCCCATTAGTGAGATGGTTTTCTAGACATGATTTTTGTTTGTAGTTTCCACAAAAACAATCCCTCCTAGTTCTTCCCTCCATGGCCAAATGGCCCCAGTCTAACCCCCTCCTTCTCTTTTTACATGTCCATTTGTGCTGTCATTCATTTTCAGTTCTATCTGACTCCTCATCAGCCCATTTGTGGTGTTCCTGGTGAAAATACTAAAGAGGTTTGTCATTTCTTTCTCCAGTGCATTTTACAGACAAGAAACTGAGTCAAACAGGGTTAAGTGACTTGCTCAGGGCCATACAGCTAGTAAGTGTCTGAGGAGAATTGAGTCTTCTGGATTCCAACCCTAACTCTTCACATGACAGCCCATCAAACCCTAGCTCTTCTACTTACTACCCTATGACCATGGGCAACAGAGACTGAAGATCTCTGTGACTCAGTTCCTTTATGTGTAAAATAAGGAGGTTGAACTAGATGTGATCCATTTCAGCTCTCCTCCTATGATAACTAGTTGAAGTTTGCTGTGACATTTCCCTGGAGACTTTTCTTCTACAGGATAAATATCCCCTATTTAATCAGTGCTCGTGTGGCATAGACACCATCTTGGTTGCCCTCCTCTGGATGCTTTTCTGTTTATAAATGTCATTACTCAATTACAATGCCAAAATTAAAGATGGTACTCAATGTCTCCTGATCAAGGCAGAGGACAGTACCTCAGCACAGCATCTAAACACAGCAGGTATTTAATAAATATTTATTGAATGGAATGGAATGGAATGGACAATAACCTTCTACATCCTGGGGGTCAATCTTTTCCTAATGAAGTTTTACTGGAACACAGCACTTCCCCCTGTTCTGACTGGACTTTAAGCAATATACCCCCAGAATCTTCCTCCATTTTTGTCCTCTTCAGACACTTCACAATGGAGTTGAAGGGACCCTGGGGTCTCAGAGATTTAGTCTTAAGCACAATATCTACCATGTTACAGACATTCTAGATGTGTCCAGTGATGGACAATGTTCCCATTGTAAGAGAACTATGCTACTTAACATTCCAAAGAGATTCCTTGCCATAGAGGACATGGAGTGATTAGTTTTAGGTTTTATTTTTAAAGGCACAGACTCTCAGAGACCTATTCCTATCACCTCGAAGGGCTTCCAGAAGACACCGGATGCCCTCTTGTTGGGCATATTATGATGTGTTTCCTTCAAGGTGTGGATTATGCCAGATGACTGATGATGTTTCTTCCTCCTCTCACAGTCTGCAATTTCAAAGTTCTGTAATATGATGGCATAGAATGGTAAACTCCATCATTGGAAGGAGCCTTGACACTGAGAAACACAGATGCTTACAGAATTGAAATTTGTTTTTTTTTTTCCCTTCTGTGCCTAACACATAATAAGAACTTAATAAATTTTTCATTGATTGATGGATGGATAATGCCCCATCCATTCCCTATCTTCAACTCAGTGGAGTGGATCTGTCCAGCTGAGTAGGGCATTGAAGGTTACCTCAGACTTGGCCCACATCTTTCCTACTCTTTACCTGACACACAGCATGTGGTTGCATCATGGTGTCATTAGGCCCTCTAAGAACACAAGTCATGAGTCTCCTAAGTTCTAACATGCAGGTTCTGGTTGAAAATTGTAGTCTGTGATGTCCAGAGATCAAGCAGGGTGACATCTACGTCATGGCAAAGGATTGCCTGTCTCACAGGGTGACAGGCCTTCATTGTACAGGAAATAATATGGGGCCCCCTTGGACTCTCTCCAGCAGGGGAATCACAGTGTGTATCTATCTGGGCCATGCCCCAGTGCTTCTGGGTGAGACAAGGCAGGAAGGACAGGCTGAACACTGGTGGTAAAGAAGGCATGACTGTTTAACTGAAAGTAATGCCAGGAGGATCTGGGGGGTGGGGTGGGTTATTTCCAACCCAGAAACCAGGCTCATGCCAGAGCCCCCACCCACAATAACTGCTGGGGCATTCATATTAGAGAGCAGAGTCCAGAAGATGGCTATCAGAAAGGGGAAGGCCCTGGATCCTGTCCCTTAAGAAGAATAACTGAAATGTACTAAGGATGTTTAGCCTGGAAAAGAGGTCATTCAGTCATTTAATAAGCATTTATTAAACATCTATTCTGTCCCAGGTATTATGATGAGCCTGGGTTATAAGATTATAAAAGATATGGTAGCTGTCTTTAAGTATGTGAAAGGCTGTCTCCTGGAAGATGGATTAAATTTATTCTGCTTATCTCCAGAGGACAGATCTAGAAGCAATGGGAGGAAGCTACAGAGAGAGATTAGGATCAAATTGGGAAAAGAAATCTTAAGCAGCCATCCCAAAGTGGAATGAGTGGGCTGCCTCAGGAGGTAGCGGGTACTGAGCATTGACAGGCCACTTATTGGGTGTGTTGGGGAAAGGATTACTGGTCAAGGATGGATTGGACTCAGTGATCACTGAGGCCTCTCCCCATCCTGAGATTTTATGATTTGATCCCAGAATCCCAGACTGTTGATGTCTTTTTATTGTCACCCAGTGGTTTAACTGTCTCTCTAGATTCTTGTTTTCTGCCAATTTGTTGAGCACACAATCTATTCCTTTTTCCCAGTCATTTGAAATACTGTTATAAAGCACAGGCACAAATCCCTTAGGGATACCACTAGTGACCATCCTCCAAAGTGACACCCAGTAATGGCTACACTTGTGGTCCCATGATTAAGCCAATTACCAATCCCCTAGACTTGACCTTCATCTAACTTGCTTCTCTCCCTCTTGTCCCCAAGAATATCTGGAGAGACTTGGTCAATTGCCTTGCTGAGACTCAGGTCTACCAGGTCTGTGCCAGTGACCCGGTTAATACGCTGGCCTACATTCGTGAGTGCATCGGTGGATTGTGACCTCACTAATGTGGCTGCTGCTCTCGATACATCATAAGGTCGGCTGCTTTGCTGACAATATTCTTCTGATGAGATCCTTTCTGCCACTGCTTCTGATAATGCTTTCATAGTAAGACATTGTGACTTACCCCATGGCTCCTCCTTGCCTGTTGGGTGAGTCACAACTGTGAGTCTATGAAATGCTGCTCAGAAAGCATCACCAAAAGAATATTATTGCAAAAGAAGGATGTGGACTTTGCCTCCATGCTTTGGCTGCCTGATCCCACCAGCCCTCTAGTCCCTCCACGCCAAGAGGAGATGATTAAAGTTTCAGACTCATTTCTGAGAGGTTACAGATAAAAATGACATTGAATAGGCAAGTGTGAATGAACTTCTATCTGTATATTGAAGGGATTATGCATATCAGTAAATTCTTGGGTCTACTGGAGTGCCAGAAAAACTATTCCCAGGGCCACTCAAATCAGGTGATCTAAATAGTGAGCTCCAGAAATGTCAGATATGCTATTGTTCCCCCTCACTGAGATCAGATTTTCAGGTCCCAATGTGGAAAAAAATGTCCTGATCCATGTATGACTTTCTATGGTCCTCTTTTCCTGAACCTTCTGGCTATAATAGGTCCTCTGGCACAGATGGGATGGAGGCAGATGCTCCCGTCACCTACAGGTTCCCAGTTTTCTGTCACAAACTGCAGAACTGCACTCCTGGAGTCTCCTTTAGAGCATGGGAGGGAGCTTGCCCATTGTGGAATGTTCTATGGTGGGGTGTGAGTTCTCATTCTGATTTCCATGCTCAAGGTCAACCACCCAGAGAAGAGAGGTGATGTGCCCAGGGAATGGCAGCTAGACAGTGGCAGCAGAATTAGAATCCAAGTCTCGGTTCAATGATTCAACAAGTATTTATCATTCTCCTCCTGGCTGTGCTGCTGACTTTCTGGACTTTGTTAACACCACGGCTCAGATGGAAGTCTCACCATGGAACTCTCTTCAGTCACCCCAGAGCATTCAGCCAGTCAGCCCTGGGACCTTCTCACCTCTCATGGAATGTCCTCTACCATGTTGGCCCCCTTCTCTCACTGATGAGTCCCTGCTCCCTCCTCTTCCCAGGTCTCCACTTTATGGAGGGCTCCAGGTCAACCAACCTTCATTGAGCCCCTGGTTCTGATTCTGACTTTCTGGGTTTCACTAATGACCGACTCCTGAGCCAATAACTCCCCACCCCCACACACTTTTAAGCCTCTCTTTGTGTGTGTCCCCCATTAGAATGTAGCACCTTGGAGGCAAGGGCAGGCTTTCATCTTGCTTTTATTTTCATCCACACAACTTATCCCAGAGTCCTTTTCATGGGTAAGCACTTAATAAGTATGAGTTATCTTCCCTATTTATTGAGCATTTGTTCTGTGTTAGAAAACAAACCCCACATTCAGGATTCGAAGACAGAAACTTTTGAAGCTGTGGACTCCTTCCTCTCCACTAAGTCATGTTGAAACCTGGTCTAGTTCAGGAGCCTTGGAGATGCCCCTTTGGAGCCTGGGGCCCCTGGAAAAAAACCACAGAATGAGTCCCTACCTCTTTTCCAAGTTCAAGGTGATATGGAAGTTGCTTTTTAACATGATAGCCGAAAAAACTTTGATTCTACTGGCTCCCTGGATCAGGCTCATGTGGCCAGAAGAGACATTGGACAGTCTTAGATCTCAATGTTTGGTTCCATCCCTGCTTTAATAGAATCTGCTAGCTGCTTGGTGCCTCAATTTGACCTTCTGTAAAACACAGATTCAGACTGACCTTTCTGTCACTGGTGGTGTTGGGTGGGGGGAAAGAGTGATAGAAGGGAAAGGGAGAGAGATGTGAAAGTGTGTGTAACACTCTTCCTGGAGCTCTTCTGAAGAACGACACAGCAGGAGTGAAACCCCAGTTCCTTATCATGACTGCAAACTGAGGTTTTGGAAGACGCTTTTCCTGTTTGCCAAACAGTTCCCCTGGAAATCCTGAAAACCTGCTGCCTTCGGGCAGTGCCCAGATCCCAGCTGGAAACAAGATAATCTCTTCTCACCTACCCTGTGTTCCCTCCCTGGCCTGCAGATTTCTACTGGGGAACATATCTCTCCCAGCCCCACACAAGCCATGTTCTGTGCCTTTTCTCAAGGTTCAGAATTTCTCTGCCTGGAATCCAAACCAGTCCCTTCTGAGGCTCCTGTGTCTCCCCAGGCAGCATAGAAACATGGAGAAGATCAGTGGGGGCTGGAAGGGAGGAAGATGGGGTGCAGCTGCTCACCCCAGTCAGCAGGCAAAGGGGCAAAGATTGTATCTTTCACTCATTCTTTTGCTTACTCATTCATGCATTCGTTTATCCATTTTTTTCTTAATTTAATTGTGTCCCTTTTGTCCTTGTGGACTTGCTTGGGGTCTTGCAGCACAGAGTAGGTGCTTAATCAATGGTTATGTAATTGAACTCCTAGAAAGAGTCCCAGGACGTAGGAGAGTTCCCTGGGGTAGTTTCCCAGGAGACCCTTCTTATCAAAGGTGTGAAAAGCCTGGCTTCCCCAACCACCACCAGCCCTCCCTGGCTGAGGAAAAGAAACCCCACTGTAGACCCATCTCCTTCCTGCTGCCCTAAAGTTATCAGGTAGGTCATCCAGTCATTTCACAGATGAGGAAACTGAGGCTCAGAGAGATAACATGATGTATCATCGGGTTCAGAGGTGAACCTTAGAGGACATTTCATCCGAAGACCTGATTTTGCCAATGAGGAGGGACTGGCCCGAAGCAGGAAGTCAGCTGCTGAAGGCAGATAGTTACCAGAGGCCCTCCTAGGACACAGCCCAGGGTTCTCTGCCTCCCCATCTTGGCCCTTCTGTGCCATGGGGCTTGTCTCTGCCTCACACTCCCTTCCCTCCTCTGACCAGCTAGGTAATCTGCATGCTCAGCTTAGGGCTCAATAGCCCAGCTGGGTAGACTCAGGTGTGTGGTTTGGGGCTGCAATGGTCCTTCTGAGGGACTGATCTGGAGCTCCTTGGAGGGGCCCTGAGTAGGCCTCCTCTCTCCCTTCCCACCCTCACTTGTCCAAGCAGCAAAGCTCCTAAGAACTAGACAAGCAGGGAGACAGAAGGCATGCCTTCCAGGAACCCCCCCTTCTGGGCCCAAGAGAAGGCAAGGAGAGAAGCAACAAAGGTTCCAGGATGATGGAAGGGAAACAGGGGAAGGAATCAGTGGCTGATGGGAATGGGGCTGAGGGTAACTGGCTTTCAGACAGGTGCACCTGGACAACAAGCTTTGGCCTTGGACTTTGGGTGGAGTAAGTTGGCTAAAGGGAAAATGGCAGCTCTGTCCTTCCTGCTGGTAGTGTTGGGAGAGGGGCAGCCTCTTCTGCAGCCCCTTGGAAGCTGGGCCCTGGCTTTGGCAGAGAGAATAAGTGAAACTGCAGTGGGTGGGGTGGGGGCTGGATGCCCAGAAAGGGCCAAGCCAGGTGTCAGTGAAATAGACACCCAACTGCATGGCCTTGCTAGCAGAGTCAAGCAGTGAGAATTCGTGGGACTTCAGAAGCCTGTAATTTTACAGGCCCACAGATGTGAAGTGGTCTCCCTACACCAACACAGGTAGTAAATATCAGGAGTGGGAACTGATCCTCAGTCCTCAAACTAGGAAAAACCAGGATGTCCTTTCCACTCCCTGCTGTGCCCAGAACTGAGCATCACCATTCAGATGTGGCACTGCCCACTGGGGGGTCCCTGATGGCAACTGGACACTGTCCTCCTCTAAATGTGGACAAAGAGAATGCTGTCAGTGGCTGCCCATGCACTTGCAGGGGGCTTACATTCCCCCCAAACCTCCAGGGGCTAGTGGGTTTGTTTTATTCAGATAAAATGGTACCCACTCCTGCCTGAACTGAATAAGTGGGAGGTTTTCTGTTCATCCCTCTCACATTGAATTGAATTCTATGCCTGGTGTGCTTGCCAGGGGTGTCACTTTGTATTCTTACCCCAGCACCCATTCTGTCTGCTTCCAAACTTCTGGATGAAGGGAGAGATGGAGAGAGGGATGGGTAGATGGACGGATAGACAGACAGACAGATAACTTAATCTCTCTCTTTTTGAAATAATGTCTGTGAAATGCTTGGCTCACAGTAGGCACATAATAAATGCCTCTTTCCTCTATCCCTCTGCCCTCCCTCTCATCTTAGCCCAACATGGATGTGGGAGATGGCCAACTTAAGGGAAGTCTCCTTTCATAGTCAAAGCACAGTCAAGGCAGGACCGAGTGTCTGGACAGCGCTCTGTCATTTGCCTGATGAGGATGTGTTTGGTTTGCTCTCGAGGGTTATTCAGCTTGGTTCTGCCCCCATAGCACGGCAGATACACTAAGGGAGCTTGAAAAAAAAGCCCATTGTGTCTCTCAACATTCAATAAGCTGTTTGTAATACTAGTTAATCAGTGCTTTGAGATTGGCAAAGCGTTTTATGTGCATTAGCTCCTATAAGCTGCACGCAATCCTGTGAAGTACGTGCTACTGTTATCCCCATTTTACTGATGAGCAAACTGAGGCAGAGAATGGTAGTGATTTTCCCTAGGTAACTCAACTGGCAAGGATCTGAGGAGGGATCTGAATCTTGGCCTTCCTGAGTTTCCAAGTTCCCTGCCCTACTTATTACTGATTCCTCTCCGCTGAGCCCTGGGACTTCAAAGACAGCATGAAAACATCCCTGCCCTTAAGGAGGTCAGCCTGATGGGGGAGACTACAGGACCTTACAGAAGCAGAAATTAAATGAAATTACTACAAAGGGCACAGTGTCGTCTTGGAGGGGTTGCTCAGAGCTGGAGGGATCAGGCATTCTATATATAGAAGGAGATGCTTGAGCTGAATATCAAAGGAAAACAGATATTCCTAGAGGCGGAGGTGTGGAGGAAAGTGTTCCAGGGATGAGGGCCAGCCCAAGACTGAGGCACGGAGATGGGAAAAAGGGGTGTTGTGTGTGCTGAACACTAAGTCGGCCAATGTGGCTGGATCACAGAGTGCAAAAAGTAGAGTGAGGTGTGCGAAGATGGCAAAGGTAAGGAAGGCCATGGCAGCCTGCTTCTCTTGGGACTCCAAGAACCAGACACACAGTCCAGAGGCATGGTGACACAAACTAACGTGCCTTTTGCAGAGTCACAAGCTCGTGGAAGTTGGTTGGATGGGAGCTATTGTGGCTGTGTGCATCATCTTCACTTTTCTTCTCATTTGATATTGATTTTGCCTTTACTCTTAACCTTTGATGCTCAGATGACACAGCTAATTTTAAAATGGCTTTCATAGTCCTTGTGTTATTTTGGTTGCAGACCCTGAAATGCCAGACCAAGTTTCTTTGTCAATAGTAATTTCTGTGGTTCATATCCCTGACCAAAGTTTCCCCTGAGAACATACAAATTTGATCCATTTTGCCTCCATCCAAGGTTTGGCCTTGTATCATTAGAATTCATTCATGGCTTTCTTATAAAAGGGCCCTCAAGTCCCCTGTCAAGCATTTGGGCTGACAAGATATTGACTAAAGGACAGGTTTTATTTAACCCTACCCCCTCAAAAAAATTAAAAACCACCAAACAGGCTCATACCCAAGCCACTTTCAGGAAGACTCTCCACCCCTTTCCTGAAGGGCATGAAGCAACCTTTCTGTTCAGTGTGGAAAGAATGTTGGAGGGAGAGCCAGGAAACCTCAGTTCATGACCTCTCTCTTATACTGGCTAGCTATGTGACCAGGGGCTATTCACTGAGGCTCTCTGGGTCTCAGGGTCTTCATATGCAGAATGAAGATAATGTTGGTATGTTAATATGTGCAGAGAACTTCACACGGTTGTTGTGGCCCTTTGGAAGTCACAAAGTGCCAGACCATCTTCCCCATCATTAACTGGACCTGGGATTTCATCTGCTCCTGAAGAAGACACTCCCCTGATCAAAGCGGATGAGCCTCATCTGCCATCCTGCAGAGGCTCTTCATGCCCCAGCAACAGCATAAGTCAAAAGCAGGATTTGAACCTGGTCTTTCTGACCTTGAGGTTAGCTCTAGCCACTGCTCCTTACTCTCTCCTGTTGGGATTGCTACTCAATTCAAATTCAACAAATATTTATTAAGGCAACAGATATACTGAACTTGGAAGTCAGAGGGCCTGGGTTTGAATCTTGCCTCTGACCTGGGTGACTTTAGGCCAGTTACTTAACTCTTCTAGGACTCAGTTTCCTCATTCATAAAATGTGGGGGTTGGGCTAAGATACCTTCTAATTCTTAGCCTTGTTCTTCCACCTTGGTCCAGACACAAGTTCTCTAAGCCTTGGTTTCTTTAATTGTAAAATGAGGGAACTGGGTTTGATAGTTTCTAGTGGCTCTTATAGCTCTAAATTTCTGGTCTTTTTATGTAGCTGAATTCTAGTAACTGCACAGATAAATCATGAACCATTTTCCCACCTCATGTTTTTCTTTGCTTATATGAAATTTAGCCTTCACATTCTCTGTACTAGGACAGAAGGCTGTTCAGGATAGTAAGGAAAGCCAGCTATAGCCACAGAGCATTGGGTTGTCATCAAATTTACTGAATTCAGGAGGAAAAGAGGAAAGTAGAGGAGTTCTTAGTGCTAGAGTTCAGTAAAATTATGATTTGCATGTACCTCACATCTTCAGCACCTATTGCAAACGATTCCAGGTCAGATTAAATAGCCTTGCAAACTGGGCATCTGTGATTCAAAACAGAAAACTACATAGAGTCCTCCTTTGGTTCCATCAACCTCCGAAGGTTTGAGAGAGAACTTGGGAATCATCGTTTCATAGCTTTATAATCCGAAAAGAAAAACGAGTATACTTTCCTCTTTTGTTTTTAACAGAAAATGATTTGCCCAAGGTCACAGAGATTGCAAATATTCTTCCAACATTTGCTTAGAGGCATCCAATGAAGGGGAACGCAGACTTTCCAAGGCAGCCTGTTCTACTTTAAGATTGCTGTAAATCTTAGGAAGTTTGCCTGTATCAGTCCTAAATTTGGCTTTTCTCAATCTCCACCCATTCCCCTCAGTTCTGTTCTCTAAGCACTAACAGAATAAATAAAATTTCTCTTTCAAGTGGCAGTCCTTTGAATATTCAAAGTAAATTATCATATATTTCCTAAATCTTCTCTCCTCCAAACTAAGCGTCCCCCATGATTTCAATGAATCCTCATATAAAATGGCTTCGAGGACTCTCACCATTTTGAGTCCCTTTTTCTATCAGTGCCCTTCTTAAAGTAAGGGTGGGATTCCATACCCACTCCAGTTAGTGAAATCAGAGAAGGCCCAGACACCTTGATTAAATCAATCAATCGAAAGTAGAAAGTAAATTTAAATACTTTCTTAATCAGTTTAAAAGAATTACAGTTGTTTGGATCATCGGATAAAGACACAAAAAAACTGTATAGAAAAGATCTTGGGATTGGCTGAAAGAATCTGACATGTATCTAGACCTATGTATGAAAGGAAAACTCAGGAAAATGGTAGCCCTGGCTAGTGTTGGAAGAATTCCACTTCAGGAGTTGGGGTCCAGCCCCTGAGAGGAAATAACTATGTGTAGCTGAGGGGAGAAAGAAGAGGTGTTAGGGGGAATAGGAAGGATCTTTCTCTCTTTGTTTCTTTCTTGTTTCTTTCTTCCTTTTTAATTTTTTCTTTCTCTTCTTTTCTCTCCCTCCTCTCCTCTCCTCCCTTCCCCTAGTCTCTCTGTCTCTCTCTGTGTATCTCTCTGTCTCTGTCTGTCTGTCTCTCTGACTCTCTGTCTCTGTCTCTCTGTCTCTGTCTCTCTGTCTCTCTCTCTGTCTCTGTCTATCTCTCTCTGTCTCTCTCTCTCTGTCTCTCTGTCTCTCTCTGTCTCTGTCTCTCTCTGTCTCTCTGTCTCTCTGTCTGTCTGTCTGTCTCTGTCTCTCTCTCTCTCTGTGTCTCTCTCTCCCTCCCTCCTCCAGGATCCCAGGATGGACATAAATTGAACAAATATAGAGTTGAATGGACGATAATGATCTCTTTGGTCCCTTCTCACTCTAATGTGTAATGCCCTATAAGAACCTCTATAAATTAGCCAAAAGGGATAGGATAGGCAAAAGTATGGGGACAGGAAAGTATAGGGTATATTCAGGGACTAGAGAACAGTCCAGTTTGGCCACAGGTCAGAATACCTGGAAGGAAATGGTTGAGAGAATTTTGGGGAAATGGAGCAGGACTAGATTATGGAGATGGAGGGAAATCGAATACTGACAAAGGAAATTGAGTTTTACCCTGGAACCAATAGAACCACTGAAAGGTTCTGAATGGAGGCGCAGAGCAGAGGAAGACCCATGAAAAGGTGTATGTTTTTTTGGTTTTCTTCTAATAGCCCAGAGTGGTGCCTCTGGACAAAGATTATCAATGCAGAATGAGGCTTATATTTTGGGACATGGCCAATTTACTTTGCTTGAGGGTTTGATTTTTCCTTTCATTATTCAGTTAGGAAGTAGGGGTGGTAAGGAGTGAAAATGCATCCTTGTCAAGTGAAAAAAAATCAGTTTTAAATATAGTTCAAGTGGATGGTTATAAGGGCTTGAACTGGGCTGGTCAAAGTAGAAATAGAAAGAAGGGAAGAGGTCTGAGACATATGGATGGAATTAGCGAGAGGCATGAAGAACTCAAGACAACCAGTCAACCAATCAGCAGGTGCTGATGATATTCCTGTGGCTCTGGGACAGTGGATACAGAGCTGGGCCTGGAATCAGCAATGACCGAGTTTAAACCTGGCCCCAGATCCTTAATAATTATGTAAGTATAAGTCACTCAAGCTATGTCTACTTCAGTGTCCTCTTCTGTAAAATGAGCATAATAATTGCATCGACCTCCCAGGGTTGTTTTGAGGATAAAATAACATTTTATTTGTGAAGTGCTTTGCAATCCTTAAACCACTAGATAAATGCTAGAAAGGAATAGGAGGAGGGTGAAGATGAAGATGTGTGAGGTAGAATGATATAGGCTCATGACAGAAAGACAAAAAAATGATGCTCTCTCCCCTCAAGAAGCTTCCATTCTATCAAGGAAGAGATTGCAGATATATATGTATATATATATATATATGTATATGCAAGCTTTGTATAAAATTATCACAAGGTTGTTTGAGAGAAGTGAAAGAAACAACTAACAGTGGAGGGGTCAGTTCAATTCCGAGGGAAAAGATGATCCCAAGGCTCTTAACATGAGAAGCTGATTAAATCTTGGTGTCAGAGACAGAGATGATGAATAACAGCAGAAGCAAGGTTAGAGGGAAAGATATGCTGACCTCAACTTGGAACATGCCCTGTATCTGGCGCTGGCACTTCTCCTCTATTCTAGGATATTCAGAGATGCCACTAATCCTGACCTGGAGATGATTGAGTTCCATGGGGATGGGGAAGTTTGGAGAAACCAAGTACATGATGACAGTTGGTTTGATGAGTCAAGAGCTTTTAGGGATTTCACTTTGGCCATGGCAATAGTGGAGTTTCATGAGGTTTATTAGCTGGTTTTTGGTCACTATTTGGACTCAGCTAAGTTGATCATCTCTGGGAGCTTCAAATATCACTGACCGATAAGTTTTTGGGAGCCTATTCTCTTCCCCCTGCTCTTTCCCTCTTCTGATTGATTGGGTTATATTGACTTATGACTCAAATAAATTTCTCTCTGGCTGCATCCATAATGTGTTTCCATGATTCCTGGTTGAAGAATCTTCTGATTTACCCAATGGTCATTTTCCCTTTGGGATGTGAAAGGTGAGGGAGGGAAAGAAAAGGGGCTGATGGGATAGTTACCAAAGACTCAGACCAAGGATGGCAAATCATTGTTTAGATTTCTTTTCTTTCTTTACTAGTCCAGTGGAGACAGGGGAAGAAGAAAGGGATTAATGCTAGAGTATGGTTAGTCTTTGGAAAGAATTTCCCCAAAGGACTTCTCAGAATAGCAATATTTTAGAATTGTAAGGGACTGCAGAGACCATGTCCTCCAACATGAATCTGACCAAGAAGCCCCCATCGGAGATATTACTAATAATAATGATGATGATGAGACGCATTCGTGAAGCACTGAAGTCTTTGCCACTGTCAGCTCTGATATCCTGGGACCCTTGTCTTTAGTCAGACAGTTGACTCTCTAGGTCAGGTCCTATTACCTCACACCTGGACTACCACTACAGCTTTTTAGTTGGATTTCCAACCTCAAATTCATCTTCCACACAGGCGCCAAAGTGATGTTCCTAAAGCACTGTTCTGACTCTTTTTCTACAAATTCCTGTGGATCCTAGTGCCTCTGGAATCAAATGTTTTCAAAATGTTTCATAATCTGACTTCACCTGACCTTTTCAGGTTTTCTACACATTACTCCCCTTCCTGTACTCCTAGGGTCCAGCCAAACTGGCCTTCCTGCTCTCCCACCACCTGATATCTCTCCTCCCACCACCATGCCTTTGTGCAGGCTGTATGTACCCCATACCTGAGATGCATTACTTCTCATCTCTGTCTTACATATATTTACATACATATGTGCACATGTTATCTCTCCCAATATAATGTAAGCTCCTTGAGGGTAAGGACTGTTGGATGTCTGACTTTGTATTTTCCAAGCCTAGAACTGTGTTTGTTGATAACTGGCCCTTTAAAAATAATTGTTGGTTAATTAAGACAAGGCCCAAGTGATTCCAGATTCATTACAACTCTTGACTTGTCCCCTGTACATGCAGACAGAGTTCTATGTGCTACCTTTGTAAACACATATATGTTGCACAGAAAACAGTTTCATAGATGGCCCAAAGCAGTGACAGCACTGGTCATTCTCCTGAATTGCTTTTAGTCCCCTTTCCCTTACTTGTAACCAGAACTCAGGGTTTTCTTAGTTACCAAGAAACTAGATGGATGGTCCTAAAATGAGTCTAAAGGGAAGGATGGACAGTTAGTGGGATGGTATCTGTGGTGGTGGAGTTGGGGAGAGTGCACCGTCTTTTCTTGGCTTGCATCCTCCCAAACTCCAAAGGAAGACATAGTCTCAGTGAATGCTTGTGATTGACGAATGCTGTCGGTCTGCTAAGAAGGATACACAAGCTTCGTCTGCTTCTGAGTCAATGGATAGGATCATTGGCTTCTAACTCAGACACATTATTCACCCATGCAGTCGACTCTTCTTATCCAGGCTTGGCAATGTCCAAGTTATTAGCTGGAGATACAACTGGGCTACATGTTGTGATAAACTGAAGCACCCTGACCCTTGTGTCACATCCAAACCACAAACCTATCCCTAGGAGCCCAGTGGACTTGACATCATCCAAAATGTCTAATGCTTGGTCCTGGCCCTTTGGTGAAGCCCACATGCCCATTTATTGTTTCTCTGATAAAATGTAAGTCCTTTGAGGGCAGGAACTTTGTATTCCCAGTACCTAGCACAGTGGGTGCTTATTAAATAGGAAGTATATTACTTAGCATATATATATATATATGTGTGTGTGTGTGTGTGTGTGTGTGTGTGTGTGTGTGCATTTGTATACAGAGATATCTAGATCTATATCTAGTAGAAGTTCCACCAAGCTTTCTGATTGATTGGTTTGGGTGCTGAGGTGAGGAGCCAGTCAGGACAAGTGCCATGGCTTGGCCACTGTCTTCAGTCACTGCTAGTTTGGACAGATCAGGGACCATTATTGTTGGCCTTGTCTCAATGCCAAGTGAGCCACCGCCCCAAGGAAGCCTCTCTAGGTCTTGTGAACTCTGAGTCCTAAGGGAGTCCCAGTCCTGGGATTGCCCTGATGCTCCCTCCTATTTTGCAAATCCAACCCCCCCAAATACAAAAACGAAGATTTGCATTGTTTTCACTCCTTGCTCCACAGTCAATGCACTTGTGCCCTTTTTGGCTTCCATCCATGATGATGCTGACCTCTGCTTGCAGCCCTCCCCAGCACCTCCACGATGCTGCCAGTGCCCATCCTGTTGGGCAATGGCTGCCCTTGTGCAAGCTCACTCTTCTCTACCTTTCATTATTAGTCTGCAGTTCTGCACAACAGCAACTCGACTGTACTTTTGGGCTTCAAGTGCAAAGTTTCCAAGGGGACTCTGTTCCTCCTCCCACCCCCATCTGCCCTTGAGGAACTTAAAGGAGACCTCAACATTGCAGGCCTTTTGTAAGCTCTATACACCCCTCCACAGGTGCCAAGGGGACTCTTGGCAGAGCATCAAAGGTTGAATCTCACCCCTTCTGGCATCAAACTCCTCTGAAAGGCTGGGATCATCAAGCACCACCAGCCCCGCCCTCCATTTCCTCTTAATTCAATTCAAGAAACATTTGTTTAATGCCTACTATATGCCAACCATGATGCTAAGTGCTTTGGAGGCAAAGACAAAAATAACATTCTCTTAAATTCTATTCTCATCTATTGCTTCCTTCCCATTGCTGTCATCCCACCCTTGTCTGAGCTAGAGGAGTCTCTTTTCACCCACAGTAACATTAACACCTCCCATCCCTCCCCATCCAACATCATGCCACCATCTTTCAGCACAAGTCTGGTCAAATGTCATGTCTCTTTTGAAAGCTTCTCAATTGTAATAGCCTACAGGACAAGGTCCAGACTCCTTAGCTGGTGCAATCAGAGAAACACATTCACATTCTGTGTCAGATTCTTGCTGCCTGTGTGATGTTTCACGAGTCACTGGGCCTTGGTGTCTTCATCTGTGAAATGGGGGGATTGGACTTCGTGGCTTTGGAGGCCCCTTACAGCTCTGGAGCTGTGACACAAGAAGCCCCTGACCCATTCTACATAAACTCTCCATCCAGCCAAACTGGTCTATTCACTTCTTTCCTAAACACAGCTTGTATGTTTCTGTCTCTAGGCCTTTGCTCTCATACTCGATCCCCTCCCTTCCTCCTGGCCTCCTATCTCCACTGCTTATCAGCTCTCTTTCCTCACCTGAAGACCTCCTCCATGCATTTTCCCAGACAGCTACAGCCCCAAGCCATATGCCTGTGCTCTGAACCTGGGACACTCACAGGACACATCATTTCACAGCCTGGATTATCATTAGTCATCATTTCACCTGTGCCTGTATTTTATCTCCCCAAATAGAGGATAAGTACCTTAAGGGCACAGAGCAGCCTGATAAGCCTGGGATCTCACACAGTGACTGAATGAAGGCTTTGATTAGGTAATATCTACTGATAGATTTCTCTAGCACAAACACAGCTTCCAGGTCTTTCGAATACAGAACAGAAATCAGATGGGGGTTGCTTTCCCACACTGATCCCTGATTCAGAGTGTATCTTTTCTCTCCAAAACACAGATGCCCCATGCCCCCATTAGAGAGCACAAGTGGGTTCATGGAGTAGCAAGTGCCTCCTTCCCATCTTGTGTGCTCCCTTAATAAAAGAACTGCAGATCATAAGCTCAGAGCTTTAGTCCTGAAAAGGACCTTGGAGGTCTTCTACTCCAACCCTTTCATTTTAGAGATGAGAAACTGAAGGCCAGAAAGGTCAAATGACTAAATGGGTAGGCTGGTATTTAAGCCCAGATTCAATAACTGTAGGACTCCTTTTCCCTGACTGATGTCTATGACTTTGAACTATCATTAAGGATGCATGAATGGTTCAACAGAATCTGAAGGAAGGTGTCATGCTTCCACTAACATGTGAATTAGCTTAGGAAGACTGTTTAAATAGTCACCTCGGAGGGATGTGTGTGTGTGTGTGAGTGAGTGTGCTTATCTATAGTGCACTGAAAAGAAACTAAACTGAATCATGGAAGATGCTGAGAGGGGAGATGAGGAGAAAGTTTCCCTCCCACAGGTGGACTCTATCCTAGACCTCACCCTGAAAACATCTGCTTCCCACTCTCCCTTGAATCTTGAAGGGAAGCCAAGTTTTGCTTGAATCTTTTTTCTTAGCCCCTGTATGTCCATGGCCCCCCATGGGATCACCATCCTAGAGGAATGTCTGGTCTTTGAAGGCAAGGATCATGTGTTTCCAACCAGTCTTCCACCTAGGAGAAGCCTTCAGGAATGTAGACATCACTGATCCTCAGGGAGAAAGGCTTGGATCAGCCAATCTCACACTTCCAAACCCCTTAGTTCCACCAGACCCTCCCCCCACCCCCCTCCTCCAGAGCAGACAAGATATTTTAAAGCCCTTGTTTTGATCTCCTTTACATATCAGTTACACTATTTCTGAACCAGTTAATTTTTCTTTTTTTTTCCGGTGCTGAGCTCTCAGCTCACTCATTTCCACTTCCTCTTCCTTTCCTGCTCTGGCTGTCTTGAGCTGGTAGGTTTGTTGACCTTTGATGGAGCCAGCAGCCTCCCTCTGGCTCCTCCCACCTCCTCAACACACTGAAAGAAAGGGCCTGGGGTAGGCTAGGATGGGCAGGTGAGAAGTATCCCTTGACTCTGCTCTTCACAAGTGACTGTGGATCTGGCTGTGGCTACCAACACAGCTACAGAGATGTGTGTGTGTGTATGGGGGGGGGGCACAAGAAAGGAGGCTATGAGTCACAGGACTTTGGTGGCCATCTAGGCCAATCCATACAGGAAAGGAATCCCCACTGTAACACAAAGAGCTTCATTTTCCACAGCGCTCTGCATATTTAATAAGCATTTGCTGACTTACAATTGAGTTGACCTAAATTGCTGAATTCATGTGATAAAGCAACACATCTTCTGGGAGAGGGCATGTGTGAGTTCTCTGAATAGGCTGAGCTAGTCCAGGGTCCCAGGTATCCTACTGAGACAAAATGGATCCAGACCTCAGGCTGACAAGGCATCTTACCTAGCTCAGCAATAACCCTGGCCCTCAAGTTCATAGAGCTCTAGTAGAATGAGTGATGTTTTCTTTTTTTTTTTTTTTTACTCTGTAAGAAACTCATTCACAAAACTGAAAGTACTAGGTGAGATTTCCTTCCCTGGAGGGCTTGGGAATGTGCCAAGATTAAAATTTCACAGAATCCCAGAACTAGTACCAATCCTCTACAGGAACCCCCACCGAAGGTCATCCACCTTCTCCACAGGAACTCCCACCAAAGGTCATCCAGCTCCTCTGCAGGAACCCCCACCGAAGGTCACCCAGCTCCTCTGCAGGAACCCCCACTGAAGGTCATCCAGCTCCTCTGCAGGAGCCCCCACTGAAGGTCATCCAGCTTCTTCTTGAAGACCTCTATGATGGGGAACTCGCTACCTTTCAATAGAGTTGTATTAAGAGGTCTTGCTGTTAGGAAGTTTCTACTTGAGTCTCTATTAAATAAGCTTGGCCTTCACAAATCACAGACTATTCATCTGGGGCTGGGGTCTTTGAAAGCTCAACCCCTTTGTTTTTACAAATAAAGATTTGAGCTCACAAAAAGTGAAATTCAAGGGGCGGCCGGGTGGTGCAGTGAGTAAGAGTGCCGGCCCCAGCGTCAGGAGACCTGGGACCAGTTCTGGCCTCAGATACCCGGAACCAACACAAAAATAACTGGCTGTTATTTTTGAGCAAGTTACCTAACCCAGATTGCTTTAAAAAAAAAAAACAGTGAAATTCATTTGCTCAAAGTTACATAGGTGGTCAGTGGGGAAAACCTGGATTTTGATCTGACCTTCTGGTGGCAGCCCCAGTGTTCTTTCCAGTTTGCCATGCTTTTTGCCACCTCATTCCATTATTCTGAGATATGCCTTTGTTGCCAAGCAGAAAACGTTACATCCTGGCTCCATTTGGCTGCTTTTCAATTACTTGAAAATAGGGCCCATATCTTCTTATCACCAGCCTAAATATCTCTGATTCCTAGCCTTCAATTCACTTCAACATTTAGGAAACACCTACTAAGTATACTATGCTAGATACTAGAAATGCAGAGACAAAAACCAAAGATTCATTGAATCTGAGAGTTTGAGGGCATCTCAGATGTCAAATAGTTCATTCGATAACCCAAAGGAGTCCCTGCCCTAGAGATTCAAGAAGTGATCATCCAGCCTTTATACAAAGACCTGCCCAGAAGGGGAATCTAGCTCCATCTTTCAGGGGGCTCATCCTACTTTGCAACAAAGAGCCCATTGCTTAGAAGGCTGTATGTTATATCAAGCCTAGATTGGTCTCTTTCCATCTTCCACCCATTGCTTCTAGTTTTGTCCTTGATGTCCAAACAGAACAAATCTAATCTTGTCTACACACGACAGTCCTTCAAATACCTGAAGATGCTGTCATGGCCCCTGAGTCATCTCTTCTCCTGGCTCAACCTGCTCAATTCCTTGAACCAATTCTCACGTGATATGAATTCAAGGCCTTTCACCATCTTGGTTTCCTTCCTATACACATTCCTCAGCTTTTCAGTGTCCTTCTCAAACCAAGGTGAACAAAATAGAACACAATAATGCAGATGAAGGCAGAATATACAGTGGGACAAACACCTCCCTGTTACTGGAAACTATGCCCCTCATGATGCAACCCCAAATCTTATGAGCATTTTTTGGCTGCCACATCCCACTGCTGAGTCATATTGAGTTTGCTGTCCATTAAAACCCTCAGATTTCTTTCAGAAAAAGTGGTATCTAGCCAAGTCTCCAACATCTGATAGCTCTATGGAGTGGACTTTTGTCTCCACATCTAAGATATTATATTTGTCATCTACCCAAGGCCTTTCCTGATACTTCAGTTTTTCTGTCCTCTGCTCCAAAACTGCTTTTTAATTGTTTTGTATAAATTCATGTATATCTTTATGTGCATGTATTGTCTATACCAGCTGGACCATAAGCTTCTAGAGAGAAGACACTGTTTTTGGCTTGTATACACAGTAGACCCTTGATAAATGCTTGTTGATAGATAGATTTTTAATGTCATCTTGCTAGATTTAGCTCACAACTCTAGTCTATTAAGACATTTATGAATCCTGACTGTCATCCACTGGGTTAGTTTACCGCCAGGTTTTGTGTAATCTAAAATTTTGATGAGCATGAGACCAAAGCCATCTATATTTATATTTATCTAATCTATTTATATCTATATTTATCCAAGTTATTAATAAAAATATTAAAAATCTCAGATCTCTCCTGTGTTTGACTGGAGACCTGAGGTCTCATCATTAGACCATTAACTATAGTTTAAGATTGACCCTCCAACAAGTTCCAAGCTCATTCAATTGTGTCATCATCTCTCCAACATCATCATCATTCTCATCACCACCACCACCACTATCATCATTATAATCACCACCATCATCATCTCCATCATCACCACACTCTCACCATTACAATCACCATTGTCATCATCACCATCATCACCATCATCACCACACTCTCACCATTACAATCACCATTGTCATCACCATCATCACCATCATCACAACACTCTCATCATTACAATCTCCATCATCATCATCACCATCATCATCATCCCTGTAGCTAGCATCTATCTGGTACTTCAAGATCTGCAAAGTGATTTACATGTGTAATCTTATTGGATCCCCCAAACCCCTCTGTGAGGTAGGTGCTATTATTATCTACATTTCCTACAGATGTTGGGC
>NW_027185759.1:8754851-8786782 GCF_028583685.1 Petaurus breviceps papuanus | reverse complement strand
ATATATATATATATATATATGTTTATTTATATACACACACATATGTATGTGTTAACAATACAAATACAGATAAGTATATAATACAAAGTAATTTAAGGTCATACAAAAAAATTCAAGATAATTTCATGACATCCCTTAAAATAAAGGGGTGGTGGTAGAAATGAGGGTCAACACACTAGTAATTGTAAGAATTGTTAACAGTTACCCTTGGATCTGCATGTGAGATGAGCCTTGAAGGAATGCAAGAATTCTGAAAAATGGAAATGTAGCCCACATATGGGAGAATTCATGGGGGCAAGATGTAGACTGTCATGTTTAGGGCATAGATAATAGGCTAGTTTGGCTGGAATTTTAAGATCAAAAAAAGGAATAATGTGAAGTAGACATGGAACCATAGACTGGAGGCCAGCTGAGGATATTTATTGGGTGCACTGGGGAGGGGATGGGGACTAAGTTAAGTATACTGTTATCAGACCTGAGCTAAGGAGCCTGTATGATAACAGGAGGAAATAGACCAGTGTGCAAGCAGAGGATCGACATAGACCTATACGTTAAGTTAGGTTTCTAGCTATATACAGAATGGACTAGAAAGTGGAAAAAGTACAGCAAGAGGAAAATATTCAGAGACTTTTGAAACATTCCAGGGAAGAAGTGTTGATGTGTACATGAGGGGAGGGAAGAGGAGAGATGAGCAAGCTGCCATAGAAGTGGAAGCCAGAGGCCTTGGCAGCTGATCATCTATGAGAAGTAAAGAGAAAGCATCAAAGGTGACTGCGCTGTCTCAAAGCCAGGTGGAAAATCCAGTCCTCTCCACAGAGATGCTCAGTTAAGAAGAGGCGAGCGTGGGAGGGAGGGGGATAAGGTGAGCACATGACGTTGAGGCTCCCCGTTGTTTGGGGCATCCTCCACTCGGCTGCAGTTTGTCCCATGGGGTGCCCAGAACTGAACCTAGTCCTGGATGCATCACCAAGGGAGGGCATGGCACATTGGGACTGCAACTTCCCTTTTCTGGTTCCTCTGATTGCAAAGATGCCACCTTAGGTCATATTTACTCTTTTTCATTGCCACATCACACAGGTGGGTTATGACTCAGACCATCTAAACTTTCAGTCTATGAAAATGTCCAGGTCTTGCTCACATGAATGGCTCTCTAACAATGCCTGTCCTGACCTGCACTTGCACAGTTATTGTTTTTTTAACTCAAGTGTAGGACTTATTCCTATCGAGTTTCATCTTCTTAGACTCAGCCCAATGCTCTAATTTGTCGAGATCTTTTTCAATTCTGACTTTGTCATCCAGTGTGTTAATTATTCCCACCAACTTCTTGTCATTTGTAAATTTCCTATGTGTACCATCACCATTTTCCTTCAATTCATTGATAATAATGTCAAGCAGAATAAGGCCAAGTAAATATTCTTCTGTCCCTGATCTGGAACGGCCTTCCTCCGATAATCTATTAATAATCTAATTAATTAATCATCCGCTTTGGGTCAGGTTATTCAACAAGAAATAAATCCACTCAATTAGAATGTTATCTAGCCCACATCTTTCCATCTTGTCTACAAGGATAACACTAGAGACTGTCAAATACTTTGTTGCATCCTAATATACCATTCTAGTGACCCTGTTAAAAAAAAAAAAAAAGGAAAATGAAGTGACCTGTTCTGGATGAGGTGACCTTGGTATGACTTGTTCTGGATGAGTCCGTGCTGTTTCATAATGCTCACTGCTTCCCATTCTTACTCACATGTCATCCTTTTAATATTATGCTCTTCAATTTTGTCTTAACATATTGCACTTACCTGCCTATAAGCTGAATGAGGCACAGTCTACTACTCTTTGAAAGCTTGTTTTGCATAGTTTGTACATGATATGATCTAGAGATAAGGGCATGAATGAAATAACATTTCAAACACCTCATTTGCCTGTGATTCTCAATTCTGACTTTGAAGATGCTGAAATGGTATGTCATCTTGAGATTCAGGTACCAAAAGAACCATTTAAGAGATTTACCTGGAAGTCAAAGTGTGAGACCTGTGACATTTGCACTAATTCAAGGTTCTAATTAATTAATAATGGATGCCTCACCCACATAACAAATGGTGTTTAACATTTTGAAGCAGTCTCACCCCTATTATCTGTTAGTGCTCACAATCACTCTGAAGACAGCTATAATTATCTTCATTTTACAGATGAAGAAACTGAGACCCAGAGAGGCTGAGTGTCTTCCCTAAGACATCCACTGCATCAGCTACCTGGTGACGGTTGAGATTCAAATCTAGCTCTCCTAGAAAGCTCACTAGGCACACTTAGCCTTGTTCTTTATCGCACTGAGCCCAGGCTTTTTACTAATACTCTACAAAGGGGACTGTCAGGCATTTCAAAGACTCCAAGGAGCAGGAGATGTACAGATAAAGCCTACTTCAGGGACATACAGGGAAATGGCACATGTGTAGGTAAGTAAATACAAAATCTAAATAATGTGTTATTGGGGGGGTGGTCATGGAAACTTGGAGGGGAGTGTTAAGGAAAGCCTCTGACATAGGGTGTCCCAAATTCTTTGTGGAGTTTAAGTTTGAATAGCTTCAAATTGCAGTCAGACTTTTGGACCGTTGTAAGAGCTGGCACCAGAGCTGAAGCTTGAAGGGACATGGGGATCCCAGAAGGTGGAGGTGAAGACGAAGGACATTCCAGGTAGAGGGAACAGTTGCCTGTACAAAGATTGATTGAATTGGGCAGATGCTTGAAGCCTGGAGACCAAATAAAAGACTATTGTAATAATCCAGGCAAGAGGTGATAAGGCCTGGAACCAAAATGGTGGCCATGGAAGTGGAGAAGAAGAGATGGATGAGGGAGTTATTATGAGATAGCTTGGTGGTTAGAATGAGCACCAAATTTGGAGTCAGAGGGACTGGGTTCAAATCCAATCTATCATTTGTTTCTTCTTCAGCTTTGGGAAAATCTATACTCTCTGACACTAGGTCTTCTCATCTTAACCATGGTCCTAGGGAATTCTGGCAAAACTTGGCAACTGATGGGTGGTAGAGAATTGAGTTGAGTTGGAAATCTTAGTAATTGGAGAGATGCTAGTGACCTCAATGGAAATAAATACATTAGGGGGATGGGCCAGTGTTGAGGAAAGAAATCACCATTTACACAGAGATACCCTCCAAGATCTGTTAGCTTCTTGAGGCCTAATTATCCAAGTGGCCCAATTCAGTGTCATGCATGGGAAATATAGCAGAGTACTCTCCTTTCTCTTCCTGGAGAAGGTAATGCTGCTGAGGCAGGGCTGGCAAAGCAAGGTGAGAGAGAGCTTTGGATTCCAGATATGGGGAGTGGGAAGGAGCCTTCTAGTCCATCTAATTCAATATCCTCATGTTACAAACAAGACACCTGAGTGAGACTGGGAGATGTTAAGACTCTCCCAGAATGATGGGGCCAGTAAGTCTAGCGAGCTTGGGATGTCTTGGAGCTGGGAGGTAGAGAGACCCATGTGGTCTGGCTTGACACAGAAGAGCTGGAAACCCCTGGTAAACAGTTTCCCAGTGTCATTTCTAGCTGGAGAGAGGCTTTGGTTTGCCCAGAGGCAGGGAGAAGTCTCTGAAGTTGATGCTGCATGGTGGGAGGCCCAGGGCCTCTCCCTCAGGGTCTCACATTTTTTCAGGGGCCTGATTAATGTCTGTCAAATGCCTGTGTGCAGCTCAGGAGATAGCCATGGGGCCTGGCCCGCGAGTCATACTAGGACACTCAGAGGGAAGGAGAAATCCCTGGGGGTCAGGACTTTCTCCCTTGGGCTTCTCTAGGAGGGGACTCCCAAGTCCCTCTGTCTAAAACTGGAGTTGATGAAATGTTCAGAATGAGAAGACAAGGACTTTCAAAACGGAGGAAACACAAGCAACGTTGAGTCTCTTTTATGCAATATCTCATAACCTGCAGAGCTCATGAGCAGCACAGGATATGCTGGGGTAAACAGTGTGCTAAGTTTCACACTAAAGAGGGTTAGACAGTGACTCACTGTGTAATCTTAGGCCAGAGTTCAGTCTCCTAATCTACAAAATGGAATAATTGTGCCCACCTCCTACTCAAATCACAGGGATGTCTTGAAGAGTAATTAGATTAAAAAAAATGAAAAGTGCTTTGAGATCCTTCAAAGAAGAAAAAATAGCCCATGTAAATAAAAGGTGTCACTGTCATTAAATGTGGGGCAACGTCTGCAGCCCTGGTATGACAGTGGCACTCGGGTATGAGGTGGCTATTTTTAAAAGTCCATCTCTGGTAGCATATGGTACCAGCGGCTGCCAGGAAGAGGAAACTGGCCTGTTTGAGGGCTTTTGTGTGTGTGTGTTTCTTTTTGTTTTGCTGTGACTGGCTCAAGCACAGCCTTGGATACAGGTAAGGATCATCCCTTGGTAGGATGGGAGCCGACTTGGTAGGTCCACCTCTCAGTGTGTAGATTGTGTTTATAGTCAGGGCCACCTGGAGACTGTCATGGCAATGGGGTTTGTTTAGGTGACAGTAATGGAAGGTTACTGTGGAATGGTGTGTTTACAGCCACAGACAAATCTCCTGGAGTTGCTCTGGAGTGACTAACGGATTTGGGGCAGTTTTTACTTGGCTGTTTCCTGTCTTTTTTCTTCTTTGACTCAGTGACCCTTCACTCCATTGGACAACTGTCTCAAAGACAGAGATATCCAATAACTATAGAACAAAATATTTGTGGCAGTTCTCTGTAGTCGGAAAGACATGAAATTAGAGTGACTGCCCATCGATTGACAAATAGCTCAGCAAACTAAGGGACAGGAATGAAAATGAATGTTATCACGCAGTGAGCATTGAGGAATAGGAGGAATTCAGAGAATCATGGAAAGACAGGGCAGCTGAGGCAAAGGAAAATGAGTGCCAGTCTGATGATGTCACTCTCCTGCTCAATAGACTCCAACTACTTCCAGTCAAATGTCAAATACTATTGGAAACTGGGTCCTGCCACTCTAGGCCATTTTCCCTTTTGGGACCATGGGCTTCTTTGGGATCCAGGTGAAGCTTATGGGCCACTTCTAAAAGGAATGTTTTTAAATGCAAATGACAAAATACACAGAACTACAGAGGAAAGCAATCATATAGAAAGAAAGATTCAGGTTCACAAAACCTGTGTTCAAGGGGTCTGCAGGTCCCAGGTTAAGAATGTGTAATATAAGCCAAAGAATCCCCTCCAAGTGATTCAGTTGTCTCAGGTAACTCAGCCTACATTTTCTGGAGAAATGACCCTCCTCCCTTCAGTCTGGCTGCTTGTTAGAGTCAAAACCAAGCAATGTGATAGGAGTTTGTCTGAGAGCCTGAGATGCAAAGCAGCAGCACCTTCCTGGACACCCTGGATGACCCAAAAAGGAGGAAAACTTTTTCCTTACAAAGTCCTTGGCGTCTTTCCCTTCTTCAGTTACCAAATTCACTCAATCACATTTTTCCCTAAAAAACACTTCTGGGAAGATGCTCTTGTTTCTCTTCAATTCTCTCTGAACTTTCCAGTAAAACGTCTCTGGCCTCCTTCAGCCAAGTTCCCTTTGCTTGCTTTCTTTTTTCCGCTTTCTCTCTTCTTTGACAATGCACATGAGCAGCTTTGCCTCCAGCCCTCAGATGTGGCAGGTGTTGGATGACACATGGTCTGCGATAAATGTTGATTGCATAAGTTCATTCACACTCACAAGGTGTCAGGGAGCGGGGAGGGCTTCTCTTCACTGTAAAACTGTCCTGGGAAGCCAGAAGGCAGTGATCCTCGAGAAAGAGGACTCCCACCCCCAGTTCTCTCTTTTCTGAGCTCCCCTTGGATGGACTTGGGCCATACTTGACTATCTTTCCTGTATGAATGGGGAGGGAATGGGATAATGGGTTTGTGTGTGTGTGTGTGTGTGTGTGTATGTGTGTGTGTTGGAGGTGAGGGTGGAGAAAAGGGTAATGGACAGAGGAAAAAGGTGATTGCAGAAGATCCTTTGTGAAAGAGACTGAAATCCTCGTGACTTCGGCTTACTCACCCATAATATTGCAGAGACTGCATTACAATCTACTAGAGAAAAAAGAACTTCCGAGGATTAACACTGTGAAAGCTCACAGGATGCCTATCCGGTGAAACAGCCCATCCGGTGACAGTGTTAGACAAGGCAACTGGGAACTTCTGTGGAGAGGATGAAATGAAGTTACAGGACCTATTCAGGCATTAAAATGATAAAATGTCCAGGGCTTAAGGAAATGCCTGTTCCTTCTTTAATTAATGTCTTAGAACATGAAGAGTTCTTAGGGGCCATCCAGCCCAACTCCTTCTTTCTACAGAAGAGGAAACTGAGGCCCAGAGAAGTAAAGTTACCTGCCCAAGGTGACCTAGTCAGGAGGTGACAGAAGGATGCACTTGTCAGGGCCCTATCCAACACCCCACATTCCAGGGATGAGAATTTAAGAGGCTGGAAGAGTGGGGGCCTAGAGTGCAGGGGGGCTAATTTTGGGACTTCCTTTGCCAATCATTCCTTTAATCAACATTTATTAAGTGCTTGGCATTGGGCTAAGCATCAATAATACAAAAAGAGGCTAAAGAGAGTCCTGGCCCTCCTGAAACTCCTAGTCCCTGGGGAGAGACCAAATACAAACAAATACAGACCACAGAAGGCTATCTACAGGCTCAGCTGAGAACACTTACAGAGGGAAGGCAACAAAATTGAGAAGTGATGGGGAGGTGGGATTTTAGTTGGGGTTTAAAGGAACCCTTGGGTGGGACAAGCAGCTAAGAAAAGCTTCCTGCGAAAGCAAAGGGAAGAGGATGAACTTCAGAAGAGAGAGTAGACTTTGTTCTTTCCCCTTGAGCAGCCAGGGGTGGGGTCATCAGTGACCTGTGATTCCCTCCTAGGGAACCAGCCCAAGCCACTGCCTACCAGGGCCTGCTCTAAGCCTAGACCCAGAACTGGTGCCCAGTTCCACGTGATCAGGACACACACATGCTCCTCAGGTTCTCTGTCAGAGCCTAGCTCCAGGGCAGATCAGAACTGGGCCATCTCCTTCTATTCTGGAAGCCAGATCTTAAGAAAGGGCATTGATAAATGGGAGGGAAAGCAGAATGGGAAAAGGCTTTGGGGTCATGCCAGATGAGGATCTTTGGAAGGAAATGGGAATGTTTAGCCAAGAAAAGACTTAGAAGGAGAGAATAACTGAGCCATTGAAAAGCCATCATGTGAAAGGTGGGGACTGGACCCGTGATATCACTGGTATGGGGACCTTCCAGGTGAGGGCACTCCCTCCACTGATGCTGTTCATCACTTTTCCTGCAATATATAATCTTAGAACATTACTTAAGAGACCTTACAGGTTCAGTGATGTCTCCAAAGTCATGCAACCAAAACGTTTCAGAGAGGTAGGACTTGAATACACAACTTCCTGACTAAGTGGCCAGCTCTCTATCCTTTATAATATACTGTTGCCCATTATATGAAAGAAAGTTGAGTGTCTCTGCTTGGCACCACAGGGCAAGAGGAGGAGAAGGGAGAAAAGGGAGAAAGAAGCAGTTGGTGACATGGAAGAGAGCCATGGACTTGGACTCAGAAAGATCTGAGATCAAATCTGGCCTCAGATGCTTCCTGACTATGTGACCCTGGGCAAGTCACTTAGTGCCTCTGTACCTTAGTTTCCTGGTCCATACAAGGGCATGGCAATAGCACCCCTCTCCCAGGGTTGATGTAAGGATCAATGTAAAGTGCTAAGTGTTAATTATCATCATTAGTATTATTATCGCTAAGTTGCTGTGAGGTCGATTTAGATGTGATGTTGATAATTAAAGTTGCCCAAAAGTAGAGTGGAGAATCTGGGGAGGCTGCCTGTCACCGGAGGTCTTCATGTAATTAGGTATGTCACGTTTGTTGGATTAAAATGAATTGAAACTGGTTTGGACTAGACTGGACTGAATTGAACTGGACTGGACTGGATTGGGTTGGATGAAGTGATCCCTCTCCTGAAAAGTAGCAAAAGGGATCTGTTGAGATACAGGTTGGACTCAGTGTTCTCTGATGTCTCTTGGAGTCTGATATTCTGCATTCATTGGTAAACCACAGATGCAAAGGGTCTCCCAGTTAAGGGTATGGCTGAAAGTGAGAGGCAAAATCCCCGCCAGAGACATTCCCAACAGCTGCCGAGGAGTCCAGGATCATGGCCCATGGAGTCAGCTGCCAAAATCATTTTCTAAAGACACACTGTGTGAAAATCCTACGTGTCTGAAGGCGTAATGCTGGGTGATGTTGGGTTTCAATGAGTCAGTGGAGCCAAATCCTGAATGAAGGATTGGAAATTATTGTCTTTCCATTTAGTGTTGGCATATCATAGCATTCTCGTTAATTGCTTTAATAAGCATTTCTCTGTGGTGTGTTATAACAAATCATAGATTATTGATATAGAAACTGAGGCAGAGGGGATCTTTCCCTCTTTGTGGAACTTTCTGGAAGGTCCTTACGATCCATTTGGAGACATCATAATTCTCCACTTGTACCTTTTTTCCAAAACTAAAATGGTTATCGTGTTGACATAAGTCCCATACATTATAGTCATTTGGGAATGTTTTACAAGCTTAAATAAGTGGTTGTAGCTCTGTAGCAGGAAGAAAGCTCAGAGACAGTCTAGTCTAGTCTTCTTGTCTTACAGACTGAGGGCCAGAGTAAGGTATCTGCCCAAGGTCACTAAGTGACCAAGCTAAGGTCTGAACCCAGGGATCTGGACTCCTGAGACAGAGCTAGTACAATGGTAACATGCTATTTATACACAGACATCTCTCCCTTGATAGAATGAAACCTTCCTGATGACAGGGATTGTTTTATTTTGGTCTTTGTTTCTCTAGTGCTTGACACAGAGTAGGGGCTTCATCCAACCTTCTTCAATGCTTGAGTGATTGACTTGAGCCCACAAGAATCCTGTGAGGTAAGCCCACTTCATGGCCAAAGATACTAGCCATGATACTAGCCAGATTTAGTGTGGGGTCAGTGGGTGACTTGGCCAAGGTCAAAGAGCTGGGAACCAGCACATTCAGGAACTGGACAGAGGTCCTCTGACTCTCAAGCCAGTGATTTTCCACCTAATCCCTGAATTTGACAGAGCTATGCACGACGTGTGCATTGAAGGGAAAGGATCAGCTTGTGTCTTTTTCAGGATATGTTCAGCAGCTCCCAGGTAGGACCTGGCTGAGATGGAGGCCACCTCTGCCTGAGCTGTTCCTCATTAGGGCTCCAGGGGACTTGGTCTGTTGTGGGGGTGAAGAGTGGGAAGGAAGAGATAAAGGTGAACAGACCCATTTGCACATGGACCTCATGAAGAAGAAAGTAAAACTGTTCAGTATCTAAACTCAGTTAAGCCACTGCTGAACTGAAAAGGTGGGATTAGGAAGCAGAGAAAGCAGGGCTTTGGGGCTTGCCCCCTCACAGCTGGGATTCTTGACTTCTCTGATTAGTTCTGACACCTACAAAGCTCTTAGTAGGCATGATTGCACTATTGCTTGTCATGCGAACTCTTTCTACCCCAGTGGAACAGCAGTATAGGAGAGCAGGTTGGCCATGGCATTAGAAAGACCCAGTTTTGAATAATCCCTCTTCTGACCATGGCTCTAGTCAGCCAAGCAAGTAGCTTCTCCTCTCTGAGTCTCCTTCTCCTCTTCTGAAAACAGGGCTGGAGTGAAACCCCAAGGAAGTCATGTCTGCAGAGGGCTGTGCAAAATGTCATGAGTTAGAGAAATGGTGATGGTGATGATGGTGTAATATTCAGGAAGGGCTTTAAATTTGGCCAAGAACTCTGCTTACGACCCCACTGGAGTCTTGCAGCAGTCTTGTGATAGCTCTGTTTCATATTTAGGAAGTTGGAGCTCAGAGAGGTAGACGAGCCTAGCCAGCACCACACAGATGAGTGTCAGAGCTGGGATCTGAGCTCAGGCTTTCCTGGCTCCAAGGCCCATACCCTACAGTCCATGAACAAAGGGATTTGGTCCCCAAAAGCCTAGCAGGAGGCAATAATTCTACCTCCCTTTGGCCCCCATCATGAAGCCTTCTCAGAGGCCAACTGTACCAGCTTGGGAAGAAGATCTGGAAGGCTGGAGAGGAACCAGTGAGCAAACAACAAAATGGGTTAGGAGACTACAGAGAACAGAGATCATAGCCATCATCATCTTGGATAATATATACAAATACCCAAATGTATATGTGTATGTTTGCACACATATGTATATACGCATGTATACACATGTACATATATTAGCATCAATGTCTAGAGAGTAACAAAGGGATGGATTTGACTAATCCAATAAGTGCTTACGTGCCAGGTACTTTGGGTACCTGACCCGGAGGGAGGGGGGGAGGCGAGACAACATATTCTAGGCTAAGTTAATGCAAAGTCATTCAGGAAAAGCTTCCTATAGAAAATGGTACCTCAATGAAGCATTGAAAGAAGCTAAAGCTTCCAAGGGGGAAGAGGTGAGGTGGGAGAACATTCCAGGCATGGGGGACAGCTTATATAAATGCATGGAGGAAGGAGATGAATGCTACAGAGAGCATGCAGACTTAGAACAAAGAGTTAGGAGGTAGAATATTGCCATCAGCCTGGAAAGTTTGGCTGGAGCTGGATTGTGAAGGCTTTACATGCCAAAAGGAGGAATCTGCCTTTTAACCTAGAGGCAAGGGGGAATTCCTGGATGCTCTTTGAGTGGGACGGGCTGCAGATTTTTTAAATATAGAGACCAGATCTCCTGGTATACACTCACCCTGATTCCTATAGACCAGATTCCTTCATGGGGAGAAGCAGGACTAAAGACCCTAATCATCTATTTGCAGACTCGTTGAGATGCCGACACCAGAACCCAACAAAAGACAATTATTAACTCATCTGGTTTCCTCAACCTGCACAGTCAGACCGTGGGGGATTGACTGCCCTGAATTTTCTTTTCCTCTTACACGGAGATTTGGGCACAAAGAATCATGCAAGTGGTCCCAGAATCTATGAGAATCAGTCAGGATACAGAAACACCTTTCACAGATTAACTAAATAAGATATCACCTACACATGGGAGATGTTCTGATCAAACACCAGTCCACTAAAAACGTTAGGGATATGCAGTGGGTTTTTCCCCTCACCATGCATTTTTTTCAATAAAAAATATGAATAGTACAATTATTACCATATGGAAAGCCGGTGAAATCTGTTGATGTTAAAAAGGAGCTTGGGGGCTTTCGAGAAGGGATCCAGACCAAGTAAGCAGATGTAGAAAAAGTTATACGTGGACCAATGCAACTCTCCAGGGTCCTAATCAATGTGATGGCTGAGTGTGGCTTCAGAGGCCCAAGTGCTGAATGAGGCAGACAATGCTGGATGGGCCCAATGTGCTGCTTGGCTCTGTTTCAGTCATACTTTGGTACAAAATTCTGTGATCAGGGAGAGGAGAAACCCTTAGGAAGCAGAAACAATAAAAAAAGGAGTTTGTTGTTGCAGGGAGGAGAAAAGGAATCCCCATGTGTAAAAAGGATTGGAATGGCTGGCCTTGACTGGCCTCTTAGCTAGCCAGAGAAGCCATAAGAAAGGGCAGGAGCTGGTGTTCATGACAGCTGAGCATGTCCGAAGCCCTCTCTGGCTCCATATGAAGGTACTATACGGGAAGTTCTGAAACCCTAGCTTTATGTCCCAGAGGAAGGTTAGGAGGGAGGCCCCATGGGCAGGGAAGTATTAAGTTAACAAACAAACGGCAAGAGAGATTCAGACAACCTTCATTCAAATCCTGACTTTGGGCAAGTCTCTTAAATTCTCTGAGCCTCAGTTTCCTCATCTGCAAAATGAAGGGATTGGGCTAGATTAGTTCTGGGTTCTCTTTGGGTCCCAAATTGGCAATCCCATAATCCTGAGAATGGCTGTTCAGGCAAACAGCATTACACAATGCCATCTAGCCAGAAGTATCTAGTCTGACAAAATCATCCTAAAGAAATTAGTTAGAAACTCTTTTCAAAGAATCAATTAGTCTGAAAATCTTACCCCCCCCCCCCAGGGAGCTAAAAATTAACGTGCTTCCTGTAATCAATCAATCCTACAGACTCCTGAAAAATTCCAGTAGGGGAATTTTCAAAGGGTCAGGTAATTTAGTTTATTCTTAAGGTTTTTTTTTTAACTCTTCTGCTTTGACGCCCAGAAATATGTTCAGACACGAATGAGAGACAGAGGGAAGGAAGAAAGCAGCAGCAGACAACAAGCAGGCACTTCCCTTAATGGGAAGGAAGACGGTAATCACCGAGTGGAATGTAGGCTCTGTGAGGGCAGGAGCTGTCCGTTAATTTGTCCAGGTATCTGTCCTGTGGCTAGCTTGCAGTCAATTTCAGGGAGTCCCAATGTAGAGGAAAGAGCATTGTCTCTGGAGGCAGGAGAGCTGACTTCTAGGCCACCTTCTTAGGCTTACTCCCTGGGTAACCTTGGGCAGGTGCTTAGAGTCTCCCTGGGACTCAGTTCTTCACAAGTGAAATGTGTGACTCTTGAGGGCCAGCCCCAGATCTAGGGTCCTTTTTGCCTTTGGATCTCCAGTCCTAGAAGTTTCTTATAATAAGCTCTCAATAAATACCTGTTGGATTAAATTGGATGGGCTCCCAGTTTGCGGAATAGAAGGGAGGAAGATGGAGGAAGTAGGAAATCTCATTAACTTCCCAGTCTGAGAGCAAGTTTGTCAGAAAACATGAGAGAATTCCCTCCCTCATGAGAGAGAGGCAAAGCCAGGTGAGAGAAATGGTGCGTCTACTTAATTCTTCACTAGCTGATGAGTAGACCAAGAAGAATGAGGCTACCATTCATTCTTTATTATCTGGGTCAGGGGAAGGGGCTGGTAGGATGACACCTAGGGACTTCTGCATGGTAGAGTGCGGAGAACTATAAACTTAGAGTCAGAAGTTCTGAGTTTGAATCCAACATCAGCCACTTACTAGCTATGTGATCCTGGGCAAGTCACTTAACTGCTACTTAGCTGAGTTTTCTCATCTCGCAACACCTACCTCCTAGGGTTGCTGTGAGGACCAAATGATATAATATTTGCAAGAGGTTTTACCAGCTTTAAAGTACTTTAGAAATACTGTCTATTATTTTTATGACAGGACACAGCAAGCCATCCATCCTCCCCTTCATCAACCTTGGGGATGCAGGGAAAATCTGGTCCCTTTCCTATCCCTCTTGTTGCAGACCTTAGCTCTACAGCTCCATCACCCTCCAACCCCATCTCCTTCCCTGCTCCCGTGGGGTCAGGGCAGCAGCAGGAGATGGGGCAGGTTCAGACTCAATGCCACCTCATGCCCTTGTCTATGGCCAAGTCCTTCTGGGCATGGACTGTGGCCATCAGATCTATTTCTAGGGCCCCTGGCAGTAGAACATGTGGACTCAGGTGCTCAATAATCATCCTTTGAAGTTGGGGAAGGAATTTGCCTACAGACACATAGTGAGTCACCTGGAACCAACGACTGACCTCAGCCCTGAACCCATGCTCCAGCCGGAGGGACACAGTGCCTGGAGGATCTCCCCATAGCCTGCCAGTGCCCATGAGGAAGGGAAAGCCGAGCCAGACCCTAGCACACTGGTTCTCCCTAGCCCCTTTGCCCTTGCAGCTTGGCACACCTAATTGGCCCCTGGTCTAGCTTTCTGCTATTCTGTTTGGTTTCCTAGGGACAGGTGATATATTCAGATTCCCCTTTGGAGAGCAAGTAGTGTCTGGGGCTCCTGAGGGAAGATCCAGAGGGCTGTGTGAGAGGCAAACAGAAATAGCCTTGCCTGCTTCCAGCTGAGGCACCCCCTTCTGGGGGTGTTACTGTGCTGTGTGTTTCCTGTCAGGAGCACCACTTTTCCCCAGGGTGGCCAGGATGCAGAGAGATAAACAAATGATGTTCTTCAGATGGCTCTCCCCATCACCAAGTGGAGAGGGCTTTGGTGTTTGGGCTTGTTTTCCCTTCGGGGGCCTCAGGAGGCCCATTTTTCCTTCATCCCTCATCTGTGAGAGCTGCTCCACGGTGAGAGGGGACCAGTAAAGCATCCTTTCCTGACATACTTCCCTAGCAACTCAGTGCTCAGAATGGAACACTTGGCATCTCCCCACCGGTGCTACTTCTGACCAGCCATTGAATCCACAAGCATCATCCAGGTCTTCTCATGGACTGGGCACGGTACAGGGGGCAAAGAAATCCAAAGAAACAGAACTGACCCTCGAGGACTATTCATTCTACCAAGGGAGAAGGCCTGGACTTAAACGCACAATCTTTATCCATGAAATCCAAGATGATTTGGGGAGGAAGGACTAGCACTTGGGGCTATAAAGAAAGGCAGCTTTGGAGCTTGAAGGAAAGTAGGGATTCTGAGAGCCAGAGATAAGGATGACACATTCTAGGCACAGGAGGTACCCGGTACAAAAGTAAAGAGGCAGGGAACTGGAAGGTGCTGTGTGAGGACCACAGTGTGCGCGAAGGGGGCTAGCCCAGCCTGCTAATCAGTAGGATTTGGACCACAGAACTACCTAATTAGGAGGATGCTCAGGCCTTGGTCCTCGGGCACCCAATTTTGACAGTTCTCATGGGATTTGCAAACCCTAGGCATCCTAGAAACAAAACTTAACAAATATTAGCAAGAATTATTGTGCAGACTAAGGAGACAGGCTAGGATGATCTCCCGAGCTTTCTGCCCCTTCTCGCCCCCGCACCGGAGGGTATGCTTTGTCCTGGGCACAGGGCATTTTGTGATACTTGTGCCATATCCAGCCCTGGCCCTAAAAGTTGGTGTAAACAGTGGCCCCATTCTGCCAAAGGGAACCAGGTTATCAGCCCCCAAATGGTATCCAGCAAAAAGACTGGGCCTGGGGCTTGGCACCCAAGTCCTCTCTACATTCTCACTAAAAGGGGGGGGGTCGCCAGCTGAGCTCATCTCTGTTTGATGCCTCGAAGTAGACTGATAATAGGAATAGCAGTCACTCCCTTGCAGCCTCAGATTCTCAGAATCTGAGATCCAGACCAGAAAGAGACCTTGGAGGTTTTCTAATACAACTCCCTCATTATACAATAGGGAAACTGAGTCCTAGAAAGGTTCGGGAGAGAGGCTAGGGCCCTCAGTGCCCCCTTGCCCTAGCTTAACCCAAATGATTATCCTGGCGATTTTGCCTGAGATATCATACCAGTGCCAGAAGTCAGACCCGAGTCTTCAGCATGATGAGGAATGGGCTGGTGCTGATGTGGGTGGTACCAACACCTATGGATCTCAAGCGCAGAAGGCCTTAACTGCTTTTTCCTGTTACCTGTGGCACAGACTCTGCCAAGGCCCTTTTGTGCCCATAATACTGATGACATGTTCTCTGGCTCTGGAGGTAAAGGAAATGGGTTCAGATCCTGCCTCTGATACTGTCTCTATGACCTTGTCACTCAACCTCCTTTGGCCTCAGTTTCCTCATCTGTAAAATGAGGGACTTGGACCGGGTGACACCTGAGGTCGCTTCAGCTCTGGGTCCGTGGTCCTGCCTAGAACCATCTAACATCACTTTACAGTCTCATCCCTAGCAGGAAGCTTAAGGGGCAGGGAGAGCATTGAGGGGTGGTGAAGATGGCCTATAGATGTTGTGGCTGGAGATAAATTAACCAAAAAATCTGTTTAGTGGTTTCAGGAGTGTCAGACTCTCCATGATCCCATTTGTGGTTTTTTTGGCAGGGATACTGAAATAGTTTGGCCATGTTCTTCTCCAGCTCATTTGACAGATGAGGAAAGTGAGGCAAACAGGGCTATGTGACTTGCTCAGAGTCACACAGATAGTGAAAGTCTGAAGCTGTATTTGAACTCAGGAAGATGAGTCTTACTGATTCTAGGCCCGAGGCTCTATCCATGGTACCACCGAGCTGCCCCAGTCAAACAATTAGCCAGAATTTATTAAGCACTTACTCTGTGCTAGACAATGTACCAAGAAGTGGCGATACATAGACAAAAACAAAACCATCCCTGCCCTCAAGGGGCTCACCCTCTCCTGAGAGAGACAACGGGTACATATACAAATATGTACGAAACAAATGCTGAGTAATGTGGGGCAGAGAGAGGGCAGGAGCAGCCAGGGGTATCCCGGAAGTCTTCATTGGGGCAGTGGCCCTCAAGCTGAGCTTTGGAGCAAACCCAGGATTCTAAGAGTCCAGTCCCCGGTGCCCCGTTCTCACCTCTGAAACTGGGCCTGTGATTCCCTCATGAGGGCATCCCCTCCTCACCTGTGCCCTCTGGCCAGGCAGATCATCCTCTTCTCTGCCAGGTGGAACCTCAGAGCACAGAGAAGTTCAGGCATGCATTCAGGGTCACACAGCCAGGAGGTGTTGGAAGCAGGTCTCAAGTTCAGGTTTCCTTGACTCCAAGAAGGGTCTCTGACCTTTCTCACCACACACACACACACACACACACACACACACACACGTATATATGCATATGTATATACACACATGTCCATATCCATATACACATATGTACAATGTGTGCATGTGTCTATCTGTGCCTCTGTCTCTATCCTGGATGTCTGAACTAGGTGAGAGCATGTTATAGTCACTCACCTAAAGTGAGTGCTTTCTGAGTTTTCCTCTGGTTTCCATCTACTTGGGGAAGAGGGTGTCACAGGGTCTTGGAGAGATGTTTCACATGGTACCACCTTAACAGGTACTTCAGCTGCTTAAGGCCAACTAAGTGACTTTCCGCTGCTAACCGTGGTAATGAGGGTGAGGGCAGTGAGCACAATGGTGGGAGCTTGAGCCAATGGCATTGCAGGATCATCCCTGGGCCGTCAGAGTGCCCCTAGTCCTCTGAGGAGGCAGCGCAGACCAGTGCAGCTCTGGGATTGCGACCTCCCTGTGGCAGTGAGACTGAGATGGGAATGGCTCAGAGCTGCCATGGAAGATAGGCGATAGACAAGAGGGACAGATGACAGACAGACTGATAAATGAAGACATGATACAGAGACAGAGATGGGGAGATATGGATAGAGGCTTGGCTTGGCCTGAGGCCCTCTGAGACAGTGGCCCATCCTCTCACTGGTAAGAGTTGCCATGCCAATCTTGGTCATCAACTTGGATTTCCATTGGGCTAACACTAGCTTCATAGGAGCTTGTAAAGTTATGAGTTTGTGCCCGAAATATCATTTTCAGGAACAAGGCAAAGGTGGGGTGTAAACTTCAGAATATGATCCTGCCATAGTTCCAAAGTCATCAACATCCTGCTGATTTTGAAATGGCATTTGAAATGAGGTCCCAAACTAACAAAGAGCTGGTCACCTTGGTTCCATTGATTACATGTCCAGGTGAAGTTCTGAGGTGTTCCATTCTTGTCCTCCCATCCCACAGCCTGCTTAGAAGGGGACAAGCATTTATTAAGTGCCTACTATGCAGTGCCAGACACAATGAGAAGCCTTTACAAACATCTCTTCTGACTTTACATCAACCTCGGAGGCAGACTCTCTTATGATTCCCATTTTGCAGCTGAGGGAACTGAGGCTTCACACAGTGCCTGTCAAACAGTAGGCATAAATAAGTGTGTATTGACTCTGACTTTGAGACAGAGGCTCAGTGATGTGCCCAGATTCCCACAGCCAGTGTTAGAAGGTAGATTTGAGCTCAGATCTTCTGGACTCCAGGCTCAGTGCTGTATCCATGGTAGCCACCCAGCTTCTTCACTCTCCTCAACATTCTAAACAAACATTTTCCACTTTTTTGCATGCTATTCAAGGCATTCTTTGCATCCTTATTCCCCCTCTGCCATTGTCCTTCAGCTACGTTGCTCCCCTACAATGTCCCCTGCCCTTTAATCCTTCATCCATGCTCATCTCCTACCTCCTACCTCATTTTCTTGCCATAACTTTGGTCTTTGGGTCCATTAAACAACTCATCTCCTTCTGTATTAGAGCCACTACCCATAGATCTCCACAATTATCTCCAGATGAGATACTTGTATGGTGCTTCACTACAATGGATCTGCTGATTTATAAAAAGAAAAACAATAGGAAAACAAAGACAGATTGGAAGAGGACTGTCTCTCCCCAATCCACGTCATGCTAAATGGATAAGAAACAGCACCCTAAGAACGTCTTTCTCAGGTAGACTAGACCTCACTAGAAGATCCCTTTGGGCAGCTAGAACTTAGGACCCAAGAGTTACTCACTCTCTACCTTATCCCTAGTCTCAAAGCTGAATATAGGAAACTCCCAAATGCTTCAGCCCCATCTGGTCATTGTTTTGGTATGCTCAGTGAAATGACCGGCACATAGCAGATGATTAATGTTTATTAATTGATTGATAGATTGACTAATATCTTCTTGTAACTCTACATCTCCTTCTGTAAACATGATTTTACTTTCAGGAAACAAAGCAGGTCTGATTTTTATGTAAGCATCTTGTCTATCCTTATAAACTATCAACTCATTGAGGCCAGGGATTATTTTCCCTTTGTCTTTGTATTCAGAGCACATAGCACACAGTCCCTGGTGCAGAGAAGGCATTTAGTAAATGCTTATTGATGTACTGACTGATTTGTGTCATATAAAATTTAGCATGGAATTGGGAAGCAGACATTGTCTGGAGACGGAAAAATTAAGAGGCATTCTCTTTTGGTCATATGATTATTTTTAATCCCTGAGGATTAAAGAGGTCAATGGACCCAGTTGCCTGAAACTCTAGAAATAAAAGATGATATAGAACATCAATTAGCCCTTCTATAAAGTTGGGGGGAGCACAGATCAGCTATTTTAAGACTAAACCAGATCATGCTCTTTTTCCCCACCCACTCTTACAACACCCCCCACCACTGCTGCCAAAGTATATCTCTCAACTTCTTTGTTCCCTTGTTCAGAGAAATATGTAATCATACTTACTAAGAGATGTTTTCATTTAAAAGAACAGAGATTTGGGCACTAGTAGTGCAGACAAAATAAATTTAAATTTGGGTTTGAGATTACTGTCTGGGTGAGATGGTTCTTCCAGCCTGCCAATGCTATGACCTATCGCCTTCAAAAACACTTGAAGAAGGATGCTGTACTAGTCTCTCCCCACAACCAAGTGTTCCTGCTGCTGGTCTATGGGCCCACTGCAATATGTGCATATGCCGTCGTTCCATGATTGCCTCGGAGGGAACATGCCCTCCACTGGTGCGTGGCTTAGGAGATGACACCAGTAATAGCAACAGCAATAATGGCCGTCGAGCCCAAGCACTTCATTAGCTTGGGGCCTACCTACTGATGAGCTTGGCTGGCTGGTCCTTGGACAGATTCTGGGTCTTTGACCAATGGTTTCCCATCACGAGAGACCCTTCCAAAGCTAGTCAGGTGCATAACCTTTGAGAGCTCTGAAAAGCCTCAGAGCCACAGGAAGAGAACATCTGTTGGGTCTTCCATTATAAGGAGATAGAGAAGAAGAAAACCAGAACAGTAAGAGAAGCCCAGAAGCAATGAAAGGAGTCAGTACGTAGTTGGAGCTCGGTCTTGGGTGGTATTCCTAGCCTGATGACCGGCTTCACAGATGGTGACTGGTCCCTCAAGAAAGCAGAAGAAAGAGTGAGCTCAGGAGGATGGTAAGCTTAGCCTGGCCCTGAGGGGTCTAAATGATCTGATCTGAGCTCTTCCTAGGCCTTGCCTCTGAGGGAAGCCCCTAGTTCCTAATCCTGAATCCTAGCATCCACCCCCAAGAGGCAGAGGGGGAGCAAGGAGCACCCAAGACATTGTCACCATCTTGCCAGCATGGTAGCTCCCTTCTTCGAGTCCCTGACCTGAAAACAATCAGCTATTTCCCTCTTTCCCAAGAAGAGAAACCATTTCTGAAACCCAAACCCAATTTAAACTGTGGTCTGTTTTGTATCTGGTTTCTAGAATCCTGTCCCTCGGCATCTTTGGGAACATTATCTATTTGTGCAAGTTAATCAGATTTCAGCTTGGGGTCAATACTGTTGGAAACTGGAGTTGAGTGGAGTGGAAGAAACATAACGTAAGCTCTTCCCTGAAGTCTGATTAAAGCAGTGAGTGACACACTAGTGGGGGATGGGTATCTCAGTAGGTTTTGGGGGCGATTCTCCCATCAGGAAAGGGAGTATAGACTTGGGGAAACAGAAAAGCTGCCAGCCCTGGAGTCAGGAGACAGCTGGCTTTGAGTCTCACCTTGGATCATGATTCCTTGCCCTAGGACGATGGGGAAGTCCCTTAGCTTTTCTGAGACTTGGGTTCTTCATCTATAAGTTGAGAATTAGAATACTTCTGTATTATAATCACCTTCTGTAAAAGGCTATTGTCAGCCTCAAGTAAGAGACTGCAAAATGCTTTGAAAACCTTGCAGTACCATAGAAATATCATCATCATCATCATCAATCATCATCATCATCATCATCATCATCACTTAACTCTACCTTGAGAAGCCAAAGACCTAGAGAGACCTAGATCACTATGTGGCTTGGGGAGGTTTCTCTGACTAAACTAGACCCAGAAGCCCATGGCCAACAGCCTTCCACTGACACGTGCACTATTTTACAATTTCCATTCACGGAAAATAGCACCAAGACTAATTCGTACCTAAGTTTGGGGATGTGCGGGCGGGGGGTGGCAGTGGGAAAGGTCTGCAGTGCAGACAGTGTGCCAATTGGGGAATGATTTAGAAATGGATTAATTTTTTTTAAAAGCCCACTTGAACCTATTATAAGATGGGGCAGACCACTGAGATCTCCACATCCACACTAGCAGCTTGATTTGGGGCAAGCAGAGATCCCCTGGCCCTCATTCAGTCCCCTAATGGAGAAGAGTCCAGAGACAAAGCACTCCTGGTCTCCTTCCAATTCTAGAATCATCTGATTAGAATTACAGGAAATGCACAGCTCAGTTTTCGGCGTCCTTACATGACCCTGGGACCCAACAGCTCTTGTCAGAGGATCCGATAGGACCTGAGCTCTGGAATTCTACTGGGTCATCCAACCAGGGAAGCTTTCTAAAGGTTAATGTGGAAAAAAGATAAGTGGCTGGTCTGGCTTGCTCTGATCTGGAGGTCTCCACGTTTCTTGAAGGGTACATCTCAGCCTTCCTGTCTACAGAAATGGAAAGAGATTGTTCTGATCAATTTCTTTTTCTTAAATGACAAAGAAACACAATCCCAATCCAATCCAAATTTTTTAAAAGGAAAGGACTTTGGTAGGATGAAAGCACCCTGAGATGTGGACATTGAGAGCTGTAGAAGACCAAAGAGGTCATTTAGGCCAGCCTCCTTACTTCACATATGGGTAAACTGAGGGCCAGAGGAGTAAAGTGACTTCCCAGGGTGAGGAGAACCACAATTTGAACCCAGGGCCTGTGACTCCAAAATCCGGTATTCTTCCTACTACACTTCTCTAACTGCACATTGGAGTAGCATCAATATGGTCTGCTAGTCAGTCAGGCAACAAGTATTTAAGAACCTACTATGTGCCAGACTGTGGGATAAGTGCCCCAGCCTCTGTGTGCTTGGCCTCTGGGTTCTGATCCACAAAACCATAATTCTGCCAGCCATGGGTGATTGGCTTGATCTTAGAGCCAAAATGTGCTTTCATCCCATGTCCTGCTACAGAGTTCTGGGAGCTGCATTGTGAGCTAGGAATATTCCCACCATTTGATCAAAAGTTTGTTCTTGCTCTGACCACCCCCAGCTGTTGTTTTGTTTTGTACTGTTCCACACTCCCTTCACACACACCAACTTAACTGCCAGCCTGTCAAGCATTACTGCTCCAAACAGAAGTGGGAGGGGAGTCAGGGCTGTGCTTTGAAGCCCACCCAGTCAGAAGTGCTGTTGTGGGAAAGGCTGCTCCAGTGGACCATAAAATAATCCTCAAAGGGGCCGAAGAATGATGAAAGGAGGAGATCCAGGCAAAGAAAAAGCTACCCAGCCAGGACCATGGGCACTCTGGGCTAGAAAGAAATGTTACTGAAACTGTCACCTTAGAACGTTGATGGTGGATAGTCAGTGATGATGGAGGAGAAAGAAGAGGAGGAGGAAAATGGTGGGGGAGAAGGAGCTTAGAATGGAAGGAGATCAGGTGGGCAGGTAGGAGGGCTGACTTCAGATGCAGATTCTGCAAGGTCTGCTTTGTGACTTTGTGACGACTCTCAGGGTCTCAGTTTCCTCATATGGAAAACTATCAGGTTGCACTGGCCAGCCTTGGACTGACTGGGCTCTTAGATGCCTTCCAACTCTCAATCTGTCTTGATTCTTCTGTTTCTACTCAGAAAATAGTCATGCTAGAAGAGGCATTGGCCATCTGGTCCAGCCTCCTCATTTTAGAAATGAAGCATTTCTGTGAGTTGGAACGTGACGTGCCCAAGGTAATGAAGGTGTGACATACCAGAGCCTCTGTGTCCCACCTCAGAGGCCGGAGCTGATCCCACTATGCCCTGCTGCCCATTCATCCAGAAACAGATGCTGCGTTAGCATCACCCTTGGTCTCCCACCGCAGACTGCAGGCTGAGAAGACAAGGCGATAATCAGAATAGCCTCTCCCGCTTGCCCAGCCTCTTGCTATTTCTCTGAAGCTTTGGTGTGCTGCCTCATTCAACAAAATCAAATCATTAGCCCAGCTAAGAAACCTCTGAAAGCTGGGTGGTTTCCCTCAAGCTTGCTGATGCATCAGCTGCTGCCCGAGCCTTGCTCTGCTTTCCAGACCAGAGGCAGACATCTTGGTCTCCCCCGAGTCTGTTTCTGTTCAATCGGGAAGCCACTCAGTACTCTTTCTTCCAGCCCTGTTTTGGCCAAGCTGAGAAATCACAGATATTTGGAAAGAGCAGAAGGAAAAATCAAGTTTTTAAAAAAGGATTTATGAGATCTATCGATGCAGCATGTATTAGACATATGTAGCATATATACCGTATAGACACAGAGATAAATAATTTTGACTTGATTGGGGAATTTGTTTTGGTAGATTGGGGGGAATGGGGAAGGGGTGAAGGGAAGGTTTGACTGCTTATTGTTCTGGCTGAGCCAATGTGCCCAGCTCTATTCCAAATATTTTCTGACCAGGCCATCCATCCATCATCTTTCCCTTGCCCTCCACTGATTGAATACTGCACTGCATGCATTATAAATAAAATTTAATTTGGCATCAGCTCAAAAACACTCTGCGGTTCCCAAATGGAAAATCTTCAACTTTTACTGGAGTTGACTGTCATCCATGGAATACCAGGCCTAAGGGGGTTGGGAAAGAAAACTATTTGCAGGGCTGGATGAAGTAACCTGTACTCGGGACATTTGCAAGGAGAGACTTTCTAGTGCAAGAACCAGAGATAAATGGGGCTCAAAGACCATGCACTGGGCACTTGGACTATTGGCCAGGGTCACGCCAGGACCACTGCAGGGACCTAAATAACTCTCAGCCATGTGGCCAGAGCAGCTAATTTAGTTTCATGGAAAATTTTTTACTTTAGCTATGTAGGCTACAGGTCTCCAGAAATCCTAGACTTTTGCATGGCAGGGCCCTCAAGGCTTATCTCTGCTCTCATTTTCTCCATGAGACTCTCTCTGATTCACCCAGCCACCCATTTGTTCAGAAAGGCGGCCACCTCCCGCCTCTCTCACTTTACTTTTAACAACAATAACAACAGTAATAATACTACTGTACGCCACGCACTTTACACATCTTGTCCCACTGGATCTTCACAGGAGCCATGTAAGAGAGGCACTGCTGTGATCCCCATTTTGTGGAGTAAGAACAGAGCTGAAGAGAAGGGAGAGGACATGGTCGGCCAGCTCATCAGTATCAGAGGCAGGGACTTGAACCCTTCCTACAGCTAAGCCTGGCGTCCTGTCTCCTGTGCCCATTGTCTGCATCTGACAGTCAGGTAAACTCAGTGCAGTGTCTACAATTATGTAACAGGAAAGCACTCAGAAATAGCAGAACTCAGAACCATGTAATGAGCAGATTCCAGAGAACTGGTAACCAGGTGCCAGGTCCCACAGCCAGAGTATTCTGTTTGGTGGGAGGTCACCATTGTCTATGAAGGACATTGGTAAGTTAGACAACGCCCCTCACTTTAGCCAAAGCCACTTGGCAATGTCCAAGGCAGAGTCTGGAAGCGAAGACACAAGACCTGAAAGCTCTCCTGTCTCTCTTCATTGTCTCTCATGGTGAAGCCTAAGACCTCACCCTGCTCCCCCATGACCCAGGTAAGAAGGAAGATCCGTGCTGAAGATGCACGCTGGATCTCCCTTCTGCCACATCACCTCTCTGACCTGCTCATACCCTGTCCAGTGTAGCTGCCAATGCAGTGCCTGCCAGGACAATGGCAAACTAGACTCAGTTGCCCCTTGGTCTCTTCTCTCAGTGAAACAGGGGAAGTGAAAGCAGCTTGGAGTCCAGGACACAGCCCCAAGGCCTGGCGAGCACCAGGGAGGAGGCAGCAGATGGTAACGCCTGCTGTCCTTAGTACTGAGGCCCTGGTCAAAAGCATCTACCTCTGAGCAAGGGGAGCAGAGACGGAAAGGAGATCCAAGGGGCACTTAGATTCAGTGGCTTGGGCACAGAGGTGAGGAGTGGTGAGAAGTGACTGGGGGCCAGGGAGGGAAGTGAGGGAAAGGCAAAGCCTGACAAAGGAGCTGGGTGGGGATGGGGGTGAAAAAGGGGGTTTGGGCCATTAGTGGTCTGGGTGGGGAGGGTGCAAATGCTTGTCTTCCTTGACTTCTCTGCAACCTTGACTTTGTTGATCATCATCTCATGGATTCTCTCCTCTGTCTGTCTGTCTGTCTGTCTGTCTCTCTCCTTTCTCTCCCTCTCCAGCATGGGAGTCTGTCTCACATTTTTACCTTTGGTGACTTGTTTCTAGACTTACTTTCACCATTAGGCCTCTCTTTCTCTCAACACCCACTGCCAAATTTTATCTGGTAAAATGACTGTAAAAGTCTAGAATTTCCTAGTTAGAAAGCCATCGTGGAGACCCTTGTGGACCAGTCGTAGGTCTGAGTTGATCACTATAAGCCCTAGGAAATGTCAGGTGTTGTCTCCTTGGTGAGGACCAGGAAAAGGCCCAATAAGGAAAGAACAGGAGCCAGGCAAGAGGGAGGTGTCTGATCTAGCTGGCAAATCGTAAACTTTTTCTCCCTTTCCCTAATCTTGCTTCTTTTCCTTTATGTTTTTGTGAGTCCATAACAAACATCCATAGAGGTTTCTGAATTGGAAAGGACTTCTATTGGCACCATCTTTATTTGGCAAATGGGGGAATCAATGAGCAGAGAAGGGAATGAACTGTACCAGGTCACACAGGTAATGAGTAGTAAGAGACAAAGCTGTGAGGCAATCTCAGGACTCTCCTGAAGAATCTTCAGTAGCTCCCCATTTCCTCTAGAATAAAATGCAAACCCTCCAGCCTGACATTGAAAGCCCATCGCAGTCTGGCTTTTATTTCCCTTTTTGGATTTATTCTACATTGCTCCCCTTCCTGTATACTAGAGTCCAGCTAGACTTGCCTGTTTACTGTTTCTGAACTGAGTATTTGGCCTCTCACACAATTGTGTGCTTTTGTCTGGGTTGACCCCAACGTCTTGAATCCCTGCCTTGAATAGATGACTCCTGGAATCCTTCACTTCCTCTTTGTCCCCTTCAGGAAGCTTTCCTTCATCCCTCCCTGCCCCCCACTAGTATTCACTCCTCTCTCTGTGCATTGGATCCCTCAGCAGAATAGAAGCTCCCAGAGGACAGGGGACCAGCTTCCAGTTGCATCTTTGCGTCCCTAGCACGTGCAAAGTGCTCCCTAAAGGCCAATTTTGAAATTGCACCAAAGGAACCTGTCCAACAATGCATTGGTACAGATTCTCTTTGGGGCAGTGAGGTTTGGTATTAGAGACCCCATCTCCACAAATCAGTGTGGGACACACTCAATTTCAGCTTCAGTGTCATCCCCAGAGTCTTGCAGTGCCCCAGTCTGTACAGAGATAGTCTTCTGGGCAGACACCTGCCCCTGCCCCAAGACAAGCCAGTGGAGCTGTTTCCTCATTGGAAGGGGAGGTTTCCTGATAAACCACCCCTCTTCCCCCAAGTGACCTGAACCCTCTGTGACCAGGAGGTTCAGGCATTCAGCCCAAGGGCTCGGAAGAGATTAAAGTGACAGACTCACATGGAGATCAAACCCACAAGCTGTGTCTGCCTTGCAGCTGAGAGCCCCAAGCAGTGGAACTAGCCACCTGTAGACACACACTCTCATGCCTCACTTACTCACACAAGCTCATGGATGCACGTACACACATACAGACACACACTCAGACAAGCGGGTGTTTGGCACCCTCCCATGAACCAACCCACACACTTCACTTTCACCCAAGTTCATGGAATCCGGAACCCTCCCCCTCCCCCACTCTCCCACTCATGCCCCAGAACACAGGCAGCTGACTACACACACCTGCACACAGTCTGACCTTAACTCTGATCCCCAATCTGTTGGACACCACTGTTCTTTGATGGGTCAGCTGCTATTTCTGCACATGTCCCACTTAGGTGGTCAACTGAGAGAGAAGTCCTGCCCCGAGTCCCAAACCCTGAACCGTCTCCTTTCACACGGGGGTGGGGTGGGGGGGACCAGAAGCTGGGCCTTCTGTGGTTGGGTCTTAACGTCTGCTGACCCTGTCTGCATTGACTGGTGGGTATTTCCCAATCCAGCCCCTAATTTCTTTAACCATCAAACATGAACCCTTCAGCCCCTCTCCCTGCCCTCCCCTCCTAGGGGCCACGCGCCTGCTATCCAGCTTCTAGAGTTCATACGCTCTATGAGGTCTGGTGGAAACCACAGCTCAGGCCTGCAGTCATTTTGTCGTTTCTCTTAAGAAAAGGTCTGTCCAGCCTGGCACTTACTGAGGCTCAAGAATGGCTTCATGTCCAAATGCAGTACCCTTGAACAAGGGTGCCTTGTGACCCTAGCTTCAGCGGAGCATCCACTGGTGTCCTTGTCTACGGCCTCCGGAACTGTGGAAGGAGGCATCGGGCATGCACTGTGGGAGTGTGTGTGTGCAAATGTCATCTTCCCAGCTGTGTCTGGAACAATTTCTTGACTTTTTTGTTCTCTTCCTATTTGCATGTGAAGTGCAGTGGTTTCTGGCCTTCCCCTTGTGTCATTGGAAATGCCCTGCTTTGGGGGCAATGACTAGACCCTCCCTTTACTTGGCTTCCCTCCATTTCTCCCTACAGTTGGAGCCTTGGAAAGGCCTTTGTTGTAGCATCAAAGAGTTAAATGAGCCTCATCTGTAGCAGAATATAGACAACAACAACATCAATAATAATAAATAGAATAGAATTTTTAAAAGAATCAGAGAGGACCTGAGCAGATGGCATTGGTCCTTTATTTGAGAGAATCTTTGTTCTGAACTGCGAGGGGGTGGGGTACAATTTGTATTGCACCCAAAAAAGGAGGGAATGGAAACAGGAAAAGTGGGAGGTGGGAAGAACATGAAAGGAAATCCCCCCCTTGTACATCAGAGTTGTGACATCCCTTTGTACAAATGCTTGTAAACACTATTTCTCAAGTGTTATTTATTTTAAAGTTTTCTCACTTTATTTCCTCTGTGACCATCACATGGGAGGTTCTCCAGATGGGATCAAAAGCTTCCTTGTTAGAGTTTATCATCGTAGCCCAATGGCTCACTTTGGGAAGTCAGATCGACATCTTGCAATTCTACTTTCAGATTCAAATTGTCTGGGACATTCCTAGAGAAGCCTTGTTCACTGATGGCTCCTGAGTTGCCAGAATGAATGGTCTTGATTTTGTCGATCATCTTTTCATGGATTCTCTGTCTGTCTGTCTGTCTCTCCATAATGCTGCTCTTTCCTACCTGTCCCATCACTCTTTAGTTTTCTTTGATAGAGTTCATCCAGGTTATACCCACTCACTGTGGAAACCATCCAAGACTCTATCCTCAGTCCTTCACTCTTCTCCCTCTCTGTATTAAAGCTTGGAGATCTCATCAGCTTCTGTGGGTTTGGTTATCATCTCCAGGAAGAGGAATCCCAGCTCCATACTCCATCTAGTCCCCATCTTTCTTTTTTTTTTGTTTTTTCAAATGCTTTATTAACTTCTGATTTACATCATTTATTTCTACCAGATTTTGAGTTACAAATTTTCTCCCCGTTTTTCCCCTACCCACCGCCCCAAAATAGCAGTCCCACAGGATATCCCCTCCTCCAATCTGCTCTCTCCCATATTTTCTCCCATACCCCTTTCGACTTTTCCAGTGGATCTCTATGCCCCAGTGCCTGTATATCTTATTTCCCAATTACATGTAAAATAGTATTAATAATAGTATATATAAATTTGATTTTAAAACTGAATTCCAGATTCATTCCCTTCCTCCCTTGTCACCCAACCTTACTGGGAAGATAAGCAGTTCAGTATAGGTTGTACATGTGTGCTTAATGCAAAACAATAACATGGTAGTGACATTGTAAAAGACTGACTATATTTCCCTCCCTCCTATCCAACCTCCCACTTGTTCTATTCTCTACTTTGATCCCATCCCTTTTCAAGAGTGGGTACTTCCAACTTCCCTCCCCCCCATCCTGCCCTCCCTTCCATCATCCCCCCTCTGATCCCCTTCCCCTCTACTCTCCTGTAGGGTGAGATACTCTATTTAGTGTGTATTTCATTCCCTACCCAAGCCAAATTCAATGAGAATAAGGTTGACCCCTTCCCTTTTACCTTCCTATTCTTGCCCTCCATTGTAACCATTTTCCCTTGCCTCTTCTATATGAGATAGTTTACCCCATTCTGTCTCTCCCCATCTCCTCTCATTATATTCCTCTCTCACCTCTTAATTTCACCTTTTAAGTATCATCCCTTCCTATTAAATTGGTCCTTTGCCCTCTATCTATGTATACCTGTAAACATATATACACATTCACATATGTATTCATATGCCCATATACCCTCATATATAGACACACACACATATTTATATTCCCTTCAACTATTTTCATACTGAGAAAAGTTTCATCAGTTAAAATTATTGTTTTTCCATGTAGGAATGTTAATAGTTCAACTTTAATAAGTTCCCTATGATTTCTTTTCCCTGTTTACCTTCTCATGCTTCTCTTGCTTCTTGTATCTGAATGTCAAATTTTCTATTCAACTCTGGTTTTTTCATCAAGAATGCTTGAAAGTCCTCTATTCCACTGAATGACCATATTTTCCCCTGAAACATAATACTCAGTTTTGCTGGGTAGGTGATTCTTGGTTTTAATCCCAGCTCCTTTGACCTCTGGAATATCATATTCCAAGCCCTTCAATCCCTCAGTGTAGAAGCTGACAGATCCTGGGTTATCCTGATTGTGTTTCCACAATATTCAAATCGTTTCTTCCTGGCTGCTTCTAATATTCTGTCCTTAATCTGGGAATTCTGGAACCTGGCTATAATATTCCTAGGAGTTTTCTTTTTGGGATCTTTTTCGGAAGGTGATTGGTGGATACTTTCAACCTCTATTTTGCCCTCTGGTTTTAAAACATCAGGGCAGTTTTCTTTGAGAACTTCCTGGAGGATGATTTCTAGGTTCTTACTTTGATCATGGCTTTCAGGTAGTACAATAATTTTTAAATTGTCTCTCCTGAATCTATTTTCCAGTTCAGTGGTTTTTCCCATGAGATATTTCACATTACCTTCTATTCTTTCACAAAGTCATTAGCTTGCATTTGCTCCAATCTAATTCTGAAGCAATGATTCTCCTCAGTGAGATTTTGAGATTCTTTTCCCATCTGGCAAATTTGGCTTTTTAAGGAATTCTTCTCCTCACTGCCTTTTTGAGCCTCTTTTGCCATTTGAGTTAGTCTATTTTTTAAGGTAGTATTTTCCTCAGTCAGGCTGTTGACTCTCATTTCATAATTTTCTTGCATCATTCTCATTTCTCTTTCCAATTTTTCCTCCACTTCTCTTATCTGTTCTTAAGTTCCTTTGTGGCCTGTAACCAGCTTGTATTTTCCTTTGAAGCTTTTGGTGAAGGAGTTCTGACTTCACTGTCTTCTTCCTGTTCCATGCTTTCCTCCTTTTTGTCCCCAAAATAGGAGTCTAATGTTGGAATCTTCTGTCTGCTTTGTTTCCTTTGCCTGGTCATGTCACCCCTAGTCACTTGACCCCTGGGCTTTTTGCCACAGTAGGACTCTGCCACCAGACAGGGGAGCTTTTGTCCCAAACACTGGGGTTTTCTCAGCTGCCAGAGGTATTAGATAGGTGCTGTTTCTGAGGTCTCTACATGCTCTGGCAAGCTGGTCACAAACCCCAGGATCTCCACCCTAGACCGCAATTCAGATCCAAGCAGGTTAAAGCAAGAGCAATTACCCCTTAGACTGGTCGCTTGGTCCCCCTACACTCTGCAGGCCAGGAGCTGAAACTGCCACGTGGTGCTGACTAGCTGTGCTGGGGTATCAGTGGCTTCTTGCCCCGGGGCAAAAGTCACGCACTCCCACTTACTGGGTCCCAAAGTCCAGACTGCACTGACCTCTCACTTTGTCCTTCACATCTATGTGTTAATAAATCTGGAAACGGCCACAGCTGCTGCTGATCTGGAGTCCCTCCTGCCGGTAGCTGGTCAGGCCCTCCTTGGGGCCAAAGCCTTGGCGTGGGGCTGGTCTCAGCTCCCAGAGAACTGTGCTGGCCACTTGATGCCAGCCTGACAGGGTGTCCTCAGCAGGAGGTTAGCTTCTCTGTGTCATTTCATGGGTTCTGCAGCTCCAAAGTTTGTTCAGAGTCCCCTTTTTACATGGATTGGGGAAGGTGGAAGCCGGAGCCTCTCAGAGGTTGTGCTTCTACTCCACCCCCTCCCCATCTTTCTTTGGAGCTCCAGTCTCACACACCTTTTGGTGTGCCTCCAACTTGATGTCCTAGAGGCATTTCACTTTCAGCATGACCCAAACAGAACTCATTGTCTTTCCTCAATAAGTTCCTATCATTGTCCAGGGTATCACCATCCTCCCAGTCCCTCAGACTCACCACCTCAGTGTCTTCCTGCACTCCACGTTCACCTTCCTGCCCTGCATCCAATTTGTTTCCAAGTCTCATTTCTGTATTTACTTCCTGAGACTCTAGGATTTAATACAAACTCTGTCCTTTAGATTCTAGCTGGCCTGGCCCTTCCTCTCTCCAGCCTCTTACACTTGACTCTTCTCCATATACTCTATGGTTCAGAGATAACAGCTTTCTTGTTTCTCTAATAAGAACATGCCCCCTTCTGCCACCTCCCTGCTCTAGGTTTTCACTGGCTTCCCAGCATGCCTGGGATTCTCTATGACTCCTAATCTCCACCTCTGAGATTCTATGGCTTCCTTCAAAGTCCAAGGGAAAAGCCCACTTTTGACAAGAAGTTTTCCCCAAAGCTCCTTAGTGCTGGGGCCTTCCCTCTGTGATTATCTCCAATTTGTCCTGGATAGACCTTGTTTGTATGCTGCCATTTGCATGGTGTTTTGTCCATTAGATTCTGATCTTCCAAAAACCAGGGAGTTTTTTTCCTTTATTTGTATCCCCATCACTCACTATGGCACCTGATACAGAGTCAGGGGTTTAATGAGTGTTTGTTAACTTGAAAAACAGTAAGCTAGAGAATGTTAGTACTAACTCATGTGTGCGCGCACATGAGTGTGAGTTTGTGTGTGTGTGCAGATATATGCATGCATTAGTGTGTGTGAGTGCATGAGTGTGTTTGTGTGTGCAGATGTATGCATGCATTAGTGTGTGTATGTGCATGAGTGTGAGTTCGTGTGTGCGTGTGTAAATGTATGCATGCATTAGTGAATGACCATATACGTGTGAGTTCATGTGTGTGCATATGTGTGCATGCCTTAGTGTGTGAGCACATTGTGTGAGTTCATGTGTGCATGTGCATATTTGTGCATGCGTTAGTGTGTGCGAGTGCATGAGTGTGAGTTTGTGTGTGCATGTGCAGATGTATGCATG
>NW_027185759.1:8716019-8754841 GCF_028583685.1 Petaurus breviceps papuanus | reverse complement strand
GAGTGCATGAGTGTGAGTTTGTGTGTGCATGTGCAGATGTATGCATGCATTAGTGTGTGAGTGCATGAGTGTGAGTTTGTGTGTGCATGTGCAGATGTATGCATGCATTAGTGTGTATATGTGTATGAGTGTGAGTTCATGTGTACATGTGCAGATGTGTGAGCACATGAGTGTGAGTTCGTGTGTGTGTGTAAGCATGTGTGAGTGTGCGATGGAGAGAAGGTACGTCTCATAGGAAGGGTGCAGAGAAGCCAGCCAGACTGGGCAGCTGACCTCAGAGAGGGTGGCCAGAATGTTGCGGAGCTCCTGCTCATGTCATTCCTCCTGGAGCAACCAGCACTGGCCACCTAAACCATCAATAGATGCTGCTAGGGGACCTCAAGGCAGCATCTGAGGTTTGCAAAGCATGTGAGAAAGCCCTCATTTCACCTCCCCACACCCTGTGAGTTAGAAGCCACAGGCTGCCCCCACTGTTCGGAGGAGAACCCTGAGCTTCCAAGACATTAAACAATTTATTCACACAGCAAGGAAGGGGCAGAGATCGGAAAGCGGGTCACTCTGGAAGACAAGTCCCACCGCCTCAGAGCACCTCACAAAGACAGCATTGAAGGTTCACAAAGAACTTTTATTCATGAGAACCTTGAGAAATAGATAGCACATTATTATTACTGCTTTCTAAAGGAGGAGACTGAGGATCAGGAAGGCTACCTGACTGGCCAGGCCATAGAACAAACAAGTGTCAAGGGTGGGATTAAAGCGCTTGCTTCCTGTTTCTAGGTCCACTATCCCCTGGTCAAGCTGCTTCCAGTAGGACAGCGTAGCAGTCAATCGAGCAATAAGCTTTTACTTCTTGAAGGTCTCCTATATAGCATGGGCTATGTGCTGGGGCTAGAAAGGAAAACCAAAATGATTTCTATCGGCTTCTTCTATTCTCTTTGAAGGAGACGGAGACAGAGAATTGAACCTGTATCTAAATATGTATACGAGCATGAAAGTATATGCAAACACACACACACACATACACACACACACACATACACACACACACACACACACACACACACACACAGAGATACAAGATTGTCTTGATGTGGAAAAGGCACCAGCATCTGGGAGGATCAGGAAACACCTTGTGCAGCATGGACCAACTCTGAAAGTTGTATCCCTTCATACATCAACCATTATCCTGAGATCTCAAAGCACATATTAAAAATAAGTAGCAAAGTGAGAACCGTAATAGGCTCTGGAATTAGAGATGTAGTCTGCATTTTATACACAAGTAAATTCAGGCAGCATTAAGAGAAGGTGTGTGTGTGTGTGTGAGTGTGTGAGTGTTCATGTCTGTGTGAGAGTGTGTCCGTGTGTGAGTGTGCAGGTCTGTGTGAGTGTGTGAGCTGTGAGTGCGCGTGCGCGCGTGTGTGTGTGTGTGTGTGTGTGTGTGTGTGTGTGTGTGTGTGTGTGTGTGTGTAGTGTGTGTTTGACACTTTGGCAACTGAACTCAGAATCACTAGGGCCTGAGTCCTTGAATGTCTAGAGACAATTTTCCATGATATCTTGTCATTTATAACCCACCCAGATGCCTCATGTTCACTGATTCATCTCTAAGTGAAAGCACCCCTCTTGTCCCATGGAGCCAGCCTCCCTTGGGTGCCAGTTCACCGTCCAGGAATATGCAGGAAGCTGTGCCTCGGAGCTCTTGGCCATGTCCTCCTGTGCTGACCACCAGGGTAGTCTTAAGGTGCTGGGGTGGCTCATTAATCCACATTCTAATTTATATTTAAAGTAACAACCACTGCCAGCCCAAAAGCAGCCCCTTCTGCTTCTCTGAAGGCAGAGACATCCCCTGCTGGGCACTATTCTGTCTTGACTGATGTCAGCTTCCCGGTTCCTTCAAGAATGATGGTTGGGCAGGGGGGCCCTAACTGGAGGCAGCCAATGTAGGCCACTTGGCTTTTAATTCTCTTATCTCAGCCCGATCTCATTACGCAGCAGCAGCAGCAGCAGTCACAAATGTCAGAGGCCGGAAGTATACCACACAAACCACAACTCTTCTAACAAAACATACACAGAATCACACAATGGAGTGTGTGGGGGCAGGGGGAAAAGGCACACGCAGCCCAGATCTTCCGCCTGTCAGCTGGAGCCCCCCCCCCAGCAGCCATCCAGAGGCAAGGTCTTGGCCAGTGGCCTTCCCTAAAGCTGGGGTTTGTGGGGAGAGGGCAATTAGGGAAGATGCGGACCCAGCTGCATCCCCGAGCTGGCCATGAGGGCTGTTTGGGAAGAGCCTGGCTCATTCTGACATTAACAGTGGGATGGGGCCCAGCATCCTTGCACGCTTAAAGTCCACTCGTTCTCCCAATCTCTTTATTTTTTCCATCTGAAGTATTTTTAACATTGTACTGAAAGAGGGGAAAAGAGTCATGATAATGGTCGAGCTCTCACCTCAATGCTTTCTGTCCAGGGATCTCAAAACAGGAGCACAGATGAGGCTGTTTACCCAGAGCAGGAAATGCCATGAGCTCAGTCTTGACAATTCCAAGATCCTCCAAACCACAGAGCTCAGCAAACTTTCTCACAGTGAACAGTGTGCTGGCAGAGTTTATGACATTCTTGTCGGGACACTGAGGAAAACCAGCCCAGAAATATGAATGGGGTGGGAGGAGGAGCATTCTGCTGCTGATTGTAATTATTAAAAATAATAACGAACATTGGTAGAGGACTTTTGAGGCTGCAAAACCTATCCCATACATTATTGCTTTTCCTGTGTAAAAAGCACCACACATATTCATACCCTAACTTTACACCTGGGGAGCCTGAGGCTGACAGAGATTAAGTGACTTACCTCTGTTTAAACTGCTGGGAAATATCAGAGGTAGGATTGGAGCCCTGGTCTCCCAAACTCCAAGCCCAGCACCCAATCCACCACACCGTCCTTCCAAACGCACCAGCTGGACACTTCCATACTCAATTTAGTTCCTTCAGGACCTTGAAGAATTGGCGGGAGTTCTCAGCCCTTGTGTTGATCCGAATTTTTCAATTTGCATAGTGCTTCCCTGACAACAGACTGATGAGGAAGATACTGTATTATTATCCTGTTTTAGAGAGAAGGAAACCAAATCCCTGAAAGAAGTGCCTTGCTCAGAGGTGCACTGCCAATAGGTGTCACCGCCATGTTTTGGAACTAAATCCCTCTTAACTCTAAGTCCAATGACCTTCTCACTAGAAGGTGGACCCATTTTACAGCTAGGTAGTCTAAATCTGAAAAACCAAGGTGCAGGCAAAATGAGCAAGAGACCTTCCTCCCATCATAGGCACAGGTTGAAGGAACATCAGACATTGGGTCCAACTCCTTCATTTTGTAAGTGAGGAAAGTGAAGCTGAGGGAAATTGGTTAGCCCAGGGACACAGAGGTATTGCATGTACGTCATTTGACTCCCAAGCCAGCCCTTTTCCCATTACGTCTGTGCAGGAGGCTTGACTTTGTGGTCAATATTGACAAAGCATTGATCGATGCTTAATTACTCACAGAATCTCAGAGTCGGGAGGAACATAAGAGACCATGGAGTCCAATTCATACCTACCTGAACAGGATACTCACCCAAGGTGACCCTCCGGCCTTGGGATGGGCTGCTCCCTGGCTGCCATGAATGTCTGTTCTGCTGTGGGTCAGCCTAACAGACACATGGACAAATGGTGCCTTTCTGTGCCTTCTGCCCACTCTTCCTAGAATGGGACTGCCTTCCAGATCCCGGAAGAGTTGGCAAGTGTGAGTTCAGTGCACTCTGTGCTATGGTGGGGCAGTGTGATGGGACAGTCAGCGTTCAGAGGAAAGAAAACATCGTTAGGGTCCCATCTCTAATTCTTTGTGCAAGAATGAGCTCTGGGCCCAATTCTTCTTCCACACCCCCCTTCTCCCATTGCAAAGGCTTTGGGGTTCAAAGAGGGAAGAGCTAAAAGAGACCTGAAGGTTCAGGGTGTTCAGATCCTCCCTACTGCAGTCAAGTCAGGAAGCCTTGATGAAGTACCCCCTCTGGGCCTGGCCCTGCACTAAGGCCTATGCCTAACTCAATCATGCTCCCCCCACCATCTCTTCTTGGGTGAAACACTGTCACGGGCTCCCAGACTCTCAGACTTGCCAGAGACCTTCCTGTCCCCAGAAACTGGATAATAGAAAAAGAAAAGGCCCCTGGGACATGTGGGACCCTCTACACTCAAATGTAAAATCAAGTGTCAGAAAATGCCGGTCATTGTTTTTCATGAGTAGAGCTCTTCAGGCAGACAGCCAGTTGACTAGTCAGTCAACAAACATCTCTTTCTCCTTTACAGCCAATGTAAATTGACCTCTTTGCAAATTTTATTCAGGGAAAAGAAAAGAAAAAGAAATAATTGGCAGTGTGGCAAGTTTGTAATCAGGACTCCTGTGAATTCACTCTAGAAAAGTCTGGCCCATCTTTCTATCGTCTGTACTAAGCACAGTGCTTGGCACATGACAAGGAAAAACCAATGTGTGTTGATTGACTGACTGCCTGAATCAGCCCTTGCCTTCAGATCCACCCAAAACTTTGAAGCTTGAAGAGAAAGAGAAAAGAGAGGACAAGGTTGTGGACAAATCAGCCCCCTCCCTGGGAGAGGTCATTTGCTCAAGTTTGGAACCCTGTCCTGCCTCTAGTTGAGGAATCCTGGTGGTGAATGAGTACACCCTCCTTATCTGGTCCCTGCCCCTTCCAGCCCACTGCCTTGGGTTTCTTGGTATTTTCAATGCTAGGGATACAAGGATAAATTCCCTAGACAAGAACTCCCCTTTTATTAAGAACTGCTGGGCCTCTGAGAAAGCAGCATGGCAGAGATTCACCTTAGACAAACATATATGCCACCAGATTGCACAACAAACTCAAAATAGGTATAGGATCTGAATTTTACAATCTTACCATAAAAAAGAAAAGAAGACTATTGATCTTTGCAGCCATGGGTAAAACAAACAAACAAAAGATAGCCTCTGGAACAACCGAGGCATGCGGGTTAATTCTAAAAGAGAAAATAACTGCTCTGATGACACGAAAATGAAAAAAAGATCTTGCAGAAACAAAATTAGCATGGAAAGAATAAGAAGAAAGGCTGTGGGGGGGGGGGCGGAGAATGTTTATATCAAATATCACCCAATGAAGGTTTGATCCAAGATCTGTATATAACTCACAGAAACACATCTGGCCGAAATCCCCAATAGAGAAATGATCAAAAATAGGAATAAGTGGTTCTCAAAAGAATTACCAAAAGACTGCTCCCAATCACTAAGAATGAGAGAACTGCAAATGAAAACCACTCTGACGTAGTACCTTGCACCCAGCCAATTGGCGAAGATAAAGGATGGGAATGTCCATGTTATCAGTGTTGTGGGAGGCCAGGCACACTGCTGCATTGTGGGTGAAAAAGAGTCTGAGCCAAACTTCTGGAAAGCAATTTGGAATGGTGCAAATACAGCGGTGAAGATGTCCGTACACTTTGACCCCAAGGTTCCACTGTTAGGCTTGTGCCCAAAAGGGCTGTCTATCAGAAAGGCTCCACATGTCACAAAATATTTGTAGCAGCACTTTTTGTGGTTGCAAAACAAAAAGCGGAAGCAAAATAGATGCCCATGGCTTAGTGATTTGCAAAAAAAAAAAAAAAAACACAAAAAACCCCCATTGCTCATGAAGTTAGAAACAACAAAGCCTGAGCAATCGGCAGATATGGAGGCACCTGGGTGGCCCAGGTGGACAGAGAAAAGGACCAGAAATCAGGAAGACTCCAGGTCAAATGTGGCCTTCGCCACTTACTGGCTCCACTCCAGGCATGGAAGACAAGTAGTGTAGAGAATGGAGATGGCAGATGGAGTGCCAGCTGTGAGGGGCATTGAGAGGATCCCAGAGTGTGAGAGGAAGAGCACGTCCAGTGAGGCTGGAAGGAGGAGGCAGAACCAGACTGTGGGTGCCTCCTTTGTGCCTCAAGGCAATAAAAGGCCATTGGAGTCGCCTGAGTCAAAAAGTCACATGCAAGATCTCTATTTAAGGAAAGTTACTTTGGTGGCAGCATTTAAGATTGCCTGTCATCAGGAATTCTTGAAGCCATTGCAACGATTGGAATGAAAATCTTGAAAGTGGTAGCCAGGTGAGTGGTAAGAGGAAAGAGGGGAATGAAAAGCCCTATGAGAGACTGTCCAGGAGGAAGTGATCCCAGGACTGAATTTAGCAGATAATCAATTGATCCTTCAATAAACATTTATTAATCACCTACTATGTGCTTTAAAGCACTGTTTTAAACAGTGGGGATTCAAAAAGGTAAAAAACAGTCCCTGCCCTCAAAGAGTTTACAATCTAATAGAAACAACATGCAAACACATATATACAAATAAGCTTAAATACAGTATAAATAGGAGATAATTAACAGAAGGAAGGTGCTAGAATTAAGATTTAGGAAAGGCTTCCTGTAGAAGGTGGGATTATAGTTGGGACTTAAATGAAGCCAGGGAAGGCCCTTGGTAGAGATGAGGAGGGTATAAGGAATAGCCAGAGAAAATGGCCAGAGCCAAGAGATGGAGAGTTGTTTGTAACATGGCCAGGAGGTCAGAATCATTGGTTAGTCAGGCTGAGAGGAATGAGGACTGAGAAAACGCCATCCGATGTGGACATGAAGAGAACCAGGGTAACTCAAGAGAGCAGCAAATGAGAACCATGAGAAGACTTATGAATGAATGCAAAGGGAAGGAAGCAGTCAGGAAAACAATAGATAGGTAGGGCTGCTAGGTGGCACCACAGTGCATAGAGGGCCAGGCCAGAAGTTAGGAAGACTCATCTCTCCCTGAGTTCAAATCTGACTTCAGCCACATGTGAGTTGTGTGATCCCAAGCAAGTCACTGAACTGTGCCTCAGTTTCCTCCTCTGTAAAATGAGCTGGAGAAGGAAATGGCAAAGTCCTCTGGTATCTTTGCCAAGAAAACCCCAAATGGGGTCACAAAGAGTCAGACAGGACTGAAATGACTGAACACGACCAATTTTACATAACCACCAGAAAACAATCAAAAGTTGATGTGGTGAAATATAATGACAAAGTTTGGCCCCAAAGAGGAGATACAAAGAGATACTTTCCTCTCCTCTTTTCCAGAGGTACAGGTATACAACTGAGGAATATTTCTGATAAAGTCAGAATTTTTTTGGACATTTTTGTTATTTTTGCCGATTTTTTTCTTCTCTTCCTCATATGTATATAATTATTATTATTAGGGACGTCTCTCTAGTAGGAGAAAAGAAGAGAAACAGTTGAAAATAGACAATATAAAAATAAAAATTACCAATAAAATCTATTTTTACATTTATTTTATATTTTCTTCTAGATAAGGCATGACAAGATAAGCCTTCCAGTGGTACTTACAGTCTCCAGAACTCAACACACAAAACATCCTCCTCTGGTCTTTACCTCTTTATGGATATTGTCTACACTGTTTAAAATACCAGTTCCTTGAGGGTAGGACAGTCTCCCTTTTAACTTTGTTTTTCCAGTGCCCAGCCTAGGGGTGGAGAAGTATTTAGAACAGAGACTTTGTAATTGATTGAATGATTGGAAGGTCCTGGGGTGGGGTAGTCCTTGGAGATTATTTAATCACACTTAGTAAATGCTGTATTTGGAATGATGTCATGTTTTGATCTTCTCTGTTCTTGGTTGGTCACTGAATAAAATAGAGAGCACCTATGCTGGTATTTTGAACCTGGGAAGTTGCCTTCTTTTGGCATTACATTACACTCTTCAAACTCCTCTTGAAAGATCTTCAGTCTTTCCCTACCTACCAGCTTCCCTCCCATTCCATCTCCCCTCTGCCTATAAATATGTTCACACCTTCCCCCCTATTTAAAACTTGTTCACTTGGCTCTGCCATCCCCAGATACTATGGATTTTATAGGTCTTTTTTCCCCAAGCCAAGCCAACAAACATTCATTCATACTGTATGCAAGGCACTATGTTGAACATGGGGGATAAGAAGTCAAGAGAGCCTGTGCTCTGAAGGAGCTCCAGGCTGCCAGAAAGAGTCATCTGTACTGGTTGTCATCTGTCTCCTTACACCCAGCCTCTGGCATGCTGCCTCCAAAGCCCACCACTCATCCGAAACTGGTCTTTCAGTCATAGGATATGAACAAATATCTCTCTCAAAAGGATAATTGTAAACGATTAACAACGATGAGAAAAGCTGTGCCAAACCCTTGTAAGGAGAGAAATGCAAATCAAAACAACTTTGAGGTTTTGCCTGACACCCATCAAGCTGTCAATGATAACAAAAAATGGAAATAGTCAATTTGGGTGGAGTGGGGTTGTGGGAAAACAAATCATTGGCACATTATTGATAGAGCTGTGATCCATCCATTGGTTCAACCATTCTGGAAAACATTTTGGAACTGTGCTAAAAAAAAAAAAGTGACTAAAATGTCCATACCATTTGATGTCAAAATCAGAAAGATTTCATTCACTGTAACATACTGCTAGCAGTACTTTTTCACGATTGAAAAGAACTGGTAGTGGTAGGGGTGAAGAAAGGTGCTCATAAATTGGTGAAAGGTTAGTGAATTGCAGGTTGAATACAGAAATTAGGATGGTATCTGTGATTTCACTGGTAGGGAATTCCTAGACGAGGAAATTCTCTCTACTAGTGTGGGTTAACACTCTCTGAAATGTATAATCTTTGGGAATTAACTAGAACACTAAATATTTAAGTGAATTGGGTTGAGTCACATAGGAAATATGCATCAGAGACAAATCTTAAATTCAGATGTTGTTAATTCCAAACAAATTTCTCTCAATGAACTTGAGAATCCAGAGAAATGCAATCAAGAGTCAACAAATGTTTATCATATACCTACTATGTGCCAAGCACTACGCACAAGTGATGATACAAATAAAAGTAAAGATAGCTCCTGCCCTCAAGGAACTTACAATTTAATGAGAAAAGGCACTACACAAAAGGGGGCTAGAAATCAGGGCATGATGGGAAAATCTGAAACTCAAAGGAGTCTACAAACAGTGCATGCACCTGGTTGGAAAAGGAAAATGGAATTATATGAATCGATGCAGAGCAAAGCAAGTTGAAGCAGTAAATAACTACACTGATGTAAATGGGGAGGGGGAACCAAGAGAATGAAACTCTGCCTGCCTCATTCTAAAGACCCAAAGGGCCACCAGAGAAGAGAAGAGAAGAGAAGATGCATCCTCTCTTCACTGACTGGGTGTGGAATGTTAGCTGCTGGTTGCTTGGTTTCACTGAATTGTTTTGTTTTTTGTTTTGTTTCTCTTTGGTACAAGAGAAGGCTCACTGGGAGGGAGGGGTTTGGAAATGAAAATGCCCCAATATCAAAAGCATCAACAACATCTTAAAACAAAACAAAGCTGCTCTTTCTGGGGCTCCTCCGCACTCTTCGCTGCTCCCCCGAAGAGCCTTTTCTCATTTTCCAACCTTGGTATCTCTGTGGTTTTTAGCACTGTTGACCACCCCCATCCTAAGTGGTCTCACAGCACACAGTAACAGTATCCCCAAAAGGTCAGCCTGGGCTTCCAGAGCATGGCCCTCTTCTCATTTTCCATACACTCATCAGACCATTACATCTCATGTCCTTTGCTGACTCACTCATCCAGCTCAATTCAGTGAAGCTCAGAAACATTTATTAAGTATCTACTGGATAAAAAGGACTGTTCTGGGTTGCAGGGATACTATCGTACCTCTGTGGCTCTGTCACCTCCTCCATGTGGGTGTCCTTGTAATTGTACAGAGCCCAGTCCACCCATTCCTGCTCAATTTGGGTGAACCAGTCTGGTCCATGCCCTCTCCTAAATCCTCCATGTGGTGTCACCCAACATACCGGGACCTTCCTTTAGACTTCTTGATGTTGTCCATTGCTCATCCCCTACTCTCACTATAAGGCTAATTAATAATTCATATTGCCACCCCAAGAACCACTCCTACCCTCTACCTATGGATATTCCCCAAGCACTGGCCCTGGAGTCAGGAGGATCTGAGTTCAAATCCGATCTCAGACACTTAAAACACACACACACACACACACAAAATTAGCTGTGTGACCTTGGGCAAGTCACTTAACCCCAATTGCCCTACCTTCCCCCTCCCCCCCAAAAAGAAAAAAAACCCATTACAAATGGTGAGAAAGTAAGTAAAAAAATCATGCTCTGAGCCAGGGACCTTCTCTTCTCTTGTGTACCTGTTTCAGCAGCACCCAGAGGTCCAGTTATTATTTCTGCATTGATGGCTTCCAAAAATATTTAGCCCTAGACTTTCTCTTGAACTCCCAGGACACATTTTGGACTACCCATCTCTAACTGGCTGCCTCATAGATATATCAAAATCAATATGCCCCACTGAAATTCATTGTCATGTACCCCAAACCCACCTTTTCTTATGTTTTCTTTTTTGCTTTTGGGAGGGCAATTGGGGTTAAGTGACTTGCCCAAGGTCACATGGCTAGTAAGTGTTAAGTGTCTGAGGCCAGATTTGAACTCAGGTCCTCCTGACTTCAGGGCCGGTGCTCTATTCACTGTTCCACCTAGCTGCCCCTCTCCATGTTTTATAATTTCTGTTGAGGGCACTGCTCTTCTTCCAGGCCTCCAGATTTTCCCTCAGATTTGATTTCTCTCTTTCCCTCCACCCCCATATCCAATTGACTGTCAATTCTTGCAGCCTTTGACTGGTTCATCCTCTTCTCTCCTTTCAAACAATAATCTCCATCCCCAGGCTATCAGAGATCCCCAGGCGTGTTTTTGGGGGAAGAGAATCTGGGCCCATGTCTCATTCTGGTGTTGATGACTTGTCCTAAGAATTCAACTTAACAAGCATTTATTAAGTGTATAGTGTATACAAGACCTTGCCCTAGGCACTGTGGATACAAAGCTTAAAAAAAACCCAACAATATCTTCTGGGAGTTTAGTATAGTGTAATGGGAATGCAAATTTGGAAGATCTTCCCTGCCCCTAGGCTAAAGTGCACCAGAAGCCTGGGGAGGGAGGCTTGTTTTTCAGTAGATACTTCTTGATTGGCCAGTGAGTCAATAAGGTTGTTACATTTTCTGAGCCAGGAGAAGGCTATATAAGCCCTGATGTGTAGCTTTGTTTTGGGACTCACTTTGAGAAGTGTTCTGTGATTTGATCTGAATCCTGGGAAGCCGTTGTTGAGAGTCCCCCGGCTTTGAAAAACCCAGATGTGGAAACCCAGATGTTGACTGGGTATGGATGTAATGATTGGACAGTTTGGAAATCTGTCTACTTGATCTGTTTCTGTCTTGATAATTCTGCCTGTATGCTTTGAAGTTCGGGGTGCTGACCTTTTTCCCCTGAACAAGGTAAACGATATATGTCTGACTGATTAAAGTAAGCTTGTTAGCCCATTTTGAGTTGCTTTCCTTTAACAAAGCAGATCCAAGAACCTGTGGTAGCTGCAAACCCTGAGGACGCTTGGGGTGCTTGCTGCTACATATAGCACGCAGTTTCCTCACTGAGAATTCCTTATACCAATGAAATCACTGGAATAGACAAACCTATCTATCCACCCATCATCTATCTATTCACCTATCCATCTACCTGCCCATCTATCCATCCATCTGCCTATCAATTCATCTCTTTCTCCTTCCCTCCATCTATCCATCTATTGATCTATTTGTCCATTCACCTCTGCACTCATCTGTTATCTATTTGTATGATAAAGATTTCTAAGAGATACAGAGAAATATAGGTCAAGATAGAGATAGAAGACGTTGATTAGATATAAATATAGATATTGAGGGTTAAAGGCATAGATACAGGTGCAGACGTACAGATATAGAACCCCACTTGGCAAAGGCCTAAGATACTTATGGATTTATGCCTCCATATTCTTTCATCCCTGTTGGGCCTTTAACATAGGACCAGTGTGGTTCAGTTCACCTGTGACCATTTTCTGGTCCCCCTGCCTGGGCAGGTAAGGTCTGGTAAAGGAGTAGAAATAGCTTCATGTACCCAGAAAGGCAGAGCATCTGGCCAGGGTGCTTGTTTCTGAGAATTGGCGAGAGTTTTGCATACCACTGCCTAAGGGAGGAAGGAAGGAAATGACTTTGGCCGAGCCCTGGGCTTGGCGGCAGCAACCATCAGCACCCCCTCTAGAGGTGTCTGGGACTTTGTCTATGGTAATGTCTCCCAACTTTCTCAGGCTAACATGGAAGAACATTTCTGACCAACAAGCTGTTGCACTCAGATAACAGCTAGTGATAATTTAGGGAAAGCAAAGAGAGGGACGAATACCACATGGAGCCTCAAAGAGTAGGCTCAGTTAGATGGGGAGGATGGAGACAGGTGAGAGGTGTCAGCTGAAGACTCAAGGGAAGTGGAGGAAAAAACCAGCGAGAAGCCAAGCAGTCTGGTTTGGGGGGCAGGGGTGGTGTCTGAGAAAAGTAGGCTTTGTTTGTCTCTTCAGTGAACTGCTTGCCCCATTAGGGAAGTCTCAGGTCAGTACCAGTTGCAGGAGAGCTTCTGCCCCAGGTAAAGGAGGGCTTGGTGCCACCAGGCTCTGAAGGGCAGGGGCTGGCCCCAGAGGCACTCACTTACCTGCCTGGTACCTGCCATGTTCCAGTTTGCAAGTTGGGGGTAAAGCTTTGAAGGGGCATGTGGGAGTGGGTGTGGTAGCCTGGTCAGTGTAGTAAGAAGGGGACCTACAATTGGTTTAACTTGGATGGCCCCAAGGCCAAGGGCCATCCAGAAAGGGCACCACTCCCGGCAGGTGAAGATGTTGAATCTGAACGACAGAGCACACGCAAGAGATTTTTCTGTCCAAAGAAAGTCAGAGTCTAGGACAGATTGGGAAACATGATCTGGAACCCTTCCCTCCACCTGAAGGCACCAGGTCTAGCAGGCTCTCCCATCTCCTAGGCTGCCCTAGGCCCTCATCTCCTTTTCTAGAGGATTTCATTTTGGCTTCTCATGACAGAGGATAGAACTTCAGTCTGGGCAGAATGCTGGCCCTAGGGTTAGGAAGGCCTGAGTTTGAGTCTTGCTGGAGATGCTTATTATTTGGGAGATTCTGGGCAAATCCCTGTGACTCTCTGCACCACAATCCCCTCATCTGCAGAGTGAGAGCGGTGATGTCACCAGCCTCCCAGGCTGCTGAGAAGATGAAATGACATAGTGTGTGCAGTGACTTTCTCAAATCCCTAAATGCCATAGAAATGTGAGCTTTCTAAGCTCCCTAATGTGTCAGACTTACTACAACTATGAAAATCCTCCCAAGCTTCCCTTGAGGAAAACGGTGGGTGTTGATCACCATCTGGGACAGAGGCACAGGACAAGAAAAAAAAAATTCCTTGAAGTTGCATTTTTGGGCCACTGGGGGCATCATTGAGACAAACACTTCCTACTACTCATCCTGCTACTAAGAGGAGTCAAAGCATTTCCATTCCCTGCTTGGGGAAAGTGGCCAATGAGTCATCTTGGGGTGTTGATCAATCACCCATGGGAGCCAGGAGGGAGGTACCTCCTCAGGGTTTGCAAGGCACTTGGCATCTATTATCTCGTTTGCGGAATGCTTAACTAGGCACACACACACACAACACTGTGGTGTAGACACTATGGCTATTCTCAATGTATAGATGAAGAAATTAAGGCTCAGAGAGATCCATTAACTTCCCCACAGTCACATAGCTAGTAAGTTTCTAAGTCAGGGTTTGACCTTGGGCCAAGCTGCCTGAGTCTAGCCCTCTATCCCTCTAGATTCTTACCCAATTGCCTCTCAATCCCCACCTCAAGCACTTAACACCTATGTGAAATTGGGCACTGTCTCCTTGAGCCTCAGTTTCCCTATCTGTAAGATGGGGGCATGGACTATATGGTTTTTGAAATCTCTTCCATCTTTTGAGCTGATTTTCACCCAGCTCTTCTCTTCCAGGTCCTTTTGAAGGCTTTTGTCTATCTTGGTCTCCATCTTTCTGAGCTTCTGTTAGTATTGTTCTTCATTTTCCCCAGGTCCCTGATCCCCCCTGGTGTCCCACCATGGGTCCATGTCCATCTGAGACCCCTCAGTTCCATTCACACCTGGCCCAGGTGTATTCAGGGCATACTGAGCCAAGAAAATCACCTTCTTTGCTGTACAAGCCATACTTGGTGTTCTAAACAATTTCACAGGATCTCTTAGCTGGAATAGACACCAGAGACCATCTAGACTAAACCAGACCTGAAGGATCCCCCAGATCCTCACAACATCCCCAAAAAGAGGCTGCTCAGTCTTAGCTTGAAAACCCCAAGAGAAGGGAAATGCCTGAAATTCCTTCAAACAAGACAAACCTTGTCTCTCTACAAGAAACCCTTTGCTTTCTATTTCATGTTCTGGAGCCAAGGAGAATAAATCTGTTTCCTTTTCAGCAAAGTTATTCCAAATACATGATCATGACTATCATGCCCTCCCCAAAGCTTCTCTGTTCCACATAAAGCACCCCTATTTCCTTCAAACTTTCCTCATACGGCATAGTGTCCATTCCCCTCAGCACCCTGGTTGGTACTGTCCACATCCAACTTTATTGTTCCTTTATCAAGAAAATTCCACCCCAACTGATAAATGGTCAAAGGATATGAGCAAGCAGTTTTCAGAGGAAGAAATGAAAGATATCTGTAAGCATATGAAAAAATGCTCTAAATCACTATTGATTAGAGAATGCAAATCAAAACAACCCTGAGGTACCTCATCTCACCAGTCAGATTGGCTAAGATGACAAAACAGGAAAATGATAAATGTTGGAGAGGATGTGGAAAAATTGGAACACTAATGCACTGTTGGTGGATTTGTGAACTGATTCAACCAATGTTTTTAAATAATACTTTATTTTCCCAGTTATATGTAAAGACAATTTTAACATACATTTTTTTAAAACTTTGAATTCCAAATTTTCTTTCTCCTTGCTCTCACTTCCCTCTTCCCTGGGACAGTAAGCAATTGGACATGGGTTATACATGTTCATTTATGCAAAATATATTGCCGTATTAGTCATTTCAGCAATATCAATATTAAGTCTATGCTTCAAAGAGATCAAAGGAAAAGGACCTACATGTAAAATAATATTTATGATAACTCTTTCTGTGGCAACAAGAATTGAAAACAGAGGGCATGCCCATCAATTGGCAAATAGTTAAGTAAGTTGTGGTATAAAAATGTGATAAAAAAAAAACTGTTGTGTCATAAAAAATGACAATGGAGGTGGTTTCAGAAAAACCTGGGAAGACTTGTATGTACTGTTGCAGAGTGAAGGGAACAGAGAAGAAGAGTAATTTCTACAATACTAATATTATTGTAAAGACAAACAACTTTGAAAGAGTTTAGGACTGATCAACTCAATGACCATTCACTTTTTTATAGGACTCCTAATCAAACATACTACCCACCTCTGGCTAGAGAGATGATGGACTCAGAGACAGATTGAAGAAAATAGCTTTTTGGACATGGATAATGTGGGAATTTGTTTTGCTGGAGTATATGTGTTTTAATAGGGGGTTTATTTTTCTTTTTTTCTCAAAGGGGAGATGTGTGAGGGGGAAAGAGGATTTTCATTGATTGAAAAAATAAAGTTTAAATTTAGGACAGGGACTATTTATTTCCTGATCAATGGTTTCCTAATTCTATTCGTTTTGCCTCTTATTTTCTTCAATATTCTTCTTCCCTAGATTTCTAAGACACTGTTTTCTCCTGGTCTTTCTCCTAGCAATCTGAGCACTCCTTCTCAGTCTCCTTGACTGGATCCTCATCTAGGTTGGCCCCAATAGAGATGTCCTTCAAGGCTCAATCCTGGGCTATCTTTTCTTCTCCCACTATATTATTTAATTTGGTGATATCTTTAGTTCTCATGGATTCAACTGTCAGCTCGTCAAATGATTCCAGATTTGTGTATCCTTCCCTAAGGCCTCTCCCAAACTCCAGTCTTGAATTTCCAACTGCCTCTTGGACTTTTCAAGCTGAATATCTTGTAGACTTTTCTAACTCAACATGTCCAATTGATGGACAACCAGTTAGAACTCCCCAAGCCCTTCCCTCTTCGCAGCTTCCATATTAGAGTCAAGAGTATCACCAATCATCCAAGTCACCTGGGCTCACAACCCAGTGTCATCTACAACTCTTCATTCTCTCTTACCTACTCCCCATATCCAATTAGTTGCCGAGTCCTACCATTTCTGCCTTTAGAAAAATTTCTTCAATATTCCCTCCTTCTCTCCTCTCATGCCATGCACAACTCTACTTCATGTCTTCTTCACCTCACATCCATACTACTGCAATAGAATACTGGTTTTCTCAGTATCTCTCAAGTCTCTCCCTATCCCAATTCATCCTTTTCAGCTACCAAAGCAATTCTCCTAAAGTCATGTCATCCATTTACTCCATCAACTCCAGTGACTCCCTGGATGAAATACCTCCAGGATTGAATACAAAATCCTAACCTGGCTTTTAAAACTCTCAGTGACCTGGTACCTTCCTAAATTTGTAGTCCTCTTATGCCTTCCTCACCTCCAAATATAATGATTCAGTGACAACTGGCCTTCTTAGAGTTTCTTGCACATAACATTCCATCTTCCAGCTTCCTGCTTTTCATCCATAGTCCTCCATGGTCATAATATTGTCTCTCCTCATCTCCTAACTTCCTTGTCTTCCTTCGAGAGTTAGTTAAATTCTTCAATTGATAAATGGTCAAAGGATATGAACAGGCAGTTTTCAGAAGAAGAAATTCAAGCTATCAATGCTCGAAAGAAAAAATATGCTTTATATGATTAATAATTAGAGAAACACAAATAAAACAACTCTAAGGTACCACCTCACAAATCATATTACCTAATATGACATAAAAGGAAAATGTCAAATGCTGGAGGGGCTGTGGGAAAACAGGTACACTAATGCATTGTTGGTGGAGCTGTTAATTAGTCCAGTCATTGTGGAAAGCAATTTGTAACTATGCCTTAACAGTTATCAAACTATGCCTACCCTTTGACCCAGCAATATCACTATTAGGTCTATACTCAAAAGAAGTCAAAGAAAGAGGAAAAAGACCCATAAAAAATATTTATGGCAGCTCTTTTTATGGTGACAAAGAACTGGAAATTGAGTGGCTGTTCATCAATTGGGGAATGGCTGAACAAGTTATGGCATATGAATATGATGGAATACTGTTTTGCTATTTAAAAAAATGAAACAAATGATTTCAGTAAAAAAAAAAGAGCACTTAGATGAGTGGGTAAAAAGTGAAATGAGCAGAACCAGGGGAATATCATAGACAATAACAGAAATATAAAGATAATCAACTGTGAAAGACAATAAACACAATGACCAATCACAATTCCAAATGACTCATGATGAAATATACTATTCACCTCTAGACAAACAACTAATGGACTCAAAAGTACAGTTAGAAATATATTTTGTTCTTTTCTTTCTGCTTCTTTCTCCCCCCCCCCATTTCTCTCTCTGTGCCCCTGTTCCTTTCTGTATGTCTATGTCTCTTTCCATCTCTGTATAGCTAATGAAGAAATTTATTTTGCATGACTCTACATATTTATAATGGGTTCCCAATGGGTGGGGGAGAGGGAGAGACAAGGGAGAGAACTTGAAACTAAAATTAAAATAAAATTGAATTTTCAAAATTAAAAAGACTCAAGTTAAATTTCTCCCTTCTGCAGGAGACCCTTTCCTGGTCCTTCCCACTGTTAGTCACTTCCCTGTTAGATTACTTTCCACCTTCTTTATATGAGTTATTGGCTGCCTTACCCACCAAATTGTGAGCTTCTAGAGGGCAAGGACATGTTTGGTTTGGCCTTTCTTTGTGCTTAGCACAGTGCCTGGCACCTGACCAGTAGGCACTTCATCAGTGCTTGCTTGATTGAATGTTAATAAATAAAATGTGTAATTTCAACTTCTCTCTAGGCCATATTTGTCCTTCCCAGATGTATGGTTTGCCTGTATTTTTAATTTATCTGTCTTCTGATTCTTTTTCATCTCTACCTCATAGGAAGGAAGGGAGTAACCTATTCTCAAAATTAGCTCAGAATCGTTTAGCTTGGCCTCCGAGGACAGAACCAGGAGTCACTGGGAGAAAAGGAAAACTAAAATGCCAACTTAGGCTTGATGTCGGGTCAAATACCCTAAAAATTCAAGCTGTCTAAAAATAGAAGTCTACTTAAGAAATGCTGCATCCCTCCCCTCCAGAACAATGGTGTTACATGTGCAGGTGATGGGTAACTAGTCAAGATGTAATTGATAGCCAGGGAAGGAAGAAACCAAGACAACTGAGCCCTGTGGGACAAAAGGAATGAACATCATTAGCATCATACCCCTACAAACATACTGGAGCTCTGATCAAAGTAAAGTCCTTGAAGGCAGGGTCTGTTTTATTTTTGTCTTGAGATATTCCAGCACAAATTAGGCACCTCATGTATGCTTGTTGAGTTGATCAAGATTGAAGGCTCTGACCAGTTGGACCCACCATGGGTTCAGGTTCAGAAGAAGTCACCAAAGGCCCAGTTAAATGTTGTGATATAATCCTGTAAAGGCTACAAAGTGGTTTCCTCTCAAATGACAATGTGTGTGAAGTAGTGTGTATATATAATGAACTCCTTTTACAGAGGAGGACTAGTGAGACTCAGAAGTCACTTGCCAAGTATCACACAGCTGGTCAAAGTTAGGGTTCAAACTGAGGCCTCCCTACTCTGGAGTCCACCCCCTTCCTTGTCTTTCCTTCTTTCTCACCAGACTCATCCCACAACATAGACTCTGAGCCAGAGGAGACAGCACAAGCTAGCAGAGGAGGAAGTCTGCAGCGTCTTGGGTTTGTTTCTACGCTGTTGAAAAAAGTTTCCTCCAACCCATACCCGTGAATCAGCGTTTCCTCTGTCAAGAATACACAGTGAATGGAACAGCCTGAGTCTGACAGAATGGAAGAAGGAACCTTCCATGACATGGCAGGATCAGCAGCACCAGCAGCCTGTGTCGCCTCCTCTTTCAGAGAAGCCCTGAATCTGCCACCCCACCCCCCCCGAAAAAAAACAAAACAAAACAGTTTTCAGTTATATTATTTTTCTCAGAGAATTCCAAAGTAACCTGAGGATTCCATTCTTTTGACAATCTTCCTTTCTTGGATGAAAATGGATGGAGCAGTGACACCCTGGTGGGGCAATGGGACCGGAGCATTAGTCCAGGTTTAGTCTTTTTATCAGTGACTTTGATAAAGAGCCAAATGGTATCCTTCTAAAACTGGCCCATGACACTACACCATGAAGGCCTGGTAAGTATGTGGGAGGACAGAAATCAGGAACCAAAGACAAATAAACCTGGATGTGGTAGAATGCTCAGCTGAATACCTTCAAATCTTAGAGAATTGTCTGAGTATTGAGAGTCCAGGGTCACAGAGCCCAGGCATGGCAGAGGCAGACTTGAGCCCATTCTTCTGGCTCTCTGTTTTCAATACACCATGACAGCTCTCACTGATAAATGAAAAGCCTCACACTTGGACTCAAAATGTCAATTTCACAAGAAAAAAAGATAGGAATGACATGGCTGGTCAATGACTCATCTGAATAAAAATCTGTGGGTTTTAGCAGACCACAAGCCCAGTACATCTCTATGGTATGCTATGGCCATCGAGAACAGTAATGCAGTCTTGGGGTACCATTAAAAATAGAACAGTGACCAAGAACACAAAAGTGATAGTCCTCTGGTCACAATATTTCTGAAGTCATAATAATAATAGTTAGTATTTACATAACACTTTAAAGTTTTAAAATTTTTTAACAAATATTATCTCATTGGATCCTCTTTTATTTTTTTTTTTTAAGCAATCAGGGTTGAGTAACTTGCTCAAGGTTACATGGCCAGTTATTTCTGGGTGTGGTGCTAAGTATCTGAGCCCGGATTTGATCCAGGTCATTCCGACACTGGAGCTGGTGCTCTTTACTTGCTGAGCCACCTGGCCACCCCTAAGCAATTGGGTTAATCCCAATTAGTAACTTGCTCAAGGTTACATGGCCCGGTGTTTCTGGGTGAGTGCTAAGTGTCTGAGCCTGGATTCGATCCTCAGGTCATCCTGACACTGGAGCTGGTGCTCTTACTCACTGTGCTACCTGGCCGCCCCTTATTTGATTTTTAATAATCCTGAAAGGTAGGTGCTATTTTTATTACCATTTTACAGATGAGGAAAGTGAGACACACAGAAGAAGCCTGCCCAGGATTATATAGCTGGTAAGTATCTAAGGTGTGACTTAAACTTGATTCTTGACTCCATGTCAGGTGCTCTATCCATTGTGATACTAGCTGCCTCTGATTAATCCAGTCAAGAAATCAGGAGCTCTGTAATTCCTGAGGTGGGGGAAAAGGAAAATGTTCATACTTAGGAAAGATCTCATTGGTTGTCTAGTCCAATACATACTGCAATAAGAGGCATTGTGTTCAGTTCTGGACTCTGCCTTTTAGGAAGGACTTTTAGGATGCTCAGATCAAGTGATGTCTCCTAAAAGAAGTATTCCCTTATCATTCAATTTATTAGCATTCTTGATTTCATTAAATTATATCATATTTATTTAATTATATAAATGTTTTATTCCCCCAGACCCCTCAGACAACCCTCAAGAGAATATAAGATCTTTGGAAGCAGAGACTTTGCATTTTGCTTTGTGCCCCAGTAACTAACAGACTGCTTTACACATAGTAGGTGTCTGATAAATAATTGTTGGATTGAATTGCACGGAAGTAATGATGATAATAATAATAGGCAGCTGGATGGTAAATTGGATACAGTCTCAGACCTGGAGTTAGGAAGACTTGTCTTCCTGATTTCAAACCTTCCTCAGACACTCACTAGCTGTGTGGCCCTGGGTAAGTCACTTAACTTTGTTTGCTTTGGTTTCTCCATCTATAAAATGAGCTGGACAAGGAAACAGAAAACCACTCCAGTATCTTTTCTAAGAAAACCCCAAGAGGTGTCACAAAGGGTTGGACACAACTGAAAAAGAGGAAACAACAATAATCCTAGTAATAATAATGAAAGCTCTTATTTATGTAGATCTTTCTATGTGCCAGGCACTATACCAAGGGCTTCACAATTATTATCTCATTTGGTCCCCACAACAACCCTGGGAGGTAGATGTTATTATTATCCCCATTGTAGTTGAGGAAATTGAGGTAGACAGAGGTTAAGTGACTTGCCAAGGTCCCACAGCTAGTATAGAGGAAGGAGAAGCTCCACCCAAGCCCCTGAGTGTGAACCTCTTAAAGGATGTGGAAAGTCTCTGCCTATAGCCCACGTTGCCCTTGTGAACTCTAATTTCTCATAGGTTTTTGTCAGTGTCTCCAGGATAGCAGTGGTTAATGGCAGTGTCTGTATAGGGAGCTAAGAGAAACTAGATATACTGAGGAAATACCTTCACAGCCCTACAAAGAGCCCAGAAGAAAGCTGTGCCAAGGTCAAATAGGAATTTCCTTCTGGCCCCATGAAGGAGAGAAAAAGACTTTCAGTCAAAGAACTCCCAAGAACTGCTTTCCCCTGGACACTGTTCTCCAGGGAAGTGCACCCCAGTGTACCAAGGGCAGGTAACAGTTTGTTACCTTAACAAACATCCATTTCTAAAAGCTATCTGACTTGCTAATTACAACTCACTGGTAGAAGTTCACCAACTAGCATACTAGAGTCCACCACCACCACTACCCTCAGACCTTCCCCTAATGGCCTGAGCGAAGATGCTACATCCACCCTCTGAAGACTTGAGCTGCTAATGTGTCTGAAGGTTGGGATAGTCATCCTTCAGCAGGTGCTGCTTTAGTCTGAGATTCTGTCTTTCCTGATCATGCTAGGTTAAAACGACTTTTACAACACAGTCCTCTCCCAGGATCCAGCATCCCTACTGCTGACATGGTTCTCAATCCCAGGATCCAGCATCCCTACCGCTGACATGGTTCTCAATTATTTGAATAGATACCTTAAGTCATCATGAATGTTTTTTCATGTTGACTAAAGTGTAAGCTCATGAGAAGCATGGACTTAATTATACTTCTCTACATCCACAGGACTAGGCACTGTTCCTTGCATATAGAAGACACACAGTAATATGATGGCTGAATGAACTCACATAGTTCTCTCTCCATGAAACCAGTTAATTTGCCACCTTGCTTCAACCTCTTTTAGCCAAATGTTTGAAAGAAATTGCTTCACTCTTTCCAGTCAACATCAAATCCCTAACTGCTTTAGGAAAGTCACCATTTTCCCATTGAACAGAAAGAATTGGGAAGCTCCTTAATCTTTCATTACCAAGTGGGGCACCTGAGCCCTGGGGAAATTTGGTTCCTTTTGGAAGAGACGAGCTCTTAGTACCAATTCAATCCACAAGGGAAAACCATTTTGTAGCTTCATATGTGCACACAGTCAGTATCATATAATCACAAGTTCACTATGGAGGAATTGGATATGGCCATGAGACATGGAAGGGAAGTGATTGATAGAGAAGGCTCCTTCCCCCTCTATACTGGTGACTGGCCCAAATTGGCCTACCTTAGCCACTCCAATATGAACTGGTATCTGTTAAGGAGGAATAATGTCAGATAAAGAAGGAAGCTTGACATAGAAATTCAACTTTAGAGTCAGGAAGTCAACCCAACATTAAACACTTAACTAGGGGCCAGTCACCATGCTAAGTAATGGACATACAAAGAAAGGCAAAAACAAGGTCTCTACCTTCAAAGAATTCAATGTACAAATAACTATATGATACAAAATAACACTTCAACAATAACAATATAAAACAAGGAGACAGCATAGAAATAATTATGTAAATACAAGACAGGTACAGGCCAATGAGCACCTACCTCACAGGGAAGGCATTAGCATCGAGGTACACTGGGAACAATCTCTTGAAGAGGATAGGATTTGAGTTGAAGCTTGAAGAAATCCACAGAAGCTAGGAGATAGAGGAGAGGAGGCAGAACATTTCTGGTATGTAAGACAGCTGTTAAAAAAAAAAGATAGGAGATGGAGTGCTGTGTGAGATGAGCAGTAAGAAGACAAGTATCATTGCTCAAGTCCTGCCTGTGATACCTACCATCCCCGAAGAAATCATGCTGCCTTTCAATGAGCTAGTGTAGTGGCCACTGGCCCCCCCCAGGATGGCTGCTGGCCCAGGCCCTTAGATCTGCTTTACTAGGAAAGATGGCTGTTCAAGGGGTCAGCAATCTTTTTAAATTACATTCACTAGTTCAGGGGGAAAGTCAGCAACCTGAACTTTAGAGGAAATACAAACAGAAATAAAGACCAACAGACAAGGTTCTGACTGCCTAAATCAAGTACACATACATCACTGGATGGAGAGAGCTTTTATGTCTGAGCAGACAGGGAGCTCTGAACATACCAGGGAATCACAAGATCCTTCTCATAAGCAGCCCCCATAGCAAAATACCACCTCTGGGTATATATGTATATGTATATATGTGTATATATGCTTCTCAGAGCCAGAAGGCATCACAACCCTCCTGACACAGTGCCTAATTAGAAATTAGCAAAAGTTGTGAAAGCCTCCCCTAAGCAAGCCTCCCCTGAGCAAGCTTCCCTTAATGGGCTCCATGTGAGGCCTATTAGTAGGTGGGAAGGTCTTAAATTCCATTAACATTACAACTAGGTAACTCTCTCAGATGACAAAGCGGCAAGGGTGATAGTCTCCATCTTTGGAGAAAGTTCCCAACATGGCTGAACCAGTGGAGGCAGGCCAAAGGAAGCGTGAGGCAGCCTGGTTTCATCCTGGCCATCATCCTCACCCACCAGTGCCCTCCAGACTGGGAATCACCCTTGGTTCTGCCACGGATGGGCACTGAGGTCCCTTCAGTTCTGGGATTCTGTGAATTTCTAAAGCGTCTGGCAAACTGTAAGAGCTGTTGGTTCTTAATATGAAATCTTTGCTTTCTGGAAGGTTTGTGAGGTTTCTAAAATGCCTCACACATTACTTCATTTGATCCTCACAACAAGCCTATAAGGTGACTGCTATTATATTCAATTTAAAGATAAGTAAAGTGGGCCTCATTGAAGCTAATTATTTTCCCAAGGTCACACAACTAGTAAGTAATTGAGGCAAGATTTCAAGGCTGGTCTTCCAGACTCCCCATCCAACATTCTCTTTACTCCACACTCCCAGTGTTGAGGGACAAGTGGAGACTGAGAAGTGTGAGGACATTATTTGAATAATACAGATGAGATATAATTAGGAATTTGCTAGATTACTGACAATGGGAGTAGAAAGAAGTTAGCACCTGAAAGAAATGTTGAAGAAGCAAATTAGATATGCAGTGAAGAAGGAAAACAGGAGGCAGATGATACAAAGGTTAAAGCTTGTTTGATTGGGGAGGCAAAGATATTTTCTTGAACAGAAATAAGACCTTCAAGAAGAATAAGAGATTTGAAGGAAAAGATAATGATTTTGAAAAAATTGTTTGAGATGTCAATGGGATATTCAGATGGAAGTATACAGGAGAGAAGTAGAAATGTGATCCCAGAGCTTAAGAGAGAGACAAGAGTTGGAAATATCAATTTGAGAGTCATCTGCATAGACAAAAGTTGAGACTAAAAACATTCAGATCAATCAACAACATTTGTTAGGTAAATACTGTGTGATAGGCTGAGTGCTTAGCATTGGAGATACAAAGAAAAAGAGAAAAACAGTCTGTCTGCTTGAAGATCTTACAGAGTAAATGAAGATGAGAGTGTTGGAAAAGAACTTCCAGGTCATCTAGTCCAACCCACAGATGACAGAGAAGGCCCTTTATGGCATCTCCAACAAAAAGCTGTCATCCCACCCCGATAGAGGAGCTCCTGTAGTGAGTTGCCAACATCCTCCAATGTAACTCACCCCACTTTTAGATAGCTAGAGTTGTTTGGAAATTTTTCCTACTATCAAACCCAAATCTGATCTTTGCAGAACAAGATGAATCACTGTTCCATATGATAGCCCCTCAAATACTTGAAGACATATATCTATCATATACCAGGTGAAGTATCCCCAATACCTCACCCAAGCCATGATGGCTTGTTCTGTAGTCCTTTTATTACCAGTTACCCTCTTATGAACTACTTTTCAAGCTGTAAATGGTCTTCCTAAGATGTGTTTACATTGCCTTAAACACAATATCTTGCATGTAGCTTGATTATATCAGACAATGTTGGAACACAGAACAGAGTGGATGGAGTGCTGGTCTTGAAGGGTCAAGAATTCCCAGAAATACAACATTTAAACACACCTTCTCTGATACTTGCTAACTGTATAACCATGGACAGCGCTCATTCTCTCCAATCCTCAATTTTCTAGCCAGACTGGGTCTCTTCAAGCTTGATGAGCATCCTCCTGGGGTCTATGTCTGCTAATGCAACTCAGAATAATATCAGCTTTTTGGTTGCCATGTAATTCATGCTTTTGTTACTCTTTAAGCTCACAGTCCTTGAATACTGCCACTCTCTTTCAAAAAAGCTATTTACCCATATTTCCCTCCATATTGTACTTGTGAAGTTGACTTTTTAGAACTCAAGCATAGAAGTTACATTTATTCGTATTTGATTTCATCTTATTAAATTTAGCCTATTATCCTAATCATTTAGAGGAAAGAATAAAATCACTGGATCACAGAATCTCAGAATTGGAAGAGATGCCAGACACCATCATGTGTAACCTAAAACTGAATCACATTCCCTCCCTACTACCTTTGCTAGACCACCTCCACTGGAGGTCAGTCAGCAAGGATTTAGTAAGCACTTGCTGCTATACCTTGAGGGTACAAAGAATGACAAAACAAAACAAAACAACAAAAAACCCATGGTGGTCACTGCCTTCAAAGAGCTCAATTTTAAAAAGGGAGAAAAATGCAAAAAATCTACCTGCTCCATAAGTGAGAGGCAATTTCAGAGAGAAAGCACTGGCATTAAGGGAGAATGGGAAAGATCTCCTCTGGAAGGTAGGTTGTAAAATGAGTCTTGAAGGAAAGTAAGAAAGCCAGAAGAAAGAGGTGAGGAGGTAGAGAGGTGATCAAAGAAGTGAAAAGCGCCAAGAAGCAGGGAGTGGACATCAGGAATTTCAAGAGGCTACAGGGAACTCAAGGAATTTGAATATTAATTTCATAAAATCATTTCATTTTGACAATTGAGTTCTCTCTACAGAGAGAGGATTTATAGAAGTCATGATGGGAAAAAATTAGATGAAGACATATTGAGCAATGAGTGGGGATTTATGGCAACAGGCAATGTAGGTTACTTTTGAGAAGTTTGCCAATAAAAGGAGAGCACAGTAAGTTAAGGCCATAATAGGACCAAAAGACAAGGATTTTTAGATATAGATGACGCAATGTTCCACTTATCATATATTGGTCAAGGTGGAATGTGAACACAGTTGTCTAAGGGAGGATAGCAGGAGGAAGAGAAGACCTGCAGAGCAAAATGGAGAGATTGATCTTCCTGGATATTAGGAACTCTGGTATCTGCTTTTCTCATATTTCATTGCCAGACTAGCATTTCATTTCATTGATTTTTATGCTTCCGTGTATAACCTATAATCCAGTGCTCCGTACTTTGGCTTTCACAGATTTGGTCTAAACTTTAGGGGCCCCTCCCAAAAGCATACCACTCTTTTCCTCATCATGTTCCCACCTAGAATTCCTATTGAGAAATCTCAGAATATGATTTTATTATTTCTCCTGTCTAGTTTTCTATTAATTTGGGCAAAATTCTGTATAAACATTCAAGACAACAATGAATGTGTGCAGAATAACCTTTATTATCCTCCATGAAAAACACAAAACCACACATAAATACATTAAAAAAAATACAAACAATGAATTAACTAGATACAGCAGCCCATAAAAATGGATATGAACACTTCTTCAGTCCTCACCTTTTCTTGGGGTATGGAAGTCCTCCATACTCTTGGATCTGAGCTCCCCTCAAAAGAGAAAGATGTTCCTAAGATGGCCCACTCATTACATTCCAGTGAGTCCCTCTTTCACCCCAAAGACCTGCACAAGTATCCAGCTTTATGTTATTCCTGCCACTTTAATTTTAGGCCTGCACTGCCTCTCTTCTAGAAGATCGAAGCAGTTTCTGAATTTTTCTCCTGGCCTCCCCATTCAGTCAGGCATCTGCATAGGTGTCAAAGTGCACTCCCCTCTAGCCTTCACCTCACAGAATCCTTCTTTTCCTTCAAGGCATACCTGAAGAATCAATTTTATGAGAAGTCTTTCCCATTATGCCTAATGCTAGGACCCAACCCCCTACCCCAACTACTGTGTGTTTAACTACTTTATATCCATTCTTTTTGTAATTTCCCTAGAAGGCTTTTAGACATCCTTGGTGTCTTCCTTATTACACTATTATAATTATATAATAATAATATATTATATAGTATTGGCTGATAGATAATAATAATTATAATATAGTATCTGTATTGGCAGCCTTTATTACTGACTCTGGCATGTAGTAGACTAAGTATATTTTTTATGGACTGAATGTTGAGACTACACTAAAAATTTGGACTTACCTAGCAGCTAAACACTGCAGATTGTTAATCAAGCAGCCCCTTTCCCATTCAACTGATACCTGTTGAATATGTATGGTGTCAGCAGAGGACGAAGTCCAAGAACCTAGCTTCCTTATTTTAGGACTTTGGGCCCTTTCTTCTCCCCCAGTTTCAGTGGGCCATATGTGGAATCTTTTCCCTCTGAGAGGCTGGATCTGCCCAGGAAATCCCCTCCTCTTTATAGAAAGAAGGATATTGTAAGTCTCCAATTTTTCCAGAAAATTGGAGTCTAGAAATCTAAATTACTTGGACAATGTGAACCTTTCTTCCAGGTGGTCATGTTTCTAAAAGACTATTCCACTAACTTTCCAAGGCTGAGCCCAAGAATTCTCCTCTTACATCATACTTCCTCTTCTACCACACACACACACACACACACACTCACACACACACACACACACACACACACACTCACACACAAATACACACTTCTTCCTCAAGGTTGCCATTAACTACTTCTAGGGAAGAATGACCCATTCATGGGCTCAGATTCTCTCCTACTCTGCTCCCCTCTTGAAAACTTAGAGGGAAAGTGAGAGGTATAAAAGAATTGAGCAGGTCTGTAATATCTCTTTTATGGTGTATCTAGATGGGACAATAGATAAAATGTTGGGCCTGGAGTCTGAAAGACCTGAGTTTAAACCTGGTTTCATATACTTTCTAGCCAAGTGACCCTAGGGCAAGTTACCTAAACTCAGTTGGCCTCAGTTTCCTCATCTGTAAAATGGGAATAATAATAATAACTTCTTCCCGGGGTTTTGGTGAGGATCAAATGAAATAATATTTGTAAAATGCTTAGCATAGTGCCTGGTGCATGGTAGGCACTAAAAAATGTCAGTTATTATTATTATTATTATTATTATTATTATTATTATTATTATTATTATTATTATTAGCTTAAATGTATGGCTCTTGGGGGCACCTTGTGGACAACCTAAATTACTAAGGCTTAATCAGGTGATATCCTTAGTTTGCTCAACAAGGCACCAATGAACAGATGCACACTTTGCATAGGGAACTGATTCAATTGTCAAAAATAAAGACTTACCACCCCCTGTACTTATCAAATTGATTGGGTAACTCTCTCATTTATAACTCTGTTATTTCCTTAAAGAAAAAAGTAATTGAGGGGTGGCTAGGTGGTGCAGTGAATAGAGGACCGGTCCTGGAGTCAGGAGGACCTGAGTTCAAATCTGGCCTCAGACACTTAACACAAAAACTAGCCATGTGACCTTGGGCAACTCACTTAACCCCAACTGCCCTCCAAAAAGCAAAAAAAAATGCAACATCATCTCCTCCTGTGCAATCTAAGTCTATTTTTCCACATAAATTTCCCCTAAAAAGAATCTCGCCACTCCTGGAAAACTTCCCCTCATTTTCTCAATATGTCAAAAATGTCTGTGTAGCACTCTGGTTGTCCATTCTCATTGTCCCTCTGCATGTCAAGGTCCAGACCCTTCTCTGATCATACTTGTTCTCAACAATGCCTTTTCTGTTATTTCTCCAAGGCAAATCATCTTTGGCAGCACATGTGTCTTACTGGCATCCACCATGTTCTTTGTATCACCTGTACTTTTGATTCTTTCAAAATGGTGATATTCCATTCATCACAGGCCAAGACCATTACCAGGAAGATAATGCTGTTAAGGAGATGGACTTTTGAAATAATGAGAAGCTTGGGATTATTTTTCAAAAATAGGCACAATTTATCAAATGTGAGGAGGCTCAACCTTCTAATACTGTTAGCCCAAGAGGTGAAAGGCACAGAGAGTGAAATTTTGACTTAATATGGAGATATAAGAATATTCCAAACTGCCTCATTGTCTGCCTTAAAAGGTCCTGTGGTTCCCTCCCCCTGCCCCAGTCTCACATGAAGTCTGCGAGTAAAGGCTGTATACGTCCTTGTTGGGCAACTCGTTAGGGACTTCTCATTCAGGCGGCAGTCAGACTGTCTGGATTCCGACATTTCTTCCAGCTGTAACATGCTGTACTTCTCTAATCATCATTTTGTTTCTCATTTTCTACCTAAAGCACGTGTATAAGGGATAACTTGATGGGTTCTGAATCCCGTTTCATACTATGGTCCAGAAACTCTGTTTTTCATCCACTTTGTGTATTCCTCATGGATGGTTAAACCCATTAGGCTAATTATATTGCTTTCCTTTCTGCAGTTCACTGAAAATTCCACTTTTAATCCCTGCCATCTCTCCCCTAACATTCTGGATGGTTCCCTCTTTTACCCTATACTGCTCAGTTATTCACATTTCTTTGAAAACTGAATCTTTCCAATGACACGTTTCATAGAGAAAGGGAGGGAGTATCAGATGAATCCATATTACTATCTCAATTCAGAATCTGCCTTGGATCTTTCAGCCTGCGGCAAGCACTGTGGTCATGGCTTGTGCTGCTGTCCTACCATATTATATACACTTGTTATTCCAATGGGCTCAAAGAAATGGTATCAAGACACACACTTCATGTGTCCAGTTATTATGATCTGCGATGTTCAAGCCACACCAAATAAATGTCTGGCGTTTCCAGAAATTGCTATCGATTGAGCAGCAGAGTTTACAAGGCCAATCAATAATGGTTTTCCCCCTGCTATATATTTATTTGTGATCGAGCTCTGATCCCTATTCCTTCAATGCTTTCTAGTGCCTGTAATTGGTCCAGAATAAATGGATGATTTCATCCTTTTCCTGGAAAAAGCAGAAAAAAAAATACGTGCCATTAAAAATATCTCCATGCCTCATCCAGAAAAGATAAGTAAATACATAAATGAAAAGCTCAGTGCTCGTGCCTGAAGGTGTTCACGTGCCCAGCGGCACAGGGTCTTCCCACTGTGTCACTTGGTGCCTGTGTGGCTGCTTGAGTTTCTGAGCCTCATTTTCCTCATCTGTGAAAGGAGGGGGGCAGATGGATTGTCTGGTGCCTAAGCTCCCTCCCAGTTCCACCTTGATCAATGGTCCTGGGCTCATTCCTTGAGAGGCCGTTTGGGGCTTCAGGAAGGCGCCTCTGTATGTCTGACAACCAGTTCTGCATTTGCAGGTGATGCAATCACTTCACTGAGGCAGGGAAGAGATGGCTTGATGATGTCCTTAGTGTATGGAGCCCCTGCTAATGAGCCCCTTTGACCATAGCACAGTGTTGGGCACATAATGGGCATGTCAGAAGTATTGACTGAATGATTGACTATAAAGTAAGGTACTTGACAACTTAGTCTTGCAGAGCTGAGAAGCTAGGGGGCTTGCCCAGGCTCACACAGTCAGGATACTTCAGAGGCAGGATTTGAATCCACGTCTGCCTGGCCAGTGACCTATCCTCTGAGCCCTGCTGCCTCTCCATAGGGACCAGAGATCATGGAACACTAGACTGGAAGTGATCTGAGAGATCACAAGTCTGACACCACCACCACCCCTCATGGTTATATAAGGAAACCATGGCATAGGGCGTGATAGTGACTTGTCAGTAGCAGATTCAGGACTTGTACCTGGTCCTTCTGGGCTCATCCATCTCAATAGAAACATACCTTCCTCTCTTTCCCAGGCATTCTGAAGGGACCCCACAAACACACAGAACCCTGGAACAATCTCACGACACCTAATCCTTTCTCCATTATAGGATGTTGCCCCCCGCCAAAGTCCCTGGAGATTCACTAACTTTGTGAATAGCATAAATGTAAAATATAAAAAGATATCATTTTCAGCAGCAGCTAGGTGGTGCAATGAATAGAGCACCCACCCCGGAGTCAGGAGAACCTGAGTTCAAATCCGGCCTCAGACACTTAACACTTACTAGCCGTGTGACCTTGAGCAAGTCATTTCACCCCAATTGCCCTGCCCTCCCCCTCCAAAAAAAAAAAAGGAAAGGAAAAAAAAGAATGTAAATCTAAAAATAAAATAAAATAAAATATTTTTTTAAAAAGCTATCATTTTCAGCTAGTACTATTTTCTCTGTAAAAAAGTTTCGTGGGGTGAGGACTCTTTGCTCTGCTTTTGCTTTGCTATGGTCAGAGTAGCCTGCCTCCCTCCCTCCCTCCATGGTAGAGGGATTAGGATTGGGATCAGGAGATGAGTAAATAGGGAGAATGTCATGGTCCAGAGGAGGGATGGCAGGATGTGGAGTCGCAGGATATGTGGCCCAGTCTTGCAGGTATCATTTACCACCTGTGTGTCTTTGGGAAAATCAGTTAATTTGCCATTTGTGAAATGAGAGGATTGGGGCCAATGACCTCCAATGTCCCTTCCGACTCTAATCAGTCAGTGAAAAAATATTCATTAAGCACCTACTGTGTGCTAGGTGCTGTGCCACGCTCTGAGGCACACCAAAAAGAGACAAAACGCCCCTGCTGTCAGGGAGCTCAGGCCATACATCCTCAAGGTGAGAACTCCTTGGCCTTCTCTGTCCTGAAGGTGGGCACTTGGCTCTCTTCAGGACAGCCTCCTTAGGTTTTAAAACCTCTGAATATTCATGTTGGGAGGAATATGACCTTGTTACTTTAGCGAATCTATTGAGGATATGATGTTCAGGGAGTGCTTCCCATGAGTTCCAGCCAACCCAAGCTGGAGTTTGGAGAATCTGCATAAAAAAAGGAAAATTCTGGATTGGGGGCAAGGGGTGGAAAGACCTTTCAAAGCCAGGAGATTCACTCTTTCATTCATTCAGAATCGCCCTGTACCTTCCTCAACACCTTTCTTCTTCGCCCCCCCATTTTTGTGTATTATCTTCTCCTTTGGAATGTAAGCATGGAATGCCTCTTGGGAGTGGGGGACTTTTCTTGTATCCCAGTCCTTAGCACAGTTCCATGTATATAGCAAGAATTAATAAACGCACATTTACTTCCTTCCCTTTTAAGCATTTAGTGAGCACTTGATATGAGCTAGGCACTGTGATGTGGTAATGGGGGAGTAGACCTTGGCATTGGGTTGACTCAGAGACATGGATCCCCTTCAAGCCTCTGACCAACAGGGCCCCTGTGACCTGGAGTAACTTACCCTCTCAGTACCCCAGGCAATGCTTAACAACTCAGTTGCAAGGTAGCTTCAATCCCATTTGTGAAGGATGCTTCCTGACTGAAAGATCCCTATGCAAATGAAATCAGAAATCCAGGCCAAAAAATAACAATGTCTGGGCCCTAAAGATGGAAAGATAGAAACAAAATCAGCTCTGGGCCTCTAGGAACTGCCATTGGTTTGGAAAGCTGCAATGCACACACGGATGAGCAAGGCAGATATAAACACTGACCAAGGTGGGGCAGGGGAGAATCAACACAGGAGAAGGGCTCTCCCTCCACAGAGAGGGGTCTCCCTTCTATCCTTGGCTGTGCAGAGGACAGATTTGATCCAAATAGAGGAGGGCTATACTACCTAAGGGAATTCCCTGCTTTCTGTTGAAGTAATGGGGCCCACCTTGACCCTTTACTACTATGGCCCTTCCAGTCACCTGCAAGGCCATTTATTGGGTTGGAATCTCCTTGGAGCCCCCTGCACTCTAAGGCAGGACTCTGGCAAGGCAGGTCTGTCCTGGCAGCTCTCCAAAAGAGCTTTAGTTCTTTCAGTGGTCAAAGGTTATCAGTGTGGGGTAATTCTCCACCCCCAAGCCCATTAGGTGAAACCACAGCCTGGTCCCAGAGTCCTGACCTGAGGGAAGCCTGGGATCAATGGATTTTCCGGCTAGGTCTCTGGGCCTTTCAGAGCTCTTACAGACACAGAAACAGAGACACAGGGAGCTTAAGTGATTTCTACAAGGTCACAGAAGTCGAAGGGTAAAACAACACAAATGAAAGTAAACTTTGACCTCACTGAGTCAGGTCTGCTGGGAAAAAAAGAGAAATAAAAGGTCAGTAGCAGGGTCAGAGGGCGAGGACTCTTCCTGGAGAGAAAGAGCTACTATTTACGTCCCCTAAATGCCCTCTTGTAACAGTGAGGGGCTTATCCCTTGTGTTCTGTAGATGGTGAGACAGTATCAAGTAATGGAAAGGTCAGCATTGAGTTAGGGAGAGCTGAGTTTAAATCCCATTTTAGGCAGATATTAGCTGTGCAATCCTAGGAAGGTCCTTAAGACCTCTCCAGCTCTCAGTTTCCTCACCTGAAAATCGGGATAGTGAAATCTGCAAACCCCCTTCATGGATTGGATGGATGTCAGTGACCTTGAGATTATCTGTAGGGAGCCAAGACTGAACGGAGCCCTGAGAGTTCAGCACTAAAAGGTGATTTTGTGAGACCAAAGAGGAAACACTAAGCCCCAGCCATAAACTGCCCAGACCCCTTAGCCACACACCAGTATTCAGCTGAGGAGTGAGCAGTTCAGGTGGTGAAGACCTGGAGGGCCAAGGCCCATTCATGTGAAATTCTAGAATCTCCTCTTAGTCTAGGAAAAGGAGCCAGGTGACACAAGAGACCTGAGTCATCTCAGCTAGCAGCTATCCTGGGATGGAGGCAGTTGGGATTTTCTTGTGTTACAATTGCTACTTCCCCTCCAAAAAAGTGTTTGCAAAGTTACCTTGTACATACTTACGTTTATACTTTGTAGATATTTATATATTTATCTTGTCTAGGTTTTCTATTCACTTATCTAAGTGTGTTCTGTTTCCTATACAATATGATTCACTGAGGAATCAGTCCCTGAGGACAGGGACTGTTTCATTTTTGTTAACAGATAACATAAAGCATTTTGCAGACCTTAAAGTGCTATATACACTGTAGCTACTAATAGTATTAATATTAGCAGTAGTATGAATGACAGAAGGAAGCATTTCTTTATAAATTACTGTGAGCAAAGCATTATGGGTAGTAATTCTCCAACACCTAGAAAATTCCTGGAACATAAAGGGTGCTTAAAAATGTTTGCTGGATTAACTGGACTTGAAGGTGTTATCATGGAAACTCCAGGAAACTGAGATTATTATTTCCCCCTAAAACCCTTCACTCTTTCCAATTTCTCTTTTACTGTTGAGGGTAGCACCATCCTCACAATCCTCCAGGCTTGAAATCCAGCTGGCATCCTTAGCTCCTGAACCTCTCCTGTTCAATCGGTGCTCAAGGTCTAGCATTTTTCCTTGAGTAACCTCTCTTCTCGATTCCCGCTTCTCTCCTCTGATGCTGCCACTATTCCCCTGAACAACCTCACCTCATCATACCTAGTACAGGTGCTTACTGATTGGTCCCCATGCTTCAGATCTCTCCCTGTTCAGTCCATCTTCCTTCTTGTCAAATCAGTCTCCTTAAAGTGCAGGTAGGACCATATTACTGCCCTAGTCAATAAACTCCTATGACTCCCTATCATTTTTAGAATCAAAGAGAAAACCCCCCATTTAGCATTCAAAGCTCTTCATAACCTGGCTCCTTCCTCCCTTTTCAGTGTCCTTATACTTCATCCCCATCCTCCACGAATTCATTTATGCAGTGCCGTGGCCTCCTGGCTGTTCCTCACACAACACCCTGCATCTCTCAGCTCTGAGCACGCTCTGGGGCTGTCTCCCATACCTGGGATGCCCTCCCTCCTCATCTCTGCCTCCTGGCTTCCTGGGCTCCCTTCAAGTTCCAGCTAACCCTCTCCCCTTCACAAAACGTCTTTCCTGGTGCCCCTTCATGCTCGTGCCTTCTTTGGCTGATTGGCTCCAGTTTATCCTGAATAAAGCTTGCTTTTCACAGTTGCTATGTGGTCATCCCATCCAGAGACTGGGACCTCTGTGAGAGAAGGGACTGGCTGTTTGTTTACTTTGTCTTGGCTTTCTTTGTGTTTCCAGGGCTTAGCACCGTGTTGGGCATACAGCAGGTGCTTACTAATACTTATTGATTCACCCAAACCACAACTGAAATATGAAGGAACATATGTTTAGTGAGCCTCCGACTCCCTGTATGCCAAGCAGTGCACTGAGGACTGGGAGCAGCTTCAAACCTCCCTTCTGTGCCGCTCAACAGATCCCTCCTCACCCTTTGGTTGGAGGTTCATGCACCACTTGGACCATGTGATTGATCGCAATTCATAAATAACATAATTATGGGGTCGTAGCTGAAAGGGACCTTCGAGGCTACAGAGTCCAGTTCCTTCATTTTCAAGAAAGGCCCATGGGGGTGACTTGGTCAAGACCACATAGGTAGTAAGTATAAGAGGCAAGATTTGAAAACTGGTCCTCCTGTCTCCAGAGTGCTTTATTGTACCTGCTGCCTCAGTGACAGCAATGGAGACATAAAAATCACCAAACATGTCTTTGTTGAGGAGGAAGAGGAAGTGATGGATGAAGAAGAGAAGAATGAAGAGAAGGTGGTGGTTAGTGATGGTGTGTTCCAGGTGTATTAGACCAGGAGATTCTCCATCACATGACTGGAAAAACACCCTGGGGACCTTTGGGATGTACAAGGACCCAGGCACGCTGGTGTGACGCAGTAACAGAAGCCCTGAGGTTTGCAGAGCAGGTGGCTGTTCTTACAGTTTTGGCCTTGAGTCATTTCAGACTCTGGTCCAGACCTGCTCTGTCCCTCCAGATGGCCAGGCCCAGCTCAGTCCCTGAGAGCATCAGAGGGGTTGCCTTTGTTATTATGTGCATTCCACAAATGGAAAAATACTCAGCCCAAGTTTCCTCAGGCATTCAGGGAATGAGGGGGTCTGCAAATGCAGACTCTGTTCATAAACTAGTAGCTTTCCTTGTGTTCAGTGATTTCCCAGGTATTATCCAGGCACTACGGCCATGTCTGGTTAATTGTTGGCTAGAAATCAATCCACAAAGAGATGGTTCCTGATAAAGGCCTGAATGAGCATGTTCAAGTTTAAGGGGCAGGTCAGTTGGTGCTTAGTGGCGGGGTCTGCCTCCCCACTCTCCCACTGCATCTGGCTGCCTGCAGCCAATGAGCTTCAGGAAGAGAGCCAGCTGTGCAAACTGCACTGGGGAGCCTTATCAAGCATGGAAGGGGAGCACACCCACTGTGTGGAGTTATGGCCTTGTCCTCTGTCCCAGTTTCTAGAACAAGCCTGTTTTCTTTGAGGCTGCTGGAGGTCCCAGGTGAGCAACCTGGGGAGGTTCCAGTGGCTGGGGATCCTGGCTGTGATAAGCCCATGAGTTTCCCAGAAGGCTTTTTGCCAAACTGGTCATTACTGCTGGGCACCCACCCGTGTCCCTGACTGTGTGTGCATGTGTGAATGAATGAGTGGGGAGGGACAGGCTGTGGGCTGCAATAGGAAAAGTACAATTAGATGAACTCGTGGATGCTGCCTTGGGCCAGCTTGAGGCCCTGTGCTGCCCAATGGTATTCATGGGTTTTCAGAGCACCCCATCACCCTCCTTAGAAATGCTTCCTAGACTCACCAAAGAGCCCTAGTTCACTGTCATCTGGTCCATATGGTGGGGAAAACCATTCTATCCATCCAGATGGCTCTGCCCCAGCCCCAGCAGCATTTCAGAGTGGTTGAGATAGAGAGTTAGGCACTCACCTGGGAGAAGGCAGCAGGGAAAAGGGAAGCTTCTCCAATATAGTGGTTGGGAGAGTGAAGGGGAACTCTTTTTTTTTTTAATCCAACCCATCCTCTACAGAGTTTCCACAAGAGCATCTGAAAGGGTCAGGTCTGCTCAGACTACTCCCCAAGTCAAGAATGATCCATAGCTCCCTATGGTCTAGGATAAAATACAAATTCATAAGGTTCTCACGTAAAGTCCTTCAAAATCTCTCTCTGGCCAAGAATAGAAAGAATGGAGAAAACTGGGAAAAAAAAAACTCTCACAGACAATCTCTCAGATAGAATGCAATAGGGTTGCAATATTTTTGTGGTGTAGGAAATGAATGATGAGCTGGTAGATTTAGAAAACTGTGGAAAGTCTAGGACTTATGAAGGAAGATGTTATCCATCTTCAGACCAAACAGATGACTAGAGGAGATAAACAGAATACGGTCTTACGGTCTTACATATGTGCGTCTGAGCATATGTGTGTATATGCATATGTTTATGATATTTATGAATATGTAAGTATACATGTATATGTGTGTATGGGGGAAGGGGAAAATAAAACAAAAAGTGCCTAGCTGAGAACAAAAGAACATCAATAAAAGACACAAATAAAGCTGGGCAGTTTGGAAAAGAATACGCAGTATTTGTTACATAGATTTTCTTAAAATGGAAATTGATTGTTTTAGATTGAATCCTCTCTTATGTTCTGCTACCACGTGGCAATGATTTTTTTCTTTCCTTAATTTGTATCTATGTTTAAAATAAATTTTAAAACTTATTAAAAATACGTTTCTCTGGACGATATTTCCAGATTCCTTGCACGTTGTTCCCCTTCTGTGTCTTACCCAAAATGACCCAGCTGAATTGCTCACTGAATTCAGCCTGCAGTCTCCCAGTCCATGATTGTGCACACACTGGACCATACACCTGATTCACTTCCTCCTCATCTCTCCCTTTTAATCAATCAATGATTTTTAAAAATTGTATCTTCATGCCACCACTTCTACAAACACCACAGTCTACAAACAGCACACACTCAGTACATGCTCATTAAGTGGCAGTGATTTAAAAGCATCATCATTCTTCTGTTTTGGGTCCCTTTTCTCCCAGGACATAAGGCTGCATAGGAGGGAGCAGCATTGTGAGGCAGCCTGGGGCAAGTTAAGTACTTTGCTTCTCAGTTCTCACTTAGGAAACCGAGATCCACATCCCAGAAGGACTGACTGGGTGAACTCTCAAGGATTCTTCCAAGCTAATGTTCTTAAGATCCCTTTAGAACTCCTTTAAAAAATGCAAATGGACATAATTTGAGTAAATTTAGTCTTCACTGATATGAATATGCCCTCCTAAGGGGGTGCAAATTATGACCCATTCATGCCTTCTTATTCTGGAGGGCACATTCTCCCTTAAATCTTCCATAAAGAATATCTCCAGAGTGGCTAAGTGGCACAGTGAATAGAGCAGCGGCCCTGGAGTTAGGAGGAACTGAGTTCAAATCTGGCCTCAGACACTTAACATAAAACTAGCCATGTGACCTTAGGCAAGTCACTTAACCCCAATTGCCCTACCTTCCCCCCTCCAAAAAGCAAATAAATTAATGAATGGATAGCTGGATAAATAAACAAACAAACAAATAAATAAATAAATGGGTGAAGAAAGCAAGCAAGAAAGAAAGATAGAGAGAGAGAGAGAAAGGAAGAAAGAAAGCAAGAAAGCAAGGAAGAAAGAAAGGAAGGAAGGAAGGAAGAAAGAAAGAAAGCAAGAAAGAAAGAAAG
>NW_027185759.1:8699791-8706019 GCF_028583685.1 Petaurus breviceps papuanus | reverse complement strand
CTCTTTTGTTTTTTTCCTCTCTGTTTTTGTTTATTCTTTGTTACAAGGTATAACTCTCTACAGGGGAAAGTGAGGAGGGAATATGACATAAGGAACAAATAAAGATGACATAAAAAATAAAATATATTAATATATTTTTTGAAAGAAAAAAGATGCCTCAGCAATTAGCTCTCACATGTGTCAATAGATCAATGAATGCTGGTGAATAGGGGGAAATGTAGGAAGTAAGCACTCAGAGTAGAATCATGATAAACCAACTGGTCTTGTCAACTGTGTGGCTGCTTTGTGATTTGACAAGACTAAGAAGGTATGAGGCCAATCCAGCTTTACCTGGTAGAAAACAGGTTTAGACTTGGGGCTTCATGCATGTAGGGTACAGATGGGTCACTTCTCTTCAGTATAGAATCCAAGAGAGTGGACTGGGGGCACTGGGCACTTTGCCCATGTACACATATCTACTGTCTGTCAAAGGAAGGACTTGAATCCACATGGGCCTGACTCAGAAATCAGTCTTCTGTTCACTCTGCTATAAATCAAAGGGTCATGGGATTAGGTCTTACAGAGTCCTTAGAAGTCACGAGATCCAGCCCCCTCTTTCTATCTATGAAGAAACTGAGATCTAGGGAGAAGAAATGCTGACCTCTACTAGATATCTCCAAAGCTTCATGGCAGTCAGAAGGGGCTGTGCCAACAGAATCTATCCTATGGTGTCCTACCAAGGTGGAAAAGTCTTAGCATATAGGCCCATTAGTTCTGTACTAGGTATTCAAGGACCATCCCAGGGAAGCTCCAAATGGCTTGTCAGCATATTGACCCCAAGATAAAGACTTTTCTAGGCACAATAGCTCTCCAAGACCTTCCTGAAGGTTGTAATAAATTAGACTCTTGATAAGTAGATCTTCCACTTTGAAGATCACAAGTCTACGTCAATAGTCCAGGCATTTTGTCAGAGAAGCACCCGAATATATCAGAGTCCAATCATCACTCAATATGCCTAAAAGAGTTGCCTGGGGCCTGGAGAAGTGAAAGCCCAGCTAGAATGTGTCAGAGGAAGGATGTGAAAAGAGGTGCCTCTGTCTGCAAATTTAGAACCCTTGACACTATCTTATGGAAGTCTCTGTCCATGCATGGGCACAGAAATCAGCATTAATATGTTTCTATCCAATGAACTGAAGAAAATGTGGAATGAAGGACCAGAGGAAGCTGGCTATCTCCTCAGTATGCTGGCTGGGCATGCGTGCCTCCAAAAGCTTTGGTGGAGCTGTCTCCCTGGCACTAGTTCAGACCTGGGGTTGCTGATGCCACCAGGAGATTTCCATCACTGTGTTTGGTCATTGCAAGATGTGGGTCAATGGAACCCATGCCATTATGACAAATTTGTGCGCAATTTACTTGAGCTAAAAGTTATATCTGCTCACACTTTTAAAGTACCTTGCAGTGTGCAGAATTTTCCTCGCCACCACCATGGACAGGTGATTTCCTCATCTCCACTTTCCAGGGGAGACAAAACTTTTGGAAGCTTGAACGATTGGCTTATCCAAGCATACATTGGTGGCAAGCACCTGAGGAGAGGTGGGAGCCTGGATTTTCAGACTCCATGACCTGTACATTGTGCCCCAGGCATCTGTCTGCAAGAGGAAACGTGCCCACAGCCCAAGGTGTGCATGACCCTGATGGGCAAAAGGCATGAACTGCAACTCCTCAGAGTTAGGAAAAGGGTTAGAGAAATGAAGGAAAAGACCAAGAGGCTAAGGAGAAACCCTTGAAAGAAACAACTTACTGATTCATGGCCCAGAAGCTCATGGAAGATGGAAGCAGGCCATGTCAGACCCTAGAAAAGGAGGGGGTTGGGTGGAGAAAGAGGGAGATCTCCCCTTAAACCAGAGGGACATCACATATTGAAGCCTAGTGTGCTGCGGAAGCCTCGGAGGGCCAAAAGCCCACTTGGCCCAGGAAGGCCCTTTTTCAACAGGAATAACGGATACTCTCTTGTTTGGCCTGACTTTATGATGTCATTGGCAGATATGACCATAAGACACTCTCTCTGTTACTCACAGTTTTGAAATTCCCTGGGTAACTGAGAAGTTAAGTGACCTGCCTAAGGTTACACAGCTAGTATGTACTAGAGATGGGATTGCAATCTAAATCTTCATAACTATGCTGACTCTGGCTTGCAAAATGCATTCATGTAAATTATTTCATTTGAACCTCACAAAAGCCTTTTAATACACATCCTAGAGGCATCATAATTCCCATTTTACAGATGAGAAAACCAAGGCTAAGGTAATTCAGATGACTTGCCCCGGGGCTCTGGCCTAAGGGTCAGAAGCAAGAGTTGAACTCAGATCTTAGAGCTTCTAAATTCATTTCCCTACCCACAAAACCAAGTCGAGCAGGTCCTCTGGAGTGCAGCTGTTCCTAGGGGTTGTTGGGACAATTAGACAGAAGATTCAATATTTAAACAGGAAACAGTAGGGGAGGTTGTCAGGGGTCGAAGGGGTGAAGAAACTGACTTGGACTGTGACTGGAGCAGGTTTAAGGTACAGGACAGGATGTGCCTTTCAGTAATAATCCAATTAAAAAGACAATTTGTATTTACCATTTCCCTTCAGGTTGTAATCTGCTGGCAGGATTCTCTCTTCTCCCCGGGGAAATATGGAGAAGGCATTTGGGTGGTATGGAAGTGACTCACCAGCCTTGCTGGGCAGCTTACCGGGATGGGACCTGGGCTTGCAAGGCTCTGCAGAACATAGGAGGAGGTCCCACACTGCCAGCCAGGTCAGGAGTTGAAGCTGTTATTGGTGTGACTTTTTCCAGGATGCCTGGGGACAGAGGAAATTAAAAGCCGCTAAAGCCCAGGCTACTGCACAGGGAGTGGAGAGCGGGAGGAGGGTAGGCTCCCCCTTCTCCTGGCCAGGGTGTAGCTCAATGAATGAATTCCCACACCACAGCTCTCTGCCAGGATTCCATTCGGCATCTATGAAACTTCTACCACTGAGTGTGGGCTCTGTGATCCCACACGTGTGGAGAGTCAGCAGCCAAGCTGGGCTGATTCTCTGGTCAACATCTCCCCACTCACCCAGCTTCCACCATCATCTCTCACCTAGATGAGGGCAGTAGACTTCTTTTTAAAAAATATCTATTTTTAATTGAATATTTCCCAATTGCATGTAAGAATTAACATTGTTTTTTAGATAAATAGTATTTTTCCAATTACATATAAAGATAGTTTCCAGCATTCATTTTTGCAAGCTTTTGAGTTCCAATTTTTTCTCCTTTCTTCCTTCCTGTCCCGCTCTCCCCAAGACACCAAGCAATCTGATATGGGTACAAGCATGTTAAACAGATTTCCACATTAGAAGACTGAGAACAAAAGGGAAAAACTGTGAGAAAGAAAAAATACCCCAAAGTGTAAACAGTTTGCTTTGATCTGCATCTCACTCCATAGTTCTTTGTCTGCATTTTCCATCATGAGCCTTTGGGAATGGTCTCAGGTCCTTGCATGGCTGACAAGAGCCGTGTCTGTCCAAGGCAGTCATTGCACACTGGCTCTTACTGTGTACGCTGTTCTCTGGTTCTGCTCACTTCACTCAGTGTCAGTTCACGTAAATCCAGGTTTTTCTGCAGTCCTCCTGCTCATCATTTCTGATAGCACAGTAGTATTCCGTTACATTCATATACCACAACTTGTTCAGACATTCCCCAGTTGATGGACGTGTCCTCAAAGTCCAATTCTTTGCCACCACAAAAAGGGCTGCTATAAACATTTTTGTATATGTGGGTCTTTTTCCCTTTTTATGATCTTTTTGGGATACAGACCTAGCAGTGGTATTGCTAGATCAAAGATTTGATTGTCCTTTGGGCATAGTTCCAAAATGTCCTCTAGAATGGCTGGATCAGTTCACAACTCCACCAACAATGCATTAGTGTTCTATTTTTCCCACATCTTCTCCAACATTCATCATCTTCCCTTTCCATCATATTAGCCAATGTGGCAGAAGACTTCTAACAGGTCTACTTGTCTCAAGCCCTTCCCCTTCCTAGACCATCCTTTACCAAGCTTCCACATTTATATTCCTAACACACAGGTCAAATTATGCCCATCCCCCCCATTTAAGAAGCTCCATTTTGGCCAGAAGCATGGCATGAGAAGAGCATTAGTTTCTCAGTCAGAGGATATGAGGTTTGAATCTCAGCTCTATGTGACTTCAGTTTTCTGGTTTTCAGTTCCCTGGTCTATAAAATAAGGGCACTGGTCTAGCTTCACTCTAAGGTTCCTTCCCACTCTACAAATACAATAGAAATACTTCTGTTTGCCTTTTAAAGCCCTTCATGTACTGACTATACCCTCTCTTCCAAGTTCAATTGCATATTATTCCCATTTATATATTATATATTAAGTCACCAAGCCAGTCAACAAACATTCATGAAATGCTTACCATGTGCCAGGGATTCTAGGAAGTACTGGGGATAGTTTAAAAAAGAAAACCCCAAAATAGTCCCATCCTCAGGGAGCATCCATTCTAATGGGAAGACAACAAGCAAAAAAATAGGCAGATGATAAATGTAAGATACATGCAGAGAGGATGGAAGGCGTAGAAGTGAGAAAGGCTGTGGGCAGTGAGAAGAGATCAAGAAAAGTCTCCTTTGGGTGTGATCTGAAAGAATCTTGTAGGAAATCAGGGATTCTGAAGAGGTGGACGTGAGGAGGAAGATCCCTTTCAAAGGTAAAAAAGATGAAAGATGGCGGGTTGAGTGCAAAGAAAAGCCAGAAAAAAGGTCAGTAGATCCCAGAGCACATGGAGGTGAGCCAGGTGTAAGAAGACTGGAAAGGCAGGAAGAGGCCAAGTGGTGAAGGGCTTGAGAAGCCAACTGGAAGGTTTTCTCTTGTGTCCTAGAATGGCCTGGAAGTCAGTAGGCTTGACTAAAAAGTGGGGTGACAGGACTGGATTCAGCAAATCACTTGAAAGCTGTGGGGAGGATGAACTGGAGTGGGGAGAGGCCTGAGGCAGCCCAAAGGGAAAGACTGGCCATTTCCCTGAGGTGTCCCCCATCTCCTGTGCCAGCCCTTCTATTTCCTGTCCCTCATATCTGGAAGGCTCCTCTTCCTCATCTTTGTCTCTTGGAAGTCCTAGTTCCCTCCAAGATTCAGCTCGGGTATGACTTTCTATTCTGGTTTTTCATGACTGCTCTTAGTGTTCCCCCTTCCCAGGAGCATTCTAGTAAATGAGATTTGTGTTCCTGCTTTCCAGGGATATTCTGGTAGTGTTTAACAACCAGTTTTCTGAAAGAAAAAAGTTCTCGTGATATACTTTTAAGTTTAATTGGCATTATTAACATCCTCACTTTCTTGGAACCCTCAGCCTCAAGGCCACATGTGGCTTTCTAGGTACTCAACTGCAGCCCTTTGACCAAATACAAACATCAAAGAACAAATCCCCTTAATAAAAAGATTTCTTCTATAAAACTTGGACTCACTCAAAAAGCTGTACCCAAGGACCTAGAAGACCATGTGTGGCCTTGTAATGTAATACCAAGGAAAGTCAACTTCCCAAGGTTCAGAATACCAGCATAGGCGCTCTCCATTTTATTCAGTGACAAACCAAGAACAGAGAAGGTCAAAACATGACATCATTCCAAATACAGCATTTACTAAGTGTGATTAAATAATCTCCAAGGACTACCCCACCCCAGGACCTTCCATTCATTCAATCACTTACAAAGTCCCTGTTCTAAATACTACTCCACCCCTAGGCTGTACCTTCATTTAGTCCACCACAAAGCCCTTCTTCTCAAATGGAGATTAGTTTTCAATCTAAGTAAAGTACATTCATTTGTTCAACCATAGAACACAAAAAGGTCAAAAGTTCCCCACCCCTGGATCACAATTGAACCTACCCCAGAGTTACATCAAGTTTAAACACAGCACTTAATACCCAAATGGAGGTCTTTTCTTCATCTTGACACAAGGCAAGTTCTCAGCAATCTTAGTTCCTGGGGAGACAAGGCTTAGCAAGGCCACAAGATACATTGCCGGTCCCTTCATTAATTCATCTTCTGTCTGTAGAACAGTCCTAGAACCCCTGAAAACATTAGCAAAACCGTCTCCCAGTATTTCTGTAAACATACAACAAGAAAATCCTTCTTCAGGGCTTCTGAACCAAGAGAAAGGTTCCCAGACCCCTGCAACAACAGCACTGTCCTTCACCAGTGGACAGTATTCACTCT
>NW_027185759.1:8696165-8698665 GCF_028583685.1 Petaurus breviceps papuanus | reverse complement strand
GAGCACACGCAGGCTTTGCAAGTTCGATCTTGCTCCTTCCTAGGCACACACCTTTGGAGTGGCATGTCGTCACCACTGTGATGGTCAGCCCTCTCATCGCTCCTGTGTATGGGGAAGGGGATGAGCACTCCTGCCATGCCTCCCGCATTCCAGGCACTGTGCTAGGCACTTCGCAGGTATTGTCTCATTTGAGCCTCCCAAGAACTCTACCAGGGCAGTGCTATTCCCATTTTTCAGTTAAGGAAACTGAGCTAAAAACAGGTGGTGTTTTTTTTAAGTTTAATAGTATTTTACTTTTTTCAATTCCATGTAAAGATAATTTTCAACATTCATTTTTTCATTTTGAGTTCCAAATTTTTCTCCCTCCCTTCTCCCTAAGACAGTAAGCAATCTGATATAGTTTATACATGTGCAATCACGTAAAACACATATCCACATTAGCTGTGCTGTAAAAGAACAAACAGAGCAAAAGGGGGGAAAAATGAACAAAAACGTGAAACTAGTATGCGTCAAACTGCATTTAGACTTGATCAATTCTCTCTGGATGTGGATAGCGTTTTCCCATGTGAGCCTTTTGGAATTGTCTTGGATCAGCGTATTGTTGAGAAGAGCTAAGTCATCATAGTTGATCATCAAAGGGAAGTCCAGAATTAAGCAGCTAAGAGTCTGAGGCTAGATTTGTAATGCCTCCACGAGTGTTAGGACTTAGTTTACTCACGCCCACTCGGCATCTCTCCATTGCCCTTTGAATGACCCGAGACTCTTATTCTTCCAGGATTTGGTAATTTATGACTCACAGCTATATAGTATTACTAAAGAATACTGGTGTTAAAAGATGGATTATTTTTTTTTTAAGCAAGAAGACTGGAGTCATTAAATTCCTTCAGAGTTTTTAAAATATGATGCATCCTATCCCCTTCCTATTCAGTCTTAAAGTCATCTTATCATCCAGTTACAGGCTTGTCCATGATATATGTATTAATGTCCATCCAATTGAATATCATAATATGGACAATATGTATTCTTCATCCAATTGGTTTTTCCTATGTGGATGGTTAAGGTAAACTGTTGTGGGTAAATATAGATCTTATTTAAGAGGTCCTGCCAGGACTGATGCAATTAGCAAATTAGTGAAATTCATATGTAAATAGGAACCAAAGAAGATCCTCACCACCTATAAGTAACTCTGCTTCCACATGGATGTTGTTTTAGGGTCATTCATAACAGTAGCTCTGCAAAAAGAAATGACCGCGTCCTCCTTGAGCCTCAATGTCCATCTTTCAATTCACTTAAAATGATCAGAAAAGGCACCATAAAAAAAATCCAAGAATGGAAAACAGAGTGGAATAATTCTTCTTTAAGAAGTAGTGTGGGGCAGCTAGGTGGTTCAGTGAGTAGAGTGCCAGCCCCGGAGTCAGGAGGACCTGAGTTTGGATCCGGGCTCAGACACCTAACACACACAAAAAAAAACCTAGCTGTGTGACCTTGGGCAAGTTACTTAACCCCAATTTCCCTCCAAAAAGCAAAAACAAAAAACAACAAAAAAAAAGTAGTTTGGTTTAACAAAGAGTGCTTCCCTAGATTCAGGAAGACCTTGTCACCCCTGCTCCATAAACTCAAAGAAGTCTCTATTTCTTCAAGGATCACGTGTATATCCCACTGTTTGGTCCTTCCTCACCTAGATCCATAACTCCAGGCAAGTGCCTCAACCTTCGTGAATCTTAGGCAAGTTGAGCATTCCTCATCTCAGTAATAGGGAGTCTATGATCCATCAGAGGACTGGGAATTGGAGCTCCCAGATCACTGATCATTGATCTATTTCTGATAATCTGGCCAGGGAAGTTGGGACAGGAAGGGGAGTGATGGAAAATAGAAAGACAAATGCCTCTGCCCTGAAGTTTAAATGCAGAATTGATCTTCTGGTCAAATCAGCTATTCCCGCAAGCCAAGGGCAACTTTTATTCACTTCCAAGTCTTGTTTGGTTTATAAATCGTATGTTCATCCCACCCTTTGGAAATCCCTGCTTTCCTCACCCAAGTTATCCTGCCTAGACATTATTGCTTCCTGACTTGTCTGCATCCAGGTATTAATGGCTCTGTTACTGTCTCTTTTTCTGTGTCTATTTTCCTATATAGATCATCACATATGTAATGAATGTCCTTCATAATATTTCCTGAAGGACACACATGAAAAAGCATTGAAGAGGGACTAGGCTAAGGAAATGCTCCTGTAATTGGGCATCAGGATCCAAATCCCATTGAACTACTGAGATACCACCTCCAACAGGAGGTCTTCCCTGATTGCTCCATTATTAGGGCTCTGTCTTGAAATTCCTTGGTATTTGTAATGGAAATGCAAATGTAAAGATCTTCCCTGCCCCTAGTCTAATGTGCACCTGAAGCCTGGGGTGGGAGGCTTGTTTTTCAGTAGATACTTTTTGATTGGCCAGTGGGTCAATAAGGTTGTTACATTCTCTGAGCCAGGAGAAGGCTATATAAG
>NW_027185759.1:8675009-8696155 GCF_028583685.1 Petaurus breviceps papuanus | reverse complement strand
GTGGCGAGTGGCAATGCTTTGAGATGTTTCTCCAAGAAGGAGGGTGCACAAGATATTGTCCTCTCTTGCCCACAGTGACCAAGTGCACACACTGAGAGAAGGATTCAGTTGTACAGTGTGGGATCATAGACCAGGGTAATTTTCTGTACAAAACTAACTGGTTGGTAAAGAAATTGAATCAGTAACTTTGACCTCTTTGGTATCAAATTAATCAATGATTTCTAGGAATCCAGAGACTCAGAAAGGTCACATAATGGGCACAGACAGAGGGAAGAAATAACGATCCAAATTTTGAATCCCATTCATCAGAGTTTATAAGTACCATGTCATCAACCCTTGAAACAACATTGTAAAAACACATTGGATAAGGTTGAACATTTTCAAAGCATTTTCTCATGTAGGATCTCACTTGGTCCTTTAAGAGCCTTTCAAGGTAGGTTAAGGAGCTACTTCCAGGTACAAGGTGGTTTGTGTAGTAGATCATTCACTAGCCCTGGAGTCCCAGGATTTGAATTCAAGTTTTGCCTCCATCACTTATTACCTGTGTAACTTTAAGCAAATCAGTTTACCTCCCTTGGCTTCAACTATTTTACATTTGAGGAAATTGAATCTCAGAGAAGATGGCCAAAAACTGAAAGAGCTATCTGACCCACTGGATGGATGGCTATCAGGATCCCAAAATATCTTGACAGAGTAGAGTACCAGACTGAATCTAATAGGATGCAATTCATTAGAGATATATGTAAAGTATTACATTGGGGCTCAAAAAATCAATTTCGTGTGTAGAAGGTGGGGTAGGTTTGGTTAGAGAGAAATTCATATGAAAAATATCTGGGAGTTAGTTGTAATGGAAAACACTCATTGGAATGTACTGGCCAAAAAAGCTAATGAGATTTTGGGCTGTTAAGATAGGAAGACTTCCAGGACAAAGGAGGCGATTGTCCCTCTGTGCCCTGCCCTGGTCTGAGCACAAGTGGAGTATTGTGTTCAGTTCTGAGTAATTCAGGAAAGTTATTGACAATCTGTAGAACAATCTTATAGACCGACAATCTATAAGAGGACCACTAGGAAAGTGAAAAACCTTCATTCCATTCATCCAAGGATCACTAGGAAGATTTGGGCAGGCTTAGACTAGAGAAGAGAAGGCTCTGGGGGATACAGAACAGCTTCAAGTATTGTCCTGAGGAGGATGGAATACACTTGTCTGAATTGGTCCCAGAGGGCCAAAGTTGGAAGGAGGTGCTAAGAAGTCAAGTGAGGCTTCCTGACATTTGGAACTGTCCCACAGTGGAATGGGCTGGTCATGAGAGCCTCTGGCTGAAAGGAGCCTCAAAAGTCCTATCCTCTAACCCCCCTATTTTACAGATGAGGAAACTGTGCTCAAGTGAGGTTAAGAAGTTTACCCAAGGTGACACAGGTAGGAAGTGAGATAGCCAGTATTTGAACTCAAAATCATTGACAAATAAACAGAACATAAAAATTTGTCATTGTTCTTCATGAGAACAAACCCTAAAATTGGAAATAGTTTTAGAAAGCAATTTATTAGGTCATTTAATAAAGAAGAGAGGAGGCGTGACTCCCTCTCTCCATATTCTGGAAGATTGACATTATAAAGGATTTTGACAAAAGTTTCCTATGCAGGAACCCCACGTGCCCCACATACATAGTTAAAGAAGTTGGCCAAGAGGGTATCCTGAAAGCAAGGAGGAATCTCAAGTATCTCACAACCTTTTCTGGTGTTCCCAGAGAGTTATGGGGGTCGAGTGACATTCTTTATATAGACAACCTTTAATCATATAAGCTTGGATTTAAACTATAATAATTTCCTCCCAAATAGTATAATAAATCACCTTTCCTACAACATCTAAAATTTTCAAAGGCAGTTAAGGGGTACCCCCATAGCTTCCAGTTTTTTTGCCACTATCACAAACAGAACTGTTATAAATATTTTTGTACATATGGAACTATTCATTTTCTTTGAAATCTTTGGGATTTAGGTCTAGTATCACTAAGTGAGATGCACACTTTTGGACATGACTAAGGTAGGAATTTGTTTTGCTTGACTAGGTATGTTCATTACACTGATTTTATTTTTTCTTCTCTTTATTTTCAGTAGTGGGGGAAGTAGAAAGGCTAGAAAATAAATGTTCACTGAAGAAAATTAATTAAATGCAATTTTAAAATGAAGGTAATTTCAAGTTTGTAGTACATAAATGGTCAAAGGGCATGAACAGACAATTCCAAAGAGTGGAGACACAAATTTTTCATGATTGGTTAAGCAGAGGGCTCAATTTCACAAATAAACAAAGCAGCTTTGAGGTACCACCTCAGAGCAGTCAAGGGGCAAAAATAATTAAAAGCAAATGAAAGGATTTGGAGCACTAGGCAAACACTGTTGGTAGCATGGCCAATTACTAAATATGACCCAAAGCAAGCAATGGGAAAGGCACAGTTGGAGAGAGAGAGAAAGATCATGGCAGCTAATGGAGGAGGGGTCATCTCAAAGGAGGCAGTTTGACAGTGCCAAGAGATGCAGAGAGAGGAAGAAGGATGGTGACTGAGAAAAGGCATTTTAGCAGTTGTAATCATTGGTATCCTTGGAGAGCGAAGTTTCAGTTGGAAGGGGGAGGGGAAGCCAGATTGTGAGGGATTGAGAAGTGTGTGGGAGGTGAGGCAATAGAGGCCCGGTGCAGATGGCTTTTTTTTCTAGGAGTTTGGCTGTGAAAGGGAGAAGAGCTTTGTGTTGATAGATAGCTTGGAAGGATGTCTGGGTCAAGTGAAAGTTGTTTTCTTGTTTAAGAATGGGGAGGGCCTGGGAATGTTTATGGGTATCAAGGAATGTAAGAGCAGATAAGGAGAGATTAAAGAGGTGAGAAAAGGTCAAAATAAAAAAGAGGGAGGTAAGCTCCCAGAAGAGCTAATCAGGGATGGACTCAAAGGGCAGAGACGGTAGCCTCAGTGAAGAGAAGAGCCAACTCTTCTTCAGTCCTCTAGTGCAGGAGGGGGAGAGAATGGGGAAACCACAGAGGAATTGAAAAGACTAATGGAGGAAAGAAGTAGGAACTCAGGTTGGGTGGTCTCTGTTTCTGCTATGAGCAGGAAGATACCTGGGAGGTGGTTATGGACAAGACTTGAGTGAAGGCTTGGAGCAGCAGGTACAGGAAGGAAGATGGACAGTCAATTAAGAGAGAATAAAAGGATTATAATTAGGAGAAATAAAGAATGAAAGTCCTATAGAGTAAATCATTTAAATGGGTTTCTCTAATGGCTTTAAATAGGGCATGTTTTCAAGGTAGTTGTTAAGCATTACTCATCTGGAGGGGGAAATCATAAAAATAATGCATTTAATATGGCATCAATTTTGAAAGCTTTATTCTTTAATGTTTGGCATGCTGCTTATACCTACCCTGTACCTACCTCTCCCCTGCCCTACAGATGCCAAGAGTTCTGGGTCTTGTAGCATGCATATTATGGAAAAAATATTGTGACTTAAAAGACTGGTGCTGCCATGCCCTACCTTCTCATTTGGAAAAGTGGGGGAATATAAGAGTACAATGTTATGTAAAATATCAGACTTTCAATGTGTTGTTACGATTTGCTGAACTTTACTTTCTGGAAATGGGTTGGGGAAGGGACCTGCTGGTATGTATAAATGATATCAAAACAAAAGGTAGCAATAAAAATGTATATTTTAAATAATCAACCTTTTACACATGAAGAATTTGGAGGTCATTAAAAATTCAGATTTTCCAAAATCAATCCAGCATGCTCTCCTCTTCTGAATGAATTATAGGCCCAAATCATCATCTGCTTGCTATTACTTATGCCAATGGATGAGTTACATAGGTCATTTTTTCAACAGCAAATCATAGACTGGGCAATAGACATTTTCTATCCCCCTGGTTTCATCTGGATGGGTGGTTAGGCTGGGCCCTTGAGGGATTCTGAAGTTTGTTTAGGAGGCTCTGAAGTCTTTCTGTGTTTGATTCAGTCAGAACAATGTCATCTGCAAACAGGAGCATCCTGAAGACTTCATCATAAACAGGGAATCCATCTTCCTCTTAGACTTCTTCATAAGCTCTCTTCCATTACAGAGGTGAATCTATGGGACGATAGACTTCATGTTTCATGCCATGCTTTTATAATATTGACACTTGCATGGGACACACATTGTTGAAGGAGAATCATCAAGGCACTATATCAAATGCTTGCTCTGTTTGTGATGTCAAAGAACAGGACCATGAGGGGTTCTTCATCATTAGGGAATGTCCTAACATATGCATGCGATGTAATACCATTGGTCTATAAAAAAAATGATGAAAGGGATGACTTCAGAGAAACCCGGGAGGGCATGTATGAAATGATGCAGAGTGAAGTGAGCAGAACCAGGGGAATAATTTTTATAATGAAAACAGTATTGTAAAGACAAACAGTTTTGAAAGACTTGGGAATCTTGATCAGTGGGATGACCAACCATGATTCCAAAGTGATGATGATGAAACATGCACCTTTCTCCTGACAGGTGATAGAATCAGGGTGAATACTGAGGTAGATATTTTTTGGACATTGCCAATGAGGGAGTTTATTTTGTTTGACTATGCGTGTTTGTTATGAAGGTTTTCTTTTGTTTTGTTTGCATGAGGAGAGGGGAGAAAACAGACTTCTGAGTGAAAAAAGAATTAACAAACCAAAGCAAATGTTTATTTGCTTTTTAATATAGTCAACAAACAATAAGCTCAATGGGACCTTATATCTTCTCCACCTTTCAGTCTTTTATGTTGAGGGAAATAAATGACCAGCTTTGGAGTATTACTTGCCAACACTGTTCCCTTCAAAGACGTGCATCAAGGATCCCCTTGATTCCAGCAGAGATTATTCTCATTAAAAGTTTATACATGTGGGAAATAGGCAAAGACATCATGTTCTCTTGGGCAACTTTATGGAGAGCCACAGTTAATGATGCCATTGACAAAAAGGGGAAGACAGGCTAGTCTCTTGGTAGGAATGGCAGGTGACTGATGGACAGCCTAACACAAAGAAGGCTCCAGCATAATGGGAGGTCCCCTGTAGTAAACTAGCTGGAGCACCTGGACAGCAATCAAATAGGAAGAGCAAGAATGGATGGGAAGTAATCTGAGTTGTTGGAGGGAATATCCACAGATCCTCTGGGATGTTGGAGCTTTGGTTCTTTAAGAAATAGCATCTATAGAATCTCTGTGATAGCAGAACAAGGGAAAACAAAGAGGAAATGTAAAAGGAATCCAAAGAAAGCCTGGATATTTAGTGAAAATATCATCTGATAATGAGCATGGCGGAAGGGACATGGGGCCAGTGTGACAAACAGCATTCTCTCTTGTCCCCACATCCATCTCTACCCTTTAAGACAATGACATGCCCCAAAGTCCCACCATTCTGTATGTACATAACCATAGATCTAGAGAAGGAAGGAACCTTTGGGCTCTTGAATCCAACACCCTCATTTTACCCATAAGGGAACTGAGTCACAAAGAGGTTGTAATTTGCCCATGGACACATGACTATTGGTATTTGAACCCAAGTCCCCCTGACTCCGACCATTGTCCTGTCTTTGGACAAGAATGGGAAGAGTAAACACATAATCATTAATTTGGATGTAAAATGGATCTTCACTAGAACTTACCTTCTCTAATCCTGCCCTCACCATGGGCAGACCCTCATCACCTCTGCCCTGGACTATTGCAATAGCTGTGGGGAAGGAGGCAGGATCTACTTTCGTCAGTCTCTCCCCACTCCAGTCCATCCTCCACCTGGCTGTCAATTGATCTTCCTAAAGTACAGGTTGATGAAGTTATGCTCTCCCATCCTCAATAACCTCAAATGGCTCCCTAAGTCTTTTGTTTGCTCTTAAGGACCTTTATAACCTGAACCCTTCTCCCTTCCTGGAGTCCACATCCTCTTCATTCCAAGACACTGGCCTTGCTGTTCCTGGCATATAACACCCCATCTCTAGACTCCGGGCACATTTCCCATGCCTGGAATGCTCTGCCTCCTGTGTCTGCCTCTTGGTTCTATGGCTCCCTTCAAGTCCCAGGGAAAGTGCTTCCCCCTGAATGAGGTCTTTCCCAATCCCCCCTCCTGCTAGTGCCTTCCTAAAGCTCCTTAAAGGGAAGAATTGTTTTTGCCTTTCTTTGCACCCTCAGCTGTAACCAGTGCATGCCACCTTCTCTTCCTCTTCCCCAGGATGACCTGTGGCCTGAGTCATCCCCAACAATGACTGAACTTTTACAACTGTTCTTTAGACCTCTGATGTTAATGATGGGAACAATCTACCAGACTTAATAGTAGTGCCAGTCAGTGACTAACTAGCAAGTAGGTCAAGGCTAACTGCCTGAGCCTTCCAAGAAATCAGGCTCTGTGGGTGGCTGGCTGAGACTGAAAGGAAATAGCCAGTGGGAGCTGAGAAGGAGAGAGCAAGGGCGTGCCTCTGCACCCTTAAGGAGATCAAGTCACCAGGTCTGGGGGGATTTCCACCCTCAGGTCCTGGAAGAGGTAGGAGGTGGAATTGCTGCATTAGTCACTGCCAGGCATCTTGGGAAAATCATGGGAAAGGGGCAAAGGGTTGCTGGACGTGAGATGGGAGCATAACCTGATTTTCAAAACAGGGAAGAGGGTAGAATTTTAAAACCACACCCCAGTGATGGGGAACTTAAGTGTGATTCTTAGCAAAATTCTAGAATGCTGCAAGAAAGGGAAGGCCAGTGAGTAGCTGGGAAATTAAGGGACCAACATGCTGAAGAGCCAGCATGGCTTAATGAAGGTCAGATCATTGCCAGCTAACCTCATTTCTTCTTGTTTGAGTGAGTGACTAGTCCCCCATATGCCTGTATGCACACTCGCATTTCAACAAACTCCTTATGAGAAGAAGATACACGTGCATTGAATGAGAGCATTCAGAGCTGGCTTCTCCAAATCTCCTTGTGAGGCAGCATTCTCCTTCATGGTCATTTAATAGACTGAACAAGATTCCATTTATGAAGTGCCTTGCAAATCTGAAAGTGATATGCAAATGCTGGGTATCTTCATCATCATTCTCATTACTATTACTAAACACCGATCTTTGTCTAATGGCATTATATGACTGCAAACCTTGAAATACCACAATCTCTGAACAATCAAAGTTGTAGTCCATTGAAAGGCAATGGAAAAATTCTTGGTGGCCACATGTGAGCTATAGGATGTTACCAGTATAGATTGGTAGTGTTTTTTGGGGAAAGTGGTATAAAGGATTAGCCCATTGGAAAAGAAAATGTGTCAGTAGAGAAGCAAGGGTGAGAGATAATCCATTGAGTTTGACCTCATTTCTTAGAATGACACATAATATGTGCTTAAGGAATGTAGGGGGGGATTAGATGGAATTGGAATTTCGCAGGGGGTCATGGACAGGAGTTGCACTGGGTGAGAAGGAACAGATGAGCTATCTGCATTATTTTAGGGAATGATCATAGCCAAGTCCAGATCAAGAGAAAATATACTTTATCTAGTTTGGAGCAAAACATTAGATAAACTATGTCCACTTGCTCCCCCACTACCATTTTCTTGTGGACAAAGTGGAGATACGTGGGCATAGTAACACAAACCCTACATTGGCTGAATGTCTAGACCCAAAGAATAGTCATTATCAGTTCTGTATCAGCTTGGAAGGAAATCTTTAGGAAAAGCTCTTTGGGTTTTCTGTGTTTTAAACCAATGTCTCAGATAAAAGCCTCTATGACATGGCTTACTTATCAAAATGTGGAAAACACCATTAGGAAGGTAAGTCAACACTTTAGCAAGCAGAAAGAAGATTTATGAAGATCTTGGCAAGCAAGCATATTGAGCCAAAACCTTGCATTTGGATTCAAAAATTCCATTTCTAAAAGACCAGATGGAGGAGGCAACATCTGATAGTGAGTACTGGGGGAGGGGGGTTAAGACTGGAAAAAAAAGAAAAAATCTGGATACATGACGGATGTCTTCACGTATTTGAAGTTCACTGTGCGAAAGAGGGAGAAGGCTGGCTTTGCTTATCCCTGGAGTGCAGAACTAGGAAGATAGAGAAAAAGCAAATTAATGGGTGAAGACAAGAGTGAGCTCCTTATGATTCAGGCTTCCTAAGAGAAGAAGAGACCTCCTGGGGAGGCAACGAGCAAGCCCTCCATCCTTGAGATCTCTAAGCAGAGGCCACATGTCCAATAGTCAGAGAGATCATAGACAAGGACTCCTGTCCTGCTCAGGTGAAGGTCATGTCCTCAGCACCCAGAATGTTTAGAAGATCCCTCTGAATCCTAAGATTCTCTGGCTCTATTCAAGAGATGAGGTTACTGGTTAGCCCTGAGCTGCCCCAAGGAAATAGAGAGCTTTGGCAAAGGGCATGGTCACCTGGAGTTATTCTTGCTGTCATTCCTGGTCCGATGAATACTTTCCATTTGCAATACTGGCAAAATTGTACTTGGACCCTATCCAGCTCATTCTACTCTTCTCCTTGAGACAAGAACTCCTGGTATTGATCCCTGGAAATTGTGTCAAGGGGCTTGGTCACTCCATTTTGGTTGGAAAAAAATCCCCTAGAACCTGTCCTTGTACAAAATTCCTCAGCCTGCTCCTTCCTTGGGTTCTGCATTCTCCCCAACCCAGCCTCACTATCCTGTCCCATTCTCTGCAAAACCAAACATGCCATGAAGAGTATAAGAATCCCAGATCTAGAATTAAGGCTCCGATCTAGACCTTGGAGAACGTAGAGTTCAGCCTCTTCATTTTACAGATGAGGAAACGGAACCTGACGTTCTGCACAGGCATAAGTCTTAGAGCCCGGGGCTCTGACAGCATGTTGATTATTCTGGGGGGCACTCCACCCTCCCAATACCACCCCCCTACTCATTTCTTCCAGCCAGTCATTTAATGAGCATTTACTATGCATTTGCTACCTGCTAAGCACTGGGGAGACAAGTGCAAAAACGTGATCCCTGCCCTCTGGAAGTTTGCATTCTCATGTGGGAGAAAATAGCAGCATTGGAAGGAGCCTCCGAGGAAGCTCTTAGCAGTGGAGAAGCCTGGAAAGGCACAGGGGAGACTCGAAGAAAGCCAGAGGTAAAGGGGAAGGACAATGGGCATGGCCAACAGAGGTGCTACCTCTGGAGGAGGGCACAGGCTGAAGGACCCCGAGATCCTGGTACCTCCCACATATTACGGTGTCCCACACTCATTGGAACCTTTCTCCACCAAAGGCAGAGTTGTCTGGTGCCTTCCTCCTATGGTAGACAAGATGGGACTTAGGCAGAATCCCTGGCCAAGCTTCTCTGGCCAACTCATCTCAAAGGGCTCTCTCGAATCGTGGAGGAAAATCCAGGCAAAGACATGTCCCAGGTCACTTACAGTATTGGAGTAGATAGAATGCCTGATGTGGAATTGGGAAGACAGGCGTTCCAATCCTGCCTCAGACGCTTCAAAGCTGTGTGACCCTGGACAAGTCACTTAACCTCTGCCTGTCTCGGTTTCCTCATCTTAAAAATAGGGATGATGATGATGTCATCAACCTGCTAGGTTTGTTATGAGGAACAAATTGGAAAATATATGGAAAGCATTTTACAAACTGTAAAGTAAGCTAGAACTATCAGCTACTATTGTCCTCACCTAAAGAAACCCCAGGTGTGGCTACTTTAGCAAAGAGAAACTTGGCCCAGGTGCCATCCAGGTACTGCTCTGACTCAAGGAGGCAGTGTGGCACATGGAAAGAGCCCCGCATTCAGAATCAGAGAGCCTGAGTCTGAATCATGGTTCTGCTACATAGTGCCCCTATGACCTTGGATAAGTCACTCCCCCTCCACAAGCCTAAGTTCCCTTGCCTGCAAAAAGAGACTAAACCCAAGGATCCTCCTATTCTCATTCTGTGACCTTATGATCTGAATGGACACAGATGTTTCCTGGAAAATTAGTGACCTCTCTGTTGCTTGGCTAGGCCTGTTTCTACCTCCACAAGCACCAGGGCAGTTAAAGAGAATGTGGGCCTTATCACCTTTCTCCTAGCTGGAGAGCATCAGCAGATCGCCTTTATCTCCCCCTCTCCAGCTGATTTCATCTCCCTGTCCTTTGCCTAGAGGGAAAGTGAACATCAGTGGTTTGCACTTATAATCAGGAAAGCTGGAGTTTGAACCCTAGCCCTCCTCATTTCGAGCTGGGTGGCCTGGACAAGTCACGTGGCCTCTTGATTTCCTCATCTGGAAAATGGGCCTAGTAACCCTTACTTCAAAGAAGTGTTGTAATAGTTAATTAATGTTTGCAAAATGTTCTGAGATGTGTAGATGAAAGCCCCTAGAGAAGGGCCTGGTGTTATTATTAGAGAGAAATTAATCCCTTCATCATGTTTTGGGAGTTCCCTGCTCAGTTATCCAGCCTGTCCCCTCTTTGGGGGGCCACTGGCCCACATTTGCAGCTGCAGAGGATACTTGGTTCCCTAGCAACCAGATAGGGCTTTCTCAGCACCAAGTAGTTCAGCATCCCTAAGAACCCTTTCTTTCTCCTTTGATCTTAAGCCACTGGGGCAAGAGCTATGCTTTCACCAGCATTGGACCATGTCCAGCACTGTGTCAGCATGGAGCCCACTCTGAATTAGAAGAGACTGCCCTGGGAGTCGTCTCTGCTTCTACTCCACAGATCAGGATGTTTCCAGATGTCCATGCTTTTGAGGAAGCATCATGCTTCATGTCAATCATCATTCCTTAGGCCCCTTAGAAAAAAATGTTTCTCCCTGATATGGACAGTTAAACTCTTCAGCTTTTCAAGCTGAAAATTCATGGGATATAGCAGAAATTAGAAGCACATCTCCAAGCCTCAAGCTAAGGGATTGCTGGGCAATCTGCTGGAAGAATGCCCTGTTGATTTGGATGTATCTGTTGTCCATATGATCCCATGACCATAAATCAGCTACCAAGGCAGCTGAAGATACTGTTAGTGACCAGCTCGGTGTCTTTGGACTTTGGCATGCCCAGAGTTCAGACTGAATGAAGGTACCAAGCTCCCATTTGTAAATTGCAAGCTCTGTTTTAATAGAGAAAGTTGAGCTGGCCCAAGGGTAGAAAGCTGGCTTCGGACTCAACCTGGGTTCAGGTATTTGCTTTGACCCATACTGGCTATGTGACCCTGGGCAGGTCACCTAATCTCTCAATGTCCCAGGCTACTCTCCAAGGTGAAAAACTGCAGAGCATGCAGAGATCTGCATCGAGTAAGTCCCTCCCTGGGAACTTCCTGCCCAGATAAAATCACAGATCTGATCCAAACAAAACAAAACAAAACAAAACAAAACTTTGATGCATTTGATTAGTGTGGGCATACTCTTCACCAGTGCAGATTGCCACCAAAAATACAACTGCTTCTAAGAGCTAGCTTTAAGGTTTGCAAAATACTTTACAAATATTAATTCATTTTATCCTAACAACAAAAGATAGATGCTATTGTTTTTATGCCAATTTTAAGGATGAGAAGACTGAGGCACAGAAGCCTGATTTACCTAGAATCACATAGTTCATGTCTAAGAATGCATCTGAGCTCAGGCTTCCTGGCTTCAGATCCCACACTCTAGCCACTAAGCCACCCTGCCACCTGTAAACCTTCCACACCTCCCCATCTTGTAGGATCCATGTCTATGTATTTCTGTACACTCCATTCAGCAAATTCAAGGGCATCATTATTGGCAATATACTGTAGCCCAGCTATCCTCACCATGTGTTTTTCCACCACTCTTTGAGTTCCTTGAGTACAAATGTGGCCTCAGACACTTAACACTTACTAGCCATGTGAACTTGGGCAAGTCATTTAACCCAACTGTCTTGCCTTCCCACTCCAAAAAGCAAAAAAACAAAAACAAAAGAATCCAAAGGGGGAAAAAAGCCTCTCTTTGAGTTTCTTATCACTTTCAAACTTCTGGGACCCTAATGTCTCATAATTCATATCTATATATCATCACTGGGAGAATATTGATGTTAATGAGCTAGGCTTTGGTGATAGCTAGTTTGGGATAATTGAAAGACTTTCTATCCTACTCTCTTCCTTCTATTCAAACAGTTAGTCAATAAACATTTATTAATTATATATCATGTGTCAGGGGCTGATTTCCCTCTGAAGTGTCTATCTGAGGTTTTTTGTCCTGTACTAATCAATTAATGCACAATTATTGAATGCCTACTATGTACCAGACATAATGCTAAGCACCTAAGTCAATAGATTGCCTCAATAATTATATGCCATAGTAGAATTGCCTTTTTTGTCACATTATTTTTCTAGTGTGGATGCTTGGACCAGTTTGCTTTCTATTGGTGCAGATTTTGGTGAAGATCTTTAATGCTCAAGGGCTTAGTAAAATTTTGTAATAACCATGATTGTGAAAGTGATGAGAAGAGGAAGAAGAAAGAGAGGAAGAAGAGAGAAGAAGAAAAAGAAGAAGAAGAAGAAGAAGAAGAAGAAGAAGAAGAAGAAGAAGAAGAAGAAGAAGAAGAAGAAGAAGAAGAAGAAGAAGAAGAAGGAGAAGAAGGAGGAGGAGGAGAAGAAGAAGAAGAAGAAGAAGAAGAAGAAGAAGAAGAAGAAGAAGAAGAAGAAGAAGAAGAAGAAGAAGAAGGAGAAGAAGGAGGAGGAGGAGGAGGAGGAGAAGAAGAGTGAGACTTGTAACATTATTGATATTGAAAACTCCTAGATGAAGAAACTCTTGCTACCAAAGGAGAGTTATGTCTTCTCTGCCAATTATATAGTGTTGGAGAATTTCCTGGAGCACTGAGAGAGCCTAAACTTGCCTAGGATTGCACAATGAGGAGGTGTAGATGGTGGAACTTGAACCAGCATCTTCTGGATCTGTAGCTAACTCTCTCTCCACTATGCCACATTGCTCCTCCAGTGATCACAGAGGCAAATTTATAAGGCACTTTAAGATTTCCAATGTCATCTATGAATAGGATCCTCACCCTTGGTGAAGATTTTGTTTTTAAATCTATACAATATTTTTTATGACATGGGCAAACAAACTATTGGTCTTTTCTCTGAAATCAAGAAAATAACTATGTCCTGTAGACAAATGAAATCTAGTATATCCAAAATGGAATTTAACTTATTTCCTCCCTTAAATCCATACCTACTAAAAATTCACTATTTTTGTTAAGACTATCATCATTTCTTTTCTCATCCAGGCTTGAAATGTGAATGATCATCTTTGATTCTTTTCTCTCCTGTACCACTCATGCCCAATCAATTGCCAAATCTGATTGATCTGACCTATGCAACATCTCTCGTATCCGTTGCTTCTCTCTAGTAACAAAGACTCTTCCCTAGTTCAGACCCTCATCACCGCTTGCCTGCCAATCAGTTCTCTTGCCTTTGGTCATTGCCCTCTCTGGTCCATCTTCCACACAACTATCAGTTTGAATATCTAAAACACAGATGTGGCCATATCATTTCTATATTTAAAAATATTCAGTGGTTCCCTTTTCCAACAAATCTAAAATGCAATTTAATACGTGGCATTTAATACTCTTTACAATTTCACTTTCCATCCTCATTTCGTCTAACTTTTCTGCACATGCTGTCCATCACAATCAAGCCTACCAATTAGATATTGCTCTGACTCTTGCACCCAAGCCTTTGCGTGAGATGTACTATGTCCTATATCAGGACTTCCCTTCTCTTCTCAGTTGTCACGGCTATCTCCACCCTTACCCCCACGAGAAGGTATGTTCCTTGAGGGCAGGGAGGAGGGCAAAGGGAGGGGACTGTTGGCTTTTTCTTTCTTTTTCTCCCCATTGCCTAACACAGTACCCGAAGCATAGTAGGTGCTGTTAGTCAGTGCTATTCTCTTGCTTCTCATAACTGCTTCAGCAACATTCTCAAGCTTTTGATACGTGATGTCAGTGTTATTGCTACCTTTGAAATATTCTTTTTATCATTCTAGAGCATAATTATTGCTTAAGGGATTGCTTTAGATTGTTGTGCACATTTGAATCTTTTCTTACTTATTATTGTTTATATCTCAACTTATTGTGTTATGTTCTGAAAACATATGTTGCCTTTTTAAAAAATTTACTGTGGCCTTTTCAATGCTCAAGTAAGCAGTTTCTGTGTTTTGCATACATCTGAAAAAAATTGGCATTCCCAGCTTCTCTTATTTAATACTGTGTTACATTTAGATTGTTTCACAAACATTTCATATCTATAATTTCTTTATTGCTACTATTTTCTAGATTTATCATATTATGATATAAAAATGCTAAATTCATCTATTATTATATATTTGTCCATCTTAATTTTGCTATTATTTTTAATGTGGCTGCTGCCTTTTTTTTGTTTTAGTACCTGAAAATAGGTAAAATTTATTATTTATTATTTCCTTCACCTTTTAAGATTCTGTTGTCCACATATTTTCAAATATTTGGCTTCAGTTTTACTTGATATCTTTACTGTTATCCCTTTGATTTTAGAATTTGTAGTTGCATTGTACACATGAGACTAGTGACTTTATGTCTTCTTACATTAAATGCATTTTCTTTAAGCAACATATTTATGAAATTAATTTTATCATTTATTCATTTAACTTTTATTTTAATAGGGGAATTCAAGCCATTCATACTTATTGTTACAAATGTTACTTTTGATTTATCCTTTGACTTCCTCTTCTCCTCCTCTTGTATTTCTCTGTCTAGAGTTAGTGAGAATTATCTTTTGCTTCTATGCTTTTAAAAAAAAGATTATTATCTCTATTTTGTTATGCATTCTACCTTTCTATTTTATTAAACTAATGAAAGAACTGATCCTTTTTGTAGTTATTGAGGATTTTCCTTTTAGGATTACTATCTGTGATTAAAAAGGCAATATAGTGAAATAGAATGGGTTCTGGAGTTGGAGTCAGGAGATACCTGGCTTTGGATACTACTTCTAATAGAAAGCTACTAGTTATGTGACATTGGACAAATATCCTCAAATGTGATGCCAAATTTTTTCATGTCATATAAACTTTGGAATCCCAATTAATATGTTAGCACTCTTGTTCAAACTTCCAAATGCGCTACTTTGTTCTATGTATGTATTAATTCATCTTAAAGGTATTTTTAAACACTCTGGACTTATGAAAATTATTTTTATCAGTTGATCCTTCCTTGATTGTATTCTGTCACTGCTCCAATTATCTTTCTTTCTTTCTTTCCTTTTTTTCCATATTATTTGGCCTTGTAAGTTGTTCTTTGATTTTTTCTGGTGCCCCTCCCCCCCCACCAATTCCTTCAACAAATACATTGCTCAACTTATTTTTTCCTTTGGCATTTCATAAATCTCTTCTAGGAATATTTTATGGCACATTTCTAAAAAAAGTTTTAGGTTTTGGATGATTTACATCATAGATTTTCATCCATACTTTTCTTGCCTCACTCATTACCTGTTAGATAATTTTAACTTTTCTAATATTTTCCCTGTCACTTCCCCTTCCCCCACCCCATTCTTCTGGCTTCTCCTCCCTTCTAGGGCAAAAGTTCTGGCAGGAGTTGCTGGTGCATATATATATTGTCTTTCTGTTTTGTTTTGCCTCTTTCAAGGACCAGTAGTGGTCAGAGGAACACTCCTGGGAGAGGTGTCCTAGACAGAAATTGTGGCTGCAGGAACTTTGAAACTGGAGTCAAGGGTGGTGGGTGACAGCTACAGTCTCTGTAAGAGTAAAGGAACTTAGTGTGAGAGTGGAGGTGAGAACAATCCTCCTACCCCCCATGGAGGAACAATTGGTTATGAGCTGTGCCCATCAGGTCTGTGGTCCTGAGGACAAGGCACATGACTCTGGCTTGGGTATGGGTTGCCCTGGTTTGGGAAGGGGAATTTTCCTGGGCTAAATGCTATCCAGAAGTGAGCTTTGGGAGGAGTAGAGGGAAATTAGACCTTGTTGACATTGAAGATGTTAGAGTTATCTGTCATACTTCTGGCTTGGGGGAGGGAGATCGTCAGTGTCCCTATACTGGTGGGGACTACTGAGGCCCTTCATGCTAGGCTAATTGGGATCAATATGTGGCTGGCTACAGGGGAGACAATGGTGAATTTTCTTTGTTCTTTATACTCATTGACTCTCTTAGGGTTTAGAAAGGGTTTGCTGATGGATTCACTTAATTTATCATTCCACAATCCCACAAACCTTGAGGAAGGGCCTCTGCATGCCAGGCATGGTGCTGCTTTCAGCATGGAGAAGCACAGGTGATTCAAACTATCCACATCTCAGATCTGGAAGGGATTTTAATGGACTCTGCAGTCCCACCTATACCTGAAGAGTAATTACTTCTGCTACACACCTGTGACCCAAGAGCCTTTGCTTAGAGGTTGGCGGGAAGTAGAACCCACTCCTTCCCAAGACAACCAACTCTACTTTGGAATGGGTCCAATGGTGAGGAAACTTTTCCTTACTCCTTATTAGAGGCTCTTCTTTGTGCTTCCACCCTTTCCTATTGGCTCTGCCCTCTGGGGCAGAATGAGGCTGATCCTTCCAGGGAAATCCTTGAAGGCAGGTGTCTCCTCTTGCCTGAGTCTCCCCTTCTCTGGCTTGATCATCACCAGCCAGAATGAACCTTCAGGTCATTTTGCTGGGCTCAGTCATTGCACAGGTAGCATGTGTCAGAGTCAGGACTGAGCCCCAGGCTCTCTGACCTGGTTTCTCTGACACAAATCCCCTTCCAATTGTTTCAATTAATTTTCAGATGATGTCAATGAGGCCTTTTACTATTTTTGTTGCCTCTGTAGTAAAGCAGAATCAGGTACTTACTAGCTGTGGAACTCTAGGTAAGTGCCAGGACTTACAATAGCTCTTTAATTACCAACCCTGGGAGGTAAGTGCTATCATCACCCCCTTTTACAGATAAGTAAAATGAGGGAGGCAGAGGTTAAGTGACTTACCCAGAGTCCCACAATGAGTATCTGAGTCAGGATTTGACTTCAAGTCTCCCTGACACAGACCCAGTGCTCCATCCACTGAGCTCCCTGGCTGCCTCACTTTCCTTAGTGCCCTGTGGAATGATCTAAACACAAACTCACACTTCTCCTGAGTCAGGAGGGGAAGCAGCCTCACTCCAAGTTTAGCACCTTGTACTATTAATCAATCAATTTATTTCTGTATTCATTCACTCTTTTGTCTATTGATTTATTCATCATTTGTTCATTCACTCAGCCATTTATCTACTTATTCATTCCTTTATTTATTTATTTATTTGCTTATTTATTTTTAGGGCCGCTCCTGCACTCTCATCAGGGTATGGAACTCCCAGCCTGGAAACACCTACCACCTGAGCAGCTCAGCCACTGACTGCTATTTAGAGGCTTGGAAAGTTACCAGGGGATGGGAAGATGGAGTGGCTTGCTCAGGCCTGTGTCAGAGAAAGGACTTGAACCACCATCCTGCTGGGCTGACCCCCAATCTGCACTGCCTCCATCTTGCTCTTATAGTGTTGTACTGTGGGTTTGTAATCACAATTCGCTATCATTTGGAACTGGAAAGTATCTTAGGGATCAGCATCAAGAATCCAAGGGTTCTTAACAGGGGCCTGCCAGCTTTGTAAAATATTGTTCTACCTGGGCTCCTCTGTATTTTTTTTCTTCTTTTGAAAACATTATTTTGAGAAGGGGTCACTGGGCTCCACCAGATTGACCACTAAATCCAAACACAAAATGTTAAAATTTCCCATCTGTGTCCAACCACCTTGTTTCACTAATGAGGAAACTGAGGCCCAAAGGAGTGGATGACCTTGCCCCAGTTGTCCCACACATTTAGAAGCCAAATGGGGATTTGCACCCTGGGTACCTTCACTCTAGGATCTGTGTACTCCATCACTTCCACCAGACTCTCTTCCCTGGGTGATTTTAGAAATGGAAATGTTCCCAGGCTGTGTAGTGAGGATCACCCAGCCACAGCCCAGTCCTGTGGAGCTGGCAGTTTTCCTCTGGCATTCCCAGATTCCTGCCTGTGCCCTTTCCCCTCTGTTAAGCCCCCCCTTGGGCACCAGTAACCTTTGCTTCTGTCTCACTGACACCTCTCCACACCTGTTCCCAGGAAAATCCTGGTCTGAGTCATTTCTACTTTAGGGTGAAATGAAGCCCATAAAAGATTTTGCTGGGAGGGTTTGCTTTATGAGTCTTATCTCTCATCTCACAGGCCTCTATCCTGTTGGGGAACTTTAGTAAGTAGTCAGCAGCTGAGAGAAGGTACTAAGAAAGGCATAGTGCCTTGTCAGTGCCCTTGAAGTCAGAGGCAGGCAGGTAGCTGCCTACCTTTGGACATCCTGGTTCCCACCCTGGAGAGGCTGTCTAGACCAATGGTATCAAATTCAAATAGAAATGGAAAGCTAAACCATACACAAGGATCTCTTCAGGCACTGAATATTCATCTTGAAAACCACATATTGACATCATCTATGTTTTATTGTATTTTTATTTTGTTAAATATTTCACAATTTCATTTTCATCTGGTTCAGGGCACACTCAGGAGTGTTGTGGGTTGAGTGTGTGGGCAAGGTACCTGAGGGTACTGATGTCAAACCCAAAGCCACATACAATGTTCAGGTTTTTAAAATCCATGGATCCCAGGTTAGGGACCCTTTTTTAAGCGATTACTATATGCCAGACATTGTGCTGGCATAGTTGCTTAGGAATTCAAAGAGAAACGGAGAAATAATCCCTGCCCTCAAAGAGTTTATGTTTTACCATCTGACAAATTACATTGAAGGAGATGGATGATTGAAGAGATATCAGTAGTGAGAAGATTTTGAGAGTATGTGCACTTTGGAGTTGTGGGGCTCAAAGAACAGGATGTCTCCAAGGAGTGGCCAAAGACAAGGCTGCCTCCCCATCTCTGAGTCATGTTTTGAAGACTGCACCTTTGCTTGGATGCAAGTCCAGAGAGAGAAGAAGCTGAGAGCCTTGGCAGAGCTAAATTGGCTGCTTCTGAAGGGAGTCCTACCTACACCACAAGAAACAGAGGCTTAGAAGATCATGTACCAGCTAGAACCCAGCTCTGGAACCACATTTGTGGTTCTGGGGCTGATGGGAACTGCTGATGAGGACGAGGAGGGAAAGCTGAGTATCGGCAAGACCTGTGGTTATGTGACTGCATCTAGGTGAAGCCTGAGCTAAGGAAGCTCAGGCATGGCCGTGGTAGGTGATTCAGAAACCCAAAGGCCTTTGGGCTCCTGGGACCCAGAAATCTCGACTGATGAAAAGGAAATTCTGCTCACACTCCAGGAGTCGGGAGGCACAGTACACTCTGTGCCCACAGCAAACCATGTGACCCTGGCTCTTTCTTGGATGTACCGACTGGCAAGCCCTGAATAGCATCAAATGGGCAAGACAGAGAGATGGAGGTGGGGAGGGAGGGAGCAGAGACATTTTCCCATGGAAAAATGAGAAGGCAGCACCACTCTTTTGCAAAGCCCAACTCTTCTCACAGCTAGATGCTTTGTGGGGGGCACAGAGGACCTATTTGTTTCACCCTCTTTAGGTTTCATCCTTGGTGGTCCCCTGAACACTCCTTGGTCCACAGAATTGAGCTACTGGAAGGGTCAGATGCCGGCAGTCTCAGCTTCCAGTGTTCCAGAGGGTGCTGGGCAAAGGGACACTTCCAGTTCCCAAATGGTTGTACCCTAGCAACAGCTTTCCCAGGTCCTTCCCCCATCTCCTCACTGACTAAGTGAATTTGGTCATCTCCTCTTCTTTTTCTTTTTGTTTGAACTCTCCCCAAATTATTAGGCATCCTTCTCCTTGCGTTTTTGAAGAGTTCAGAGGGAAATAAATGGTCATGGAACAAGTTTGCAATTCTGCCATTCATTCTTTCCCATTCAGTGTTCAGCAGGGTAATGTACAAGTGGATGTAATACCTGCTTACAAGTGAAGAAAAATATTGGCAGGGAAGGTCAGCCTCTGGAGACTCACTGAGCTCAGCAGCTAAGATGGCGGGGATTGTGTGCCCCTCACCCTGTTCTCTGATTCCTCTCTTCTGATTAGTCTGTATTTGAAAAACTTTTCAGTCCATGTAGATAGACTGAAGAGCTTGGGTAATTGGCACTAGCACAAATGAAAGTGGTAGATAAGGTGATGGCGGATGGGTAAGCTTCCTCTCCTAGGCATTTCCTACACTAATGAAGTCACAGGTAAAGCTCTTGTCCCTATTTTCAATTTTGACAGGTTAATGTTTTATGAAGGAATGGTGGGTACTAGTCTTGTCTGAGATCATGCTGTCATTTTCCTTCAATGTGGTGACTTATCCAGGGTATTGGGGTGGCGGGGATCTATATTTCCACTATGGGCACTTGCTTTGGAAGATGAGAGAGCTGCAGGTAGAGAACTCTGGCTGCTGGATTATGTGTTTCTAGGTATTTGGTAGGTGTTAAATTTATGCAACCTATGTTGTATAATTTCTACCATTTCCTTGTAAAAGCCACATTGATCAATAAGACTGAACTCCTTAAAAGATAAGCTTTCTCCATCTGGAACCTTGCCCAGAGAGTCGCTAAACTGTGCACACCCTTTGACCTAACAAGACTTCTTCAGGTCTTCACTCCAAAGAGATCAAAGAAAGGGGAAAAGGAACCATCTGCCCCACGATATTTATAGCAGCTTTTTTGTTGAGGCAAAAAACTGCCCAAGGGGATAATCATCAACTGGGAAACAGTTCAACAAACTATGGCATGAGGAAGTAATGGAAGATTATTGCCACCTCAGAAAGGTTGAGAGGGATGGTTTCATAGCAACTTGGGAAAGCTTACATGAGTTGATATAGAGTGAACTGAGAAATAGAACGATGATAACAACAAGAATGTAAAAACAAACAATTTTAAAAAGCTTAAGAAATCTGGTCAGTGTAGTGTAGTAACCAGCCACGATCATTAATGAAGCATGTAAGACAAGTGACAATGGAGTCAAGGTGAAGAGCGAGAAGGCATGTGGGGACTTGGGAACTGGAAATTTGTTGTGCTTGACACTACATGTGTGCTACAAGATTCTGTTTTCAGATTTCAGAGAACAGGTGGAAGGGAGGGAAAAATAAATGCATATTAGTTTAAAAAATAAAAATTAAAGAAAATATAAAAAGCATGATGTTTGTGTTTTCTGGTGGCAAAGTCCTGGTCTTATGTTGCTAT
>NW_027185759.1:8664700-8674909 GCF_028583685.1 Petaurus breviceps papuanus | reverse complement strand
TGATGTTTGTGTTTTCTGGTGGCAAAGTCCTGGTCTTATGTTGCTATGACAAATATAATTTTTTATATTTCTATTTTTCTTTTAATAATTAATAAATAATTTTAATAATTCTGCATGACAGCTATTAATTCAATTTGACTTTGTCAATGTATTGTTGGTTGAGATCTTGTATGTATGTATACATATATAGAGATATAGATTTCTATCTATATCTACATCTATATATTTGCTTTTTTGACAGGGAAGGCAGGGCAATTCAGGTTCAATGACTTGCCCAAGGTCACATGGCTAGTTTTGTGTTAAGTGTTTGAGGCTGGATTTGAACTCCTGACTCCAGGGCCGGTGCTCTATTCACTGCACCACCTAGTTGCTCTCTTGTATATTTTCAAATGAGAGTCTTTTGATTACATTCTTCAAATTAATTGTTTCCTAGACTCCACCTGAAGGTAAACCACTTCTGTACGTATTCACAAAGTCCAGCGGTGCACACCCATAGTCTGAATTTTGCTATTCTCCATAAAGTGATATTTTTTTGATCCAGAGGTATTTTATAAGCTTTTAACCTATTTTAATGTGCTCTGAGAATGTTGATCAATCCTCTTTCTTCTTTTCTATAAATGCCATAAACCGATGAGTGCTGCATTTTTGTCATATATCTCGTCCTGTTTCCCCACAAACCAATGGGCCCTGTATTCGTTAATATTTTAAACATTTTTGTTAAATCCTTGCTAAATTGTTTTCCAACTGATGTTGTCTTCTTCCTGTGCTGCTGCTGCTCCTCGTCCTCCTTCTTCTTCTTCCTCTTCCTCTTCTCCTTCTTCTCCTTCTCTTCATCTTTCTTGCTCATAACAAAAGAGAGCCTTTAGACAATAACATCCCGCCTGAATCTTCTCCCCAGTAAAAACATTCCCAGTTCTGTCAACCTATCCTCATAAGGACTGGACTCCAGACTTAGAACCATTCTCATCACCCTAAAAATTCCTCATCTTTAAAAGTTGGGTAATGACACTGAACAATGTCGTAAATTTAGTAAGATATTCAGGAGTGATGAAGTGAGGGCTGAGAATAATATTGGCCTAAAAATCTAAGAGCATGGGCAATCTGGAAAGTGTACAGAGAAGTGGAACCAGAATGAAACCATGTGATATGGAGAAAAAATCAAAGGAACAAAGGATGGTCAGTCAAGAAAAGAGAAGACTTGGAGGAGTCACTGCTTTTTTAAGCGTTTGAAAGACCATCATGTGGGAAAGGGACTTAGTTTTTTTTTTCCATTTGTCCCAAGGGTGGAAGTTATAGGGGAGGCTGACTTTGTCTCATGGTTGCTAAAGATCTGTCCACTTAAGAAATGGACTGCCTAGAGGGACAGTGGGGCCAAGCTCTTCCCTCCCACCTTGGCTATTGAAGTTGCCCCTGACACATAGCCCAGGATCTGGAAAAGGTAAGTCATGATCCCTGGGACTCCCGTTCCAGAGTGGGGGACAACTGTCCCATGTAGTTACCAGCTTCCAGGTCCCTGGAACTCCAGGTCCCATGCCCCTGATTAATCATAGTCTCCCATATTCATCCACCCCCGGATTCCCTATGCTGGACTCTAGCCTTATTTTGTACTGTATTTCCCTCTTTTCTATCCCTTGCTCTAGGAAAAGTAAAGAAATAAGTGCCCTAGTTCCTAGAAAGGTTGTGTCAGTTAATGGCTCCACTCCACTCAGTTCCATGGCTCCAATCACCATCCATGGGACTTCCTGGACCAGCCACCCCCACTCTCCCGCACATGTTGTTTTTCATTATTAGAAGTGATTCAGATCCTGAGGGAAGGGATTATTTTATTTTAGTTTTTTTTTTAATTCTCAATGTCTAGCACAGTATTGGCACATAATTTGTACTTAAGTCCTTTTTCACTGATTCATGCATGCATGCATTCACTCATATAGGGCCACTTCAATGATTCTGTGGATAGAGTGCTGGGCCTGAAGTCAGGAAGACACAAGTTCAAATCCAGCCTCAGATATTTACTAGCTATGCGACCTTGGGCAAGTCATTTTCTCTGTTTGCCTCAGTTTAGTCATCTGGGAAATGAGAATAAAAATAGCACGCACTTCCCAGGGTGGTTGTGAGGATCACATGAGCTGGTTGTCCAGCTTCTGAGCACCATGCCTGCCACACAGTAAATGCCTCACAAACACTGACTATTATTGGTATTATTCATTCATCACCAGAAGCATCAGAGCTGTTCTAGAGGGCATTCTCATCAAGGGATCACACCTAGAGGATGCCTCGTGGACCCTTCATTTCTACATCTCTGTCCTTATATCCATAAGCCCCTCAAGGGCAAGCACCGCCTTCCTCTTGCTTATGTGTCCCAAGCATCCAGCATCATTTCTGTCCCAATATAGCCACTTAAGAAACACCTGTAGGTTGATCCTACAACAGGGTAACTGGAAAGAAACAATATAAGCCCTGAGGGCTGGAGGCTGGGGGGCTTTTTTCCATGTGGGGCAGGAAAGTCTCTGAGTGAGTTTAATGATCATATCATGGATTTTTAGCTCATGTTTCCCCAGAGCACTCAGAGTTCTCAGGAGCTTCCTTTAGAGACTGGTAAAGGAAAGTTGTTGTCATCATGCTTGGGGCCCAGGGGGCTAAAGGGCCTCCTGCTTTCTAGGGCAGGCCCTTCCCAGATGCTGCTGCTGAATCTTACAGGCACTGGCCTCCCTGATGCACCATGCAGCTTTCAGGATTGATTACTCACTGCCAGCACCTTAGAGACAAGATTTACTGGCAGCAGGAAGGAAAAAAAAGGCATGGAGATGCATTTGCATGAGAGATTCTTGGGAAAATTCTTCTCTGTCCTTTCTCCTGTAGTTGATGAGGCATGAAATGATGGCAGTGGGGGACAGAAAAGAAACAAGGTTGAATGACTCACCAGCTAATGAGATCTGGGATGGCTGGTAGGAGTTGGAGGCTGGACTTTTGGGGACACTGGAAGCATGCCCTGAAGAGCCCAGTCCTTATGCTGCTGGACTCAGTCAGCAGGCACTTTGTATGCATCAAAGTGTCTCTGTTGTGCGACTTTGGACAAAGTCAGTTTAGAAGAGCCACAGGTACCCTCTCAGTGCCCCAACCGTGCAATCGTTCTGATGTGAGCAGACATCTCACCAGGGTATGAGAGTGCACCCCTCTGAATAAGGCCGATGGCTCCATCTTTCTAGGTAACTGCCATCCCTGGGATGGGGCTGGGGATGACTGAAATAATGAGAGAGTTGTCCCTTTAAAGTCAATTCCCATCTTTCCCACCTTTCTGTGTACCGTCTTTATTGATTTGTTTTCCTTCTGTAGTTGACCTTGCAATCTGACTGCAACCAACCTTTCCAGGGTCATTGGACATCAGTGTCCTTCCTGCCTCTTCAGCCCAGTCAGACTGACCTTCCTCTCCTGTCTCCTGTTTTTGTACTATCTTTGGGATGAAGTCCTTCCTGATCTGCCCCTTCTCCACCTCTGTATACACTCCTTCCTTACTTAGCCATAGCTTGGTTTGCATAAGCCCCTCCCAAAAAGTTGTTCCATTTTGTCTCAACATGGTCCTGATACATAGTAGATGCTTAAAACATTCATTGAATTGAATTGAATTGATCCATTGAATAGATATTTACTGAATGCTGACTTTGTACAGGGCACTGTATATATGGGGGTAGGGGAGTACAGTCTATAGAATCATAGCAGTCTAGCATTGAAGTGGATTTGGCAGATCTTGTAAAACATCGCTTTCAATTTACAGATGAGGAAACTGAGGCCCTGACATGTTAAACCCATGATATGTTAAGCATGTTAAACCCAAATCACCCATGCTCATAAAAATAATAGAAACTCCACCATTACATAATGCTGTAAGGATTACAAAAGTCCTTTGTTCAAAATTACCTGTGAAGTATCAATCAATCAATAAAAATTTGTCAAGCTACTACTACATGCCAGGTACTCTTTTAAGCACTGGAGTAGGCAGTAACAATGTTATTAGCCCCCTTTTCCAAATGGAGAAACTAATTCTGATTCACACATCAAGTAAGAGTCTGATCCAGGATTTATGCCCAGGTCTCCTGACCCCCAGGCCTAAATTCTTTTAACTAACTTAGTCAGAATCCAAGAGCCTTTGCCCTCAGAAAGGTTGTTCTCAGTTCACTCTCATCTTGCTTTTGTCTAGGTAACCCAGGACCATCAGCAGAGGAGATCTCCTCAGGCAACAGTGACCCCCGAGTGCATTAAGAGAGACAAAACAGTGTTCATGGCTGTACAACTATCTCCCTGCATGAGGCCCCGATCAGGCCACATCTGGGGCAGTGTGGTTTGTTTCAGAGACACTACACTTTAGCAAAGACCTTGATAAGGTAGACAGCATACAAAGGAAGGTGACCACGATGCTGCTGAAGGACCCAAAGGTCAGAGGTCATGCCATGTACAAACTCATGGGACTGGTGGGAAGGGGGGGTTTAACTTGGAGAAAGAAGACTTTCCTCAATGAATTCTCTTTAGCAAGACCATTGGCAGGGCCCTCCATCTTTTCCTCCATCATCTATTAGTATAAAAATAAGGCTAGGATATATTCCAGTAGATTAGGAGGTCCAATTTAGTTGGAGAATCCACATTCTTATGCTTCTTAATCATATCTCAGGATATTTTTTTTTGGAATTCTACAATGGCATCTTCTAGTTCCACTGTAGATGACTGGGGCCCTACATCCCTGGAATCAATCCCTGTTCCTGCAAGGACAAGGAGATAGTGGCCCATGTCATGGCTGCTGAGGAGGAATGCCTTAGGGAAAGCAAAGCAAAGTGGTATCAGTAAGAGAAGAGCTAGACCAGCTCATGAGACTGTGAGCTCCTTAAAGAGAGGGCCTGTCTTTTGCCCTCATTGTTCAGCACAGTGCTGGCACATAGGTGATTTCTAAATGTTTATTGACTGATTGATTGGGTGCTCAATGTATGTCAATAGGACTTCACCAGATTTCTGACTAGAACAAGGTGGATAGAAGTTCAATTATTTCTCTCCCAGAAGACTTATTCTTCTAATATTCTTAAACAACTTTTATGAGTCCCCTGAGACTATGTGCTTGGGGGAATTTGTTGTGAAGGGAAGGGAAAGGAGGACATAGAAGTTCATTGGATTGTGGAAACTCAGATCTAGAACGTAGATCATGGATACCATAGTCCAACTCTCGTTTTTTCAGACAGAGAAGCTGTGGCCCCCGATGGGATAATGACTTGCCCCAGTCATAGAATCATAGATTGTAGAATCAAAAGGGACCTTTGGGTTCATGTGGTCCAACACATGAATTTTGCAGAGGAAGAAATGGCAGTCCAAAGAGATTACATAATTTGTCCAAGGTCACACAGGGAGTAATTGGAAAAGCTGGAATTCAAATGCAGTCTAGACCATGTTTGTGAAGTTGGGGTGAGAAGGGCTAGTTGAGTGGAATTGAAGGAAGTTGTACTGAAAAACCCTTGAGCCTATTGGACCAAGACTCTGAAATGGAGCGGGAGCGAAACAGAGAACATGTGACTTTTGCTATTGGAAAATGACTTTTTTTCTCTTGAATTGTCCTTATTTATATGGGCTGTTGCTAGACAGATATAAAAAAAAACGTAGGCTATTAACATATCAGTCAAGTTACAAGACAAGGGCCTCTTAGTTATTTTAATGGAAAAACTCCAATGACCTTCCCATGGATAAAGCCATTTCAGGTGCAATTTTATTCTGTGATATTCCTTGTTCCTCAACCCACACAAGTCAGAAAAGCCATAGTGGCTCCCGGGACGTCTTTACCTAGATTTTGTTCCGTACCTTAGGAGGACCCTTAGGTACCTTGGCCAGAGAAGCCTTGCCAGGGATTCTGCCTAACCCTTGTCTTACCTGGAGGGAGGAAGGTGCCCATTAGCCCAGGGCACCATAATGTCTAGGGGGAACCATGACCTTAGGGTTCTTTCAGCCAGTGTTCTACCTTGTAGGAAGCATCTCTGCTGGTGATGCCCATCCACTTCTCCTTCATGTGCCACAGGATGGGTATCCCTGCTTCTCACTTAAACTAATCCCTCTGCCTAAATCCTCAATCCCTTCAGCCTCCTCCAGGACCTGGGTCCACATTCTCACTTTCATGCATCTTCTATCTCTCCATCTCCACTGACTCCTTCCCCTATTGACACTTCCCTGGGTCCTTCTATCCTTACTCATCTCTCTCCTAACCAGATTTCCCCAGGTCCTGTTGATTCTACCTGACCAGGATCCTTTGCTACTTTCTACTCTTTCTGTCCCCACCCTAGTCCAGGCTTAGTTACCAAATCCCTGGATTTTTGCAAAAACTTTCTAATGACTTTTCTCACATTCCCTCCAGACCACTTCTAATTCACCTTTTTTTTCCACTACCAGACTAATCCTCTTCATACAAAGATCTAGACATGTTATGCCTTCACTCAGAAATTTTCAGCAGATCTCTGTTGCCTATTGAACAAGTGCCAATGTCTTGCCTGTCATTCAAAGCACTTCACAATGTGCTGCCGGTTCTCCATTCTAGCTGCATCTCATATTAGCACCCTCCACATGCTCTAAGTTCTAGGCAAACTGGACTACTGTTTGTGCTCTGCCTTCCTGTTATCATGCCCCTGATGCCCGGGAGGCCTCCCCCTTCACCTCTTTCATTTCTACCTTTTCTGGCCACCCCCTTCACCTCTTTAATTCCTGCCCTTTCTGGCTTTCCAGACTCAGATGCCATTTCCTTGTTTGGCTTCCTTCCCAGCCCTCCCGTCCCTGATCTTCAGGCTCCTTCAGCATCTCCTCTTCCCAAATTAGAATGTAGGCTCCTTAAGAGCAGGGTCTTTCTTTTTTATTTGCATTTATAACTCCAGCACTCAGAATAGTGTTTGGCACATAGCAGATGATGAATAATCACTTGTTGCCTTCCCTTGCCTTGCTATTCTTTATACACCATATTTTTTTCCCATGAAGCTTTCCACAACTCCTCATTTGGTAATGACCTTTCCCCTTGTTTCCCCTCTTGCTTGGTACCTCTCTAATGCACTTATCATGTGACATTGTGCATCATAGTTACCTGTTCATGTATCATATTCTCTTGGTAGACTGTCAGATGCATTAAGGGGAGGAACCATCTTTCACCTATTTATTGTCATATGCATTGCTCAGCACTGAGCTCTGTGCTCTAAAGAGCAGATAGTTTATATATATTTGTTAAATTAAGCTGAACCATGGTCCTGGTCCCAGACCAGACAAGAATTTGAGACATTCATGAAAACAGGAAGGTGGCAAGCTCTCTGAAACCATCCATTTTAGGCATGAATACCCTGACTGTCTCCCTGCACCTGTCTCAACATAAGTATTGTCACTCTGTGGGGAAGTGGTATATTCATGGTCTATAGAGCTGGAAGGGACCTTGGAAGCCATTCAGGCCAGTACCTTCATTTTTACACATTAGGAAACTGAGGTCAAATAGGTTAGATGACTTTGCACAGGGACTGATATGCAATAGGGTCAGGCTTAAACCCCAGGCCCTCTGACTTCTTTTATTTTCTTTTTGTAGGGGGGAAGTCTGGGCAATTGGGGGTAAGTGATTTGCCCAAGGTCACAGGGCTAGTAAGTTAAGTGTCTGAGGCTGGATTTAAACTCAGGTCCTCCTGACTCAAAGGCCAGTGCTCTATTCACTGTGCCACCCACCTGTGCCCACCCTCTGACATCTAACACAGTATTATTTCAGAGACAATTTCAGGATGACTGAAATTCTATCTGTATACATATTGCTAATCATGTGTACAGAAATGTTAATTATTGATTATCTATATACAAGCTCCTTTAAGGAAAGTCCCATTTATATCTTTGTATCCCCAGCACCTGGGGAAGCCTGGAACATAGCCATTTAATAGTGATTTGTTGAAGTGAATTGGATACCAGAAGTTTTGGGGGGGGGGGGAAAGAATACTAACACAACATTCTAGAAAAGATTCAATTAAAAAACTTCCCAGAATTAGAGGGGGAGAAAGGAATGATACACAACTAGGAAGAATCCACAAGGCCTTACTTAACAAAGTAGAACCCAAGACTGAACACTCTTGGATACATTGTAGTTAAGCTGAATTTGCAAAGATGATAGACTTGACTTCTCCAGTCCCAATAGGAAAGACACAATGTGCTGTTATCTGTAGAAGTGGGAATGGGTTGGGATTCTTCTCCCTCTTGGCTGAGATGATTTGAGGGCCCAGATCAGTGCTTGCATGTGGGATCCTCATCCCCCTTCTCCTAGAAGTAACTTAAAAGAGTTACTTCTTAAAAGCCATGGGATGAGGCACCTTTTCATTCCCCCCTCCTCAGTGTATTACACAAACACGGATTATGTTAAACCTCACTGTATCTATCACGGGTTCCAGTAAAATGCAAAACATCCCTGCCTCACCAGGAAATGATGAGCCATGGGATCTGCTTGGAGCTCCTTAGAAAATTAAATGTATTGCTTTGGGGGATCGGCTAAGAAGAATGTTCATTCACTGAACAGGAACAAAGAGAGTCTTCTTCACAGACTCAGTCAACAGCTGCTGCGACAGCTCAGCTATTAGTGGCTACAATGTGTTCCGTGCTTTGCTAGGGCTATGGAAGGCACTGGTGTTGCACATGAAAAGAAACAAAGAATCACAGATTTAGACACACAGAGTCTCTGGAGTTCATTGAGTCCAACCGTCTCATTTTACATACGAGGAAACTGAGGCTCATCAAGGTTTGTGACTTGTCCAAGGTCACACAACTAGGAAGTATCCAGGCCAGAATTTGAACCCAAGTCATTCAGACTCCACATCTAGGACTCTATCCAGTAGACCAAGCTCCTTCTCTTGGGGTCTCTGCTCTCAACTATCCCACAGTCTGTCTGTGGAGGTTCACGCATATCTAATAGACACTTACAACAACAAGAGATAGAAGTATACAAAGCCAATGAGACAGCTCACATCCTCCAGGAACTCCATGAAAATGCTAGAGTATGTAATGTGTACTTGCAATATCACATGCTGAGCATTGTAATCAGCTCTGGGGGGAGAGGACAAATATGGTAGCAATCATAAAGAATGGAAGACTGTGTCGTTTATTAGTAGAAGGGAGACCAGCCTCTCCGGAAGAGACACAGGAAGAAAAGAGGACAGATTGTCCGGGGCTGATGAGGTCCGCCAGGCTGGGAACTCAGAGGAGATAGGGGGAGTAAGGTCAAAATGGCTGAGCATGGACAGATGTTGGTATCTGATCCTCCAAGGACCAGCCCCATCACACTCTTGCCATGTCAATAAATGGAGGCTGATGCTTGCTTCCTGCTGCCAAAGTCGTGCTGTTGAAGTGGGACATGATGTCTTAGTGTCTCTATTTACACACTTATTTCATGTCACAGGATCATGATACTTCCTCACACCTGAAGATAAAACTAAAACACATTTGAAGAACAGTGGGTTGGGGACCCTTTTGATCTTAAGCATAGCAGATCACTTGTGTGCCTACCTGTGGGTGCCCTTAGCCTGGAAGGGAAGCACTTTGGACATGGATGGGGGGGGGGGAAGGGAACATGGGGGAGGGAGGGGTTTCTTTGATTAATTGCTAAAGGCTATTTGCATTTCCATGCTTGATAAATATCCTCTCCCTTGACCAAGGCTGGTGTCTTTTGGCTTCTCGTGATCTGCATTTCTTCTTATTTCTTACCCTCTCATCCCACCTCTACTGGCCAGGTTCATCTATAGAATAGTGGGACAATTGAATATTGGTTCCTCCTTTGCATTCTTCAACCCACTGACCATGACTGGGGTCTTTCCAGGTCAATGGCTGAGCCATTCACCACCAAGCTTTGTTTGTCACCTCAAAGGGTAGAGATGGCTGAACTTGATTTGACTTTCAAAGTAAAGCTGCGGTGGCAGGTGTGGCTCCTCTGGTTAGGATCCACTGTAAGAGCAGGGGAGAAGAGAGGAGAGAAGATGAGAGAGAGGAGAGGAAAGGGGAGGAGAGAGAAGGGGAAGAGGGGAGGAGAGGGGAAGAGGGGAAGGGAGGGGAGAGGAAAGGAAAGGAGAGGAGATGGGAGGAGAGGAGAGGAAGGTAGAGAAGGAGAGAACAAGAAAGAAAGAAAGAAAGAAAGAAAGAAAGAAAGAAAGAAAGAAAGAAAGAAAGAAAGAAAGAAAGAAAGAAAGAAAG
>NW_027185759.1:8630174-8664600 GCF_028583685.1 Petaurus breviceps papuanus | reverse complement strand
AGAGAGAGAGAGAGAGAAAGAAAGAGTTGAAATGGCAATAGCAACCTGAAAGTCTATGAGATAGAAGCTGCTTCTTCTATTGCTGTACCCACTTGTTGCCCAGGCCCTAGGCTTAGCCTTTCCCATACCTAAGAGAAAAGGACCCTGGAGATGGTGCAGTCTTGGGGAGAACCTAGGGCAAACCCATTTCAACCATGATGCAAAGCCTCCTAATTGAGTTACTCCCTGGGCCTCAGTTTCCTCAAGTGTAAAATGAGGGTGTGGCAGTCTAGATGGTTTCTGATACACTTCAAGCTCTTGATCTATGTCCCTGCAGCAGAGATGTGAGCTGTCCGTCCTGACTGTGTGGCCCATCAGAATAAGCTTGCTCCCTTAGATTTCTACTCTCATTGATTACAAATCTGGGGGGAATGAGCAGTCACCCTGATCTGCATAAAGTTTACCCAGTATCTTCCCCAATGTAACATTCTGGGGCAGAATAAGTATCACATTTCCCGCTTCACAGGTGAAAAGCTGCAGCCCCCAACCACACAGCAGAGAAATGTCAGAACTGAACCAGGGACAACCTGCGGTTCTTCACTTTCAATTATGTGGTCTTTCTTTTACCCTCTGCAGCTGCCCAGAGAGAGAGTAGGCCCTAGACCCAGTGAGAGCTTTGCTTCATCGAATTCTGCCCCCTGTAGATGCAATTAAACCAGATGGAACTGGTCTTCAATGAGGGAAACAGCCTCTGCCAGGACAGTAGGGTCTGGGAGAGTGATGTGGGCTGGGGGATCTCAGACATTCACAAATGATGAATAAACAGTAAGTGCCTTCTAGGCACTTGTCATGCAAGGTCCTTGGGGTCCTTTCTGGACCTCATTTTTCTCATCTCTGAAATGAGAGAATCACCTTGATGATTTCGAAGCCTTCTAAAATCCTGTGTTCATAAGAGGCTCATGCCAGCTGCTGTGTAACAAAGCCTGCTTTACCAAGAGTCCTGTGACAGAAGCCAGCAGGTGGATGTGTGTGTGTGAGTGTGTGTGAATGTGTATTGTGAGTGTGTGTGTATGTGTTAGTGTGTGTATGTGTGAACATGTATTATATGAGTGTGTGTATGAGTGTATGTGTATTGTGTGAGTGTGTATTTGTATGTGAGTGTGTGAGAATGTATATTTATGTGTGTGTGCATATGTGTATATATGTGAGTGTGTGTATGTGTGTGTGAGTGTAGCTTTGCATTGATCATGCTTACCTAAATGACCTTGGAAAGTTACTTTACCTCCTGGGCCTCAGTTTTCTCATCTGTCATATAAGGATGGTGGGCTCTAGGACCTCTGGAGCCCCTTTCAACTCTAAATCACTCTGGGAGACGGTCAGATGAAAGTTCATTTGTAAGAGGATGAAGCCTAGTTTTTTACTTTGTATCCTCAGTGCATGGTACACAGTAGGTCCATAATAAATGACTTTTGATGGATTGATCTGGACCCTGGTATCGAAAATGGTAGCTGTTATGGGGGGCATAAAGAAATGACCCACATCTCCTGTCTCAGAAGAATAGTCTGTTTCTACAGATAGGTTTCTGTGTGGTTAGCCAAGGACTAAAGACTGTGAGTAGTGCTGGTTTCCTCTGAGACCAATCACTGAAGCCCACTAGACCACATTTTCTTCATCTGTAAAATGGGTATAATAGCAGTGGCCCATCTTGTTTGGAGAGATGGCAGAGATCATAGCAGATCTCACTGCAAATAAAAAAACTAACAGAAAAAAACCTCGACTGAACCGAATCCTTTTATGAAAAAGGAAAAGAAATAAGCAGGCAACTGAACTCTCTCAGGTGTGCAGTAAGCCTGTGTGTTTACTTAGCCGTTTAGTTGAGAAATGCAGAGCTTTATGAGGCCATAAGGGAAGGTAAAACCATCCTAAGTGAGGGGGTAGGCTCCTGAGGCCCAACCTCCAGCTTTCCCTAACTCCAGGTAAGGCATTTTGGTGAACTCTCCAGCCTCATGCCCGCTCTGCCCAGCTCCCCACTTCCTCTGAACCTTCCCCTTTCCTGCCCTGCTCTGACAAGGTGATGATTTACAGTCAACCATCAACACCCTCACTTATCCTGATACTGATTTTGTAGCCAGGGTTTCTGGGGCAATCATTTCAATCTTTTCTGGATCTCTTAGAACACCATAAATATTTGCAAATGTGGGCACATTGGACCTTTCCCCTACCAGAACTCTTCAGTAAGCCACGGTCTCCTCCATGAGCTAATCAAACACCCCAGGAAGCTTTACTCAACAAAATAGACAATTAACTTTGGTTAATAACCTTTCTTTTTAATTTTATATGAAGGCAGAGGTAAGGGCACAGACATCCAACGGCTGCCACCAGAATGCTTGCCCCACAGTCTAGCTCATACACAACTGTGCTCATCAATTCCAAACTCGGTTGGGGCATTATGGATGGATGAATATTAGGGGCCATCTTATCAAACCACCTCATTTACAGATGAGAAGAATGAGATCCCCAAAGGACAAGTGACTGGCCCAGGCTCCCAGGCATTCTATAACCTTGGCGTGGACACTTCTTTTCTGGACCTCATTACTGTGATCTACAAAAGGCAGATTATAAACAGCCTTCTCTGCTATATAATGTGTTCAGAGAGATTCATTAGTAAGCTTTATCTACTAATGGTTTTTCTGTGGCAATAACATCAGGACCCCATAGCAAGGATGATGAAGGCTTCCATTGGCCAGCTAGAAGGATGGCTCATTGGAAAGAGTCCTGGATAGTAGGTCAGAGGACTTGGGTGAACTGAGAAAGCTACTGGCCATCCCTGGGCCTCTGCACTTCATTTGAAAAATGAGAGTGTAGACTCTGGTCCCAAAGTCCTTTCCAACTTTACCTCTAGCATAATGATCCCATGGTCACTTATCACTGCTCCAATATAAGACAACATCCAAACCAAATAGATTTTCAGTCCCAGTCTAGACCAAGCCTGCCCCAGACTATGGATCTCCTCAGTCTGGCTACAGGTACCATTCCTGATGAGTGGGTAGATCATTGGCAGTCAGAAAGACAATTCCTGCCTCAAACATGTGTTGGCTGTGTGACCCTGGCCAAGTTGCCTGACCTCTCCAGCTTCAGTTTCCTCGTCTCTAAAATGGAAAAAATAAATAGCACTTATGTCACAGGCTTGTCATGACGATCAGCTGAGATAATGCACATAAAACCTCAAACCGTGCTCTGAAAATGCCCAGCATTCTATATATCACACTGCTTTTTAAAAATGCTCCCTATATAGTATGTTTTAAAGTTGAGAAATAGCTTGATGTTGTGAAAATAGCTTTGGACTTAGAAGTCAGGTGTCCTGGGTTCAAAACAGACTGGTTAAGGGACCCTGGAAGAGTCACCTTCATCTCCCTGAGCTCCAGGGTCTTTATCTCTAAATGGAGTTGAATAATAATACTTTGTCAATCACAAAGGGCTGAAGAAGTAGGAGTTGTTATTGTTACAGTCCCCTCTCTGTGGGGATTTGTATAAATCTATCCTAGGCAGAAGTTACACCACGCAAGGACAACAGGTGGAGATGGACTAGCCCAGAACGATTTGCATACTGTTGTCAAAATAAAACACGAAAAGCCCCTCGCTGCTGAAATCGGAACCTCTGGATGCTGTTATTTGGCTGCTCCTGTTTCTTAATGATGAGAAAGGGACCGATACTGATTTCTATCTAGAGCTCTGTTGTTCACAATGAACTCTGTGGGAGAGAGTGGCTAAATCCATTTCCATTCCATGTTTCACCTGAGATCTGATCTTGCTTGTGCTCTGCTAGCCAGAGGGCCCTTGGGTCCCTGGCCCCTTCTGTGGATGGGCACAGGTCTCCAGCATCTTCTGTTCGGAGGTGCTTGGTAGCACTCCCTCCCAACATGCAAAAGAGAGAGAAGGACCATGCAAATGGAGAAGCTATTAATTGTTCAATGCAAACAATTGGTCACAGCCATCAGCCCTGTTCAGGAGCCAGATTAAGCCCCCTCAAACCGGCATGCCCAGCCAGCCAGTACCTCTGGGGAGAGTCACTTTTCCGGTGCACTCAAGTATTCCTAATTAGAGCAGACTGGGAGCAAACTAAAAGTCATATTGTTTGCAGATTAATATGACTCTCCAACCTCCCTCACTACCCCCACCCTTCTGTTCATGAAGGACACTCACAGAGAAATTAATACCCACACTAGATGGCAGGGACTGTTCTCACTTTCCTTTGCATCCCCAGTATTTAGTATGTAGTAGGTGCTTAGTAAATGCTTAGTGACCGACTTAATAATCAGAAGAGGAGGAATTGGTGATGATCTGTCCCTCTCTGCCTCTCTCTGTCTTTGTCACTCTCTCCTCTCTTCCATTAGCCCATCCTTTCTATGAATCCAAAATGGTCCCTCCCCACCACAGCTCTAAACCTTAAACATGGTACTGGTGACAGACATGGAGCAAAGAAGAGTAAGGCTTAAGTTTGGAAATGAAATCAGCGTTGCTGTTCAGCTGTTTCAGGCATGTCCAACTCTTTGTGATTCCATTTAGAGTTTTTGGGAAAAGAGACCAAGAATGGTTTCTTCTCCTGCTCCTTTTACAGATGAGGAAACTGAGGTCATCAGAGTTAAGTGACTTGCCCAGGGTCACACAGCTAGTAAGTGTCTGTGTCCATATTTGAACTCAGGGAGATGAGTCTTCCTGACTCCAGGCCTGGTGCTCTATCCACTGTGCCATCTAGCCATTCCCGAAATGAGCTCTAACAATGTGTAATGAGAGGGAAGGAAAGAGAAGGTAATACATATTTATATAACACCACACACCATGCTGAGGGCTTTACAAGCAATATCTCATTTGAACTGGTCGAAGAGGGCTCCATCCATAGAGCATGAGCCATATTCCCTGCTTGGTTCCAACCCATGTGAAGGTAGGTGAGTGCTGCGTTCCGGGCATGCTTAAAGAAAAGAGGCACACACGTCCTAGACTATATGCAGGAACCTTCTGACTCTCTCCAGTCAGGTGAGTATACAGCAACTAAAAGCCTTTTAACTGGCTGCTAGTCCAAAGCTGTCCAAAGGGAGATATCAGTCTGGCAGCTCTCCAGGGAGGCAGAAATGCCAAGAGGGGAGGTGAAGACAGGCCTGAACCTCCTTATCTCCCCACCTGGCAGCCACACGGCTGTGAATGCTTAGTTCTCATCCTGACCCTTTCCAGATCTTCAGTGAATGAGAGTCTGGAGATGGAAAGGACCAAGCAAAAACCCCATGGGCTTCCAAAGGCTGAAAGAGTCCATCAGAGGCATGGTTGTTGGCAGCAGTAAGAGAGTCTGTTAGTAGCCAGGGCAGCAGCAGCAGCAGCAGCAGTGAGCCTGCTGAGAACCCAGCCCTCCAGAGCACCCTGCTGGACCTAGCCTAGCTGTGAACTGACCCAGCGGCTGAGATCCATGTCCTGCACTCAAGATAGTGATGAGCCCAGGGGCCAGGCTACACCAAGAGATGAGCTTTGTAGGGATCCCACCAAGGAGAAGAGGGATCCCGGGCCAGGAGGCACCCCACAGCCAAATATGTCCCCTAAAGCCTAACAGAGCCGCCACCTGTCTATGGAAGCAGAGATGGTAAGAAGGAGCCCAGTGTTATTTTTGGGGGGGTGCTACAAAAGAAATGGCACATTAATTGCTAAGGTCCCTAGCAGACCACAGAAGTCCTCCTCAGAATCTGCACCAGAGTCTCTTGGCCATCCTTCCACTAAGTCTTCTCCTCAAGCATTGAGCAGTCAAGCTAGCTCAAGAACTTTTTCTCATTCCATTTTATGTTAATGTCTTACCATTGAAGTGTAATAATTCATGTTGAAAGAACATTATTTTATGCACTTTCATAGTACACAATGTTTCATCCCCCTCCAGCTGGACGTCTTAAGCTGGTCTGGGAATTCAGACACTGTTTCTGACTTTGTTCCTGTTGGGAAGCAGGTTCTGAGTTACACAAAGATGGTCATCAAATGCAGAGAACGCTGTCTGTTTTCAAGGTGGGGTAGCATTGTCACTGCGCCATTCCGGAGGACCCTGCAACTAGGCCTGGGTCTATATAATATCAAAACAACTTGCTCCAATCAGGAAAGGGTCTGGACAAGAGAAGGCTTTGAGGTAGTGAACGCTCAGGGGAGGGAACTCCCTCTACCCAAGTAAGGCTGTTCTTGCTTTTCTAATTAGTCTTAGAGGGTTCCCTAGAACACTGAGAAGACCATCAGATCATGGATCTAGAACTGGAAGGAACCAGAGGTCTTCAAGTCCAATCCTTTCATTTTATAGACAAGAGACATAGGCTTAAAGAGTGTAAGTGACTTGCCCAGGGTCACACAACCAATATGGATTAAAGGTAGGACTCAAATCCAGGCCTTCCTGGAGTCCAGGCCAATTTTCTCTTCACTATTACCATGCTACCAGTTTAAAATAAGCAAAAAAATCAAACACTTCTTTTTAAGCATGCTGACTGATAAAGGGTCTCTGTCTTGAAGCAAGATGGTAGCCAAGCATTATTCTTTACATGGGGAGGAAAAGAACTCTTGGGAAATAAGTATGTGGGCACTGGGGTATAGAAATCTATCTTTCCCTACTAAAAAGTTAGGGGGGAGTTGGGGGAGAATATAAGAAAGAACAGATTGGGGGAAGGTATATTTAGTAGGCTCGCTATCTTGGGTGGGGGTAGGGGAAAGATGGGGAGAAAATTTGTAGCTCAAAATCTTGTGGAAATGAATGTTTAAAACTAAAAATAAATAAATTTAAAAATTAAAAAAGAAACGCTCTCAAATGGCATTCTCCTCTCCATCCAGGTTTGCATCTGGCTACAGAGAATTGTCGATGGGCATTTCCAACATGACTGCTGCCTTTTCACAATCAGAATCCCTCCCCCTTTCTCAATAACACAACATCCCCCAAAAGGAGTGGTGAGATAATGTCATTTTAGGCTTCATTAAATGAGGACAAAGTATCCAGAAGGTGGGGGGGGGGGCTGGTAGACCAGCAGCACTTTGTCCTGATCTGATGGCTCCAAGTATTGAACTCCAAATGTCAAGAAGGTCAGACATAGCTAAAGAGGACCCAGATGAAAAAGTACCATAGACTAGATCATAGAAGCATTAAGTGGGGGACCTAGATGCCAATGTCCTACATGTTGAGCTGGATGGAGCCTCAGAGGTGATGCGAGTCACCTAAGATAGCCTACTCAGTAAACGTGAGAGGTTGGATTTTAATCCACACCCTCTGCTCCCACAGCCAGAGCTATTTCCATTGCAGAACACTCTGTCAGGGACATGAGAGCCATCTTCATGTATCTGAAGGGGGACTGGGTTTATTCTGCTTCATCCCAGGAGGAAATGACTAGGTCATGTTGCATGGAGGCAGTTTTTATTTTCTTGTTGCAGCAAAATATTTCCTCCCATTCCAGCTGGTCCAAAGTGGCACAGGCTGCCTTGTTAGGGATGGCAGTCCTCTTCCCTGGAGATCTTCAAGGAGAGAACCAATTGATCAATAGTGCTTAAATTCCTAATATGTGCCAGGGAAAGTGCTAAGAGGGGGATGGATGACCACTTGCAACTAGAATTGTAGGATATTCTTGCACACGTCTGGATTGGTCTGTGTAGCGTCTGGGCTGGCTAGCAGAGATGAAGCTCTCAGCCAGCTCTGGCCTCTGTTGAGCACTGCCCATAGGCTCTTGCCTACTTCTATTTGGCTCTTTGTTTGCGTACTTGGTACAGGACAAGGACTGGGAAGGATGTGACTGAGAAGACCTTTTGAGGGCTCTGCATTGCATACTAGCCTTGGAAGCCTTTCCCTGCTGCTCAGGTCTCTGCAAAAGATATTCCCGATACTGTCCTTATGACGCAGGTAAGGGACAGGAATGAGAAGAGCCCCACATTTTACATGGAGGAACTTGAGAGAGCAAGATGATGACTGCCATGTCACAGACTATGAAGCAGCGATGTTTGGATGACAGTTTGCCCTCACCAATGGGCCCTACCTCTTGCTAATGCATTGATGAGGTGAGGTAAGACAGGCAGACTGAGATATCACAAAGAGAGGGCTGTCTGAATACTGAATGGGGAGCCATTTTGTGGCTTGGATCTTGGGCATCCAGCTTCTTCTGTTGAGGTAACAATGATGGGAAGCAGTCTCCCACCGCAGAAGCATCCTCAGACATACCAAGCCCAAAGGAAACCATGGGCCTGCCTTGTTTATCTTCAGCACCAAGGATGTTTTTGAAGCAGCTGTGCTGAGCTGAAAGATTTAAACAGAAGGCCCCGGGGCCAGGGACAGATGTGGTTTGATCTAACACAGCATTGTGGACTCTGCCTTGTGACTCACTGTCCACCTGCTCACCTTGACCTGCCTGGGACCCTGGCCAGCACTGATGTAGACAACCCTTGAGCACAGAAGGATAAGAAGGATTCCATTGCCAAATCCATCTTTTCAATTGTCAAAGCAAACAAAACCCTGCACACTACCATTTTGCTGTTGGTCAATAATTTTTCAGTCGTTTCCTCATCTTTGCGACTCCACTTGGAGTTTTCTTGTCAAAGCTTCTGGGGAGTTTTGCCATTTCCTGCTACAGCTCATTCTACAGATGAGGAAACTGAGGCAAACAGAGTCAGACAACTGGTAAATGTCTGAGGTTGGATTTGAACTCAAGATGAGTTTCCCTCCCTCCAGCCCCACCACTCTATGCACTAAGGCACTACTCCCTCCCAATAATCCATACATAACGGCAATTCACAGTTTCCTACATAATCCTCTTTGTGCCTTTTATGGTTTGGCAGATCTGATTGTGAGCAGTAGGTGTGATGATAAGGATGATAATGGCAGCCAGAATCTCGAGAATGCTTTAAGGTTTTCAAGGTGCTTCTGATATGGTATTTCCAGGACACGCCTAGAAGGCAGATGGTCCTCCTCTGGTGCCCTGTTGAGTCAATCCATGCTCTTCTCAAGAACAAAAGCCCGAATCAGAAATCTAGTAGGTTGTTTGGGAGGGGAGAATGAGCCAGAAAGAAGGTGTGGCTCCCTCCCATCCAGACTCTGGAAGTCTTCGATGATATGGCATGTAGACAAAGGTACCCACACGCCGACCACAGGCACACGGTTAACCAATTTTGCTGAGAGGGCAACTTGAAGGCAAGATAGATTGTGATAGATATGAGTAACTGTAAATGTTCCACAAAATTTGGACAAAGCTGAAACACAGAGGTACCCAAAAAAGCAAGCTAGGGTGGACCCATGACGATTGTCCTGGGTGTGATAACCCAAAGCAAGGATGATTTGAATGGAGCCAGGACCTAGGGGAACCCAAAATACCTTGCAGTCATCTCCAACATTTCTAGAGAGTCACTGAAGTCAGGAACATTTCTGGGTGCAAATAATCCTTATTTGCATAGGGTCAGATTTAAACAATATAACAAATCATTTTCCCTACAGTACCAAGCCCCAAATTTGTAGCCAACCCCATACTAAAGCAAAAAGTTGAGCTAGGGGGTCTAAAATTCTAGAATATCTGAGAGGAAGAGATTTAGAAAATAGTCTCATGAATATAGAGTCCTAAGGGCCCTTAGAAATCACAGGATTCTAGATTTAAAACTGGAAAAGTCCTTAGAGATCATCGTAACCCAAACCCTTTTCTTGTAGATGAGAAAGCCCAGAGAAGTTGTGGCTTGGCCATGGTCACATGCCAGTAAGTGGAAGTGGAAGGGTCCTCTGAATCCAAAGTCAAGGGTTCTCTTCACTGCACCCAGTTATCTCTTCATCCAATACCATCTTAATTTACATGTGGAGAAACTGAGGCCCAGAGTGGGGCATGATATATCTATCCAAGGGTACCTAAGTTATTAACAGATCCAGGACCAAGACCCAGGCTTCCTGACTCCAAAATCTCCCAGCCTATGTCAAGCTGTGGCACACAGGCTGAAGGTGGCACACAGACTGATTTTCCTGGGCACAAGAGGTGGGTCCCCTCCTTCCCACTGTTTGTGAGTACTATCAGGATGCATTCATTACTGCCTCCAACATTTCCACTTTGCTGCTGAATTCCAGGAAGAAAGAGAGCCCACTCTCAGCAAGCCACCCTTTGAGATGTTTGAGGTGTAGCCACCCAACCCAAGGGCTGTGTGGCTTCTCTTGCTGCTGGTCTCTGGGTAACTGAAAAAGCTGTTTCCCTTCAGGTTCCTGATGAGAAAAGAAAGCTTTGCCAGGTTACAGATAAGCAGCACACACCAAAAAAATAAAAATAAAGAGCCAAGTGACTTTCCCCCATATCCCTTGGGACCAGCTAGCTCCTCTGGCACCCTAAAAAGCAAACGGAGCAGAAATCTCACAGAAAAGCCTGGCCCCAATAGGAAGGAGGAGACATGGCACACATTGGAGTCCTGGGACTTGCATTCACATCCTGCGTCTGACCCCTGAGTGATCCTGGGCAACTTCCCCTCCCCACACTTCTATTTTCTCAGCTGTAAAATGAGGGTGTTTGATTCAATGACCTTTGAGGTCTCTTCCGGCCCTCTATTTATAAGATGATTTAGAAAAGCAAGTAATTTGTCATCCACATAAGACAAAAGGCTTCAGAGAAAAGTCGAAGCGTCTTTGTCCTCACATGCTACCTGACCTCTGACATGATTCTTCTGCCTCAGTCTCTCTGTCTACAAAATGCCCTGTCCCTCTCTCCAGAGGATAAAGAGTCCCAAGAGAGAACAGCTCCAGTCCTAACTTTTCTCTGTGGCCCAGTGTGGCCCAGAAGCATGTTGGGGCTTAGTGTAAATGACCAGCACTGAGTCCCCCAATGTCTTTCTTCACTTCATAGCCTAGCCTGATTCTTTCCTGTGGACAGATATAGAGAAATCTGCAAAGAAGGAAGAGGAGACTTGTTTTTTTCATGTGGTCTGGTGTTGTGACACCCTGACCTTGCATCAGATCCCAGGGTGATGACTGGGGACCATCTCACCCACTCCTCTAAGCCTCAGTAGGATTCTTCCTCCATACCTGGCTGATAATCAGACCCACACTGCCTTCCTTGTGGGGCTATTGGGAGGGAAGTGCTAGAAGGGGGTAGCATCCACAGGCACAGAGTCACAGACTTTTTGAACTGAAGGGACCTGCAGTCCAACATCTCCCACAAGGACTTACCCAGTCTTTGCCTGAAGACCTCCAGTGAGGAGGTCTCTAAACGCAGCCAACCCTACTTGGGGATAGCTTCAAATGAGGAGAAATATTTCCTGGGATCCAGACTATATGAGTCTCTGAAAGTTCCACCCACTGTTCCTGGTTCAGCCCTCTGGGACAAAGAACAAAGCAAATTCTTTTTCCATGTAACAGCCCTTCACATACTTAGACACAGCTATCATATGACATTTGTCCTGAGTCTTCTCTTCTCCAGGAAAAATCACCCCCAACTTCTTCAATCTTTTGTTGAATGATATAAACTCAAAATCCTTGACCTTCTTTGCTGCCCTTCTCTTGATGCCCTCCAGATTACCCACCTCCTTCCTAAATTGAACACAGTTCTCCAAATGGACTCTGATCAGAACAGAAGATAGAGGAAATACAATATTATCTCCTGATTTTTTAAATTAAAATTTAATTGATAACTTTTACTTTTATGCTGCATAAATTTCCCTATCTCCTCCCCCTCCCAGAGAGCCACCACAGAAAACAAAGATTTTTTAAGAAAAAAACGGGGAAATCAGCAAAAATAATCAACATATTGAAAAAATTTTAAAAATATGTATCTGTATTGTTCCTTACCATTGCACCTTCCATCTCTGCGAAGGAGTGAGCAGAGACATATTCTCATATGTTCTTCTCTGGGGTCATTGTTCTTTGCAATTCTACATGTATTTTCTATTATTTTGTGATTATTATAATGACCACTTACATTGCTGAAATCATTGCATCTACTTTTTTCTTGGCTTTACTTCCTTCATTCTGCATTAGTTCATAGAAGTCTTTTGATGCTTCCCCATATTCATCAAATTCACCATTTCTTCCAGCACAGTCAATATTCTACCTTTTTCTTGGACCACATAATGTTGAGACATTTCCCCCAATCAATGAGCATCTACTTTGTTTTGAGTTCTTTTAGACTGCAAAAAAAAAGTGCTGCTATCAATATTTTGGATCTAACTTACTTGATCCTGGATTATTTGTGCCTCTCTCTATGCAGCCCAAGACTCCGTGTTTTTTTTTTTTTTCTGGCTGCCATACCACACTCTTCACTTGTATTGTACTTGCATGTCACTAGACCCCCTAGATCATTTAAAACCAAACTGAGCCAGAAGTCTACATGTAAAGCAGCAGATTTGGCAGATTTGGGGCTCTGGCTTTCCTTTGGCAAAAACAAGAGCCTGAACAGACAGCAGCATCCAAGACAAAATCCTTTCTGCCCTAAAAATAGTGACCTGGAGCTGGGAACACAAGTGAGAAGAAGATGGGCTCAGAACAGAAGCACAGGCTTGGCATTTATTAAGGGAAGAGAAGACAGGAGAGTTGGAGAACAGGACTACATCACAGACTTATAAGCACCCTGAATGCTGGACCTGGAGTAGATCATAAAGACCCTTCTCTTTTGCTTATCGGTGGGAAAAATTAAGGCTGACCATTTCAATAAAGGTCATAACTTTTCAACCTGGGATTTGAGAATTCTAATAAGCTAATGATGACAGAGTGCTTTGAATTCTTCAGAGACAAATGATATTGTAATGTAGCACATTATTACATTAATCGAGCTGACTTTTGATTACTGCTGTGTTTGAAAATGTGGGCAGACCATATCTATTTTTTCAAAACTGAAGTGACTAAAAAAAGAAAGGAAGGGGAAAAGGAAAGAAACATGTACACAATACTTAAATTAAACTTCCTCATTGCTGGATAATTCATAACTAACCTTAAACAGTGCCGCCACATTTAGCCTTCCAGTGAAATCAGGAGTTCCTCTTTAAGAATGATCTACCCCCTCCCTATTTGGAAGGTATTAAATTAGTTGTGAAAACTACATAACATACATAGCTATTTCCTCTAAATTTCATTTGTTGTATCAGGGTTTCACTGTAAGAGACCATTAGTAGTCATGATAGCATCCTATTCAACACAGAGTTCCTTAGTTCCAAATTGGAGACAGGAGACCCAGGTTCAAATCCATCTTCTGAACTGTGTGGCCTTAGGCACATCAGTGAAATTCTCTGAACTACCTCCCTCACTTCACAAAATGTTCTGTCTCTGTACTCTGGACTGGGGATGTTTTCACTGACCACCCCCCATGCTTGGAATGCTCTCCCTCCACATCTCAACCTCGTAGCTTTGCTGACTTCCCTCGAATCTCGGTTCAAGTTCTACCTTCTGCAATAAACCTCCACCAACTCTCCTTAATCTTAATGTCTTCCCTTGGAGACTGCCCTGATTTCCTGTCTATCTCTTATTTGTATATAGTTGTTCACAAATTGTATCCCCCATGAGACTGTTAGCTCCTTAAGAGTAAGGACTGTTTTTACCTTTTCTAGCTTCACCATCACTTAACACAATACACGGCACATAGTAGGGACTTAATGCTATTTGACTGACTAATCTCCAAAATAGAGGTAAGAATACGTGAATTCCCTACTTCACAGGATGATTGTGAAGAAAAGGTTTTGTAAATCCAGAAAAAAAATATTGTATCCTCTTTATGCTGACCATCTCATTCATCTCATCTCTTTTTTATGGAGTTTAGGTAGAAATAGTTATGGAATAAGTTGCAAGCCTGGTATTCTTCTTATATATTTAGCAATTTGGCAGTCTGCTGTGCAGGTAGATGCAATAATTACGATTGAGTAACAGCATCGGGATGTCAGCTCAAACCTCTTTAGGCTCACTCAAAGTGTTTTCATTCTAACTCCAGTAGTACCTAGTCATGTTTCCAAATCATTATCATTTCTTCTGCTAGGACTCTATATTTTGAAAGTTTTTCCTTTCATGTAGTTTGGAGAAGAGAGTTCTCATTGTGGTAACATCTATTAAAAATATTGTTCTCAAATTTTTATAAGTCAATATTATGACAAGGCAGTTATGGGCAATAATCTATTATAATGATCTGGTCCAAGTATAGTTTAATTTTTTAATTCTCAGGAATATTTGGGGGGATTTTATTATTTTCATCATCATCATTTCTACAGAGAAATGTGGTAGAGTGATATGGTAAAGTCAGAGGATATGAATTTCAGGTTCTGCCTCTCTATTTATCCTCAGGCAAGTGATTTTCCTTCTGGAATCCTCTGTCTCTTCCTCTGTAAAATGAATGGGTTGGATTAGAAAACATCTATGATACCTTCTAGTTTGAATTTTTTGTATCCTATAATCTTGATCATTGCTTCTGAACCTCAAAAGCCAAAGGGCTCATTTGCTCCCTCCAGACCGAAGCGTTTTGCTTGGAGACATGCAGCTTGGGTGCACTCAGCATCTGCTACCTGGGTGGCCCTGCTGTCAGGGGGATGCAGAAGTGAAATTGACCACCTGGGAGAAAAGACTGATGCCTATTGCAGAGATGGTCCTCGGGGGCACTAACTGGAACTGACAGGAGCTAAGTCGCCACCCAGAATGGGTCTTGAGTGAAATCCAGAATGAGCTGTGGTCTAAAAGCACCTTCTCTCCAAAACTATTTTTAACTAACTGTGAACTGCTCTAATACGCAGAGAGATCTGCTCTGCTCCCGAAATAGCTCTTATGACGAGTGGCTGCCCACTTCTGTTACTATGTGAATTTACGAAGCTCGTCTCACGCTCTGTTACCGAATTATATCATGGCTCTTTCACTGGGGGTCAGGTAGCCATAACTCTCCTCCTTTGTTCAGAGATAAATCAGGAGATTTCCTGCAGGCACTGGAGTGTCATTCCCTTAGAATTTATGGTTTCCTATGTCCTGGCAGAGTGAGTCTATAACATATGGAGACCTAACCAGGCTGGACATTCTACGATGTCCACGACTGAAGTCAAAGCCTTCAGAGTTGACTTTCTCAGTCAACCTCTCTGGGTCATCCCTGAATTAAGAAGCTTCTTTATTTCTTCCCATTCTACTTTGCCCATATGGAATCAAATTAGAAATGTGGTTTTAGAGGTCATTTTCTTATTTTATTAATTGGTCTGTGCTTACTATAAATTTCATATGGAACAGCAATAGAGCCAAATGGATTTGTTTTCAGTGATTTGATATACATTTAGGATGCATAAATGGTCCTCATTTTTTAATCCCTTCCCCTGTTCTGTCAAGGTCATCCCCATTCATTTTTCTTCTACACATCATAGTTACTGTATACTCTATTCTCCTGGTCTTGTTTTTTTTCACTTTATACTATTCCCTAAATACCATTCTATATTTCTTTATAGGCCTTGACCATTTCTAATTTGATTGTGTTCTAAGATTCCATAGTATTTATGTCCCACACTTATCCAGCTATTACCACATTGTGGACATTTAGGTTGTTGTAGTTTTTTGCCATTAGAGGTAGTGCTGCTGTGAATATCTAAATAGAGAGTTCTCATCTTTTCTTTGGTATTGTTGTCCATTCTTTATAAGATTTTCAGGATATTCTCACAATAATAGAATTATTCAGTTGAATTTTTTGTAACTTTTATTGGTTAACTGACCAGCCACTCTCCAAAAGTCTTCATTTGCAATTCTACCCACAATGAATGATCATTGACTTGGGGTTTGAAGGGCCCTTGGAGGCCATCTCATCTACTCCATCCCCATTTTTCAGAGGAAAAAACTGAAGAAAATAGAGACTCTGTGACTGGTCCAGGGTCCTATGGATTTGAACACACTTTCTTTGACTGCAGAGTTAAAACTTTTTCCACATGGCCATGTGAGTCAGGTTTGCCTGTTACCTTCACCAACTCACCAGCATGATGTCTTTGTTTCTCAAAGTTAGTTTTCAGGGTTTTGTTTTTTTTTTTTTCAGTTTTAACTTGCATATAGTCAAGGCCTCTACTACAGTTCTCTGTCATCTAATGTTCCTCCTGGTATGGAGGTGACTCTTAGCCCTCAAAGGCTACACTAACGGGGTATAAGTTCTGACAGCCCCTGCCCAGGTATTCAGTACAAGCCTGGTGATGGGAATATTGGCTGAAGATAAGCCTCTTTAATGGAAGCGAGTCATCCAGAGACTTGCCACCAGCTGACTGACCTATGTAATTTCAAAAAGATCTACTCAGGATTGAAGGTCTTCTCAGCTCTATCAGAAGAGAGGGTATCCACACAGAAGATACTGTACATCATAGAAGTATGCACGTCAGAAGGATGTAGGAAAAAAAATAAATTACTTAGAGTCTTCAAGAAACTTATATGTCAATTCTCAAGCCTTCTTTTTTTCCATTAGCTACCTTAATTGGAGGTAACATCGTGTTAGATGCCATAGTAAAGGCAGCATGGTGGCACAAGCTCCATGCAATGACGTCTGTTTGCAGACATTAATTACACTTCCTTTTGTCCCATTCAGACTGAAGGTGTGCACCATTTCCCCAAGACTACATGGAGGCTACTCTTAGCTCTGGAAATTGAACTACCTTTGGATGAAATGAAAATGACTGAACATGCACTTACTAAGTGCTTATTGTGTGTCAATCTCTGTGCTAGGTTCTGAGGATCTACATCCAAAGCAAAGGAGACAGAGGCAGAGACAGAGAAGGAGAGACAGAGAGAAAGACACACACAGACAGAGAGACAGAGAGACCTAGTCAGAGAGAGACAGAGAGACCCTGTCTTCAAGGATCTTACATTTTAATAAGGGTAACTAGGGAGGGTGGATGGTGAATGGAGAGGTGGAGCTGCTGATTGACATACTCTCCCCAAAAGCAATGATAGTATTTAGCAGAAAGATGAATGCTTGGTAAGATTGAAGACTGGGACTGGATAGATGGAGGGAGCTCTCATACATCAGCATGGCCCTTGGGTGGGAGCTGCTGATGCCATTGGAGGGGTAATGGCAGCAGCTACAAGTTGTCTGAACAAAGGCATCAGAGTTCTGGGCTGACTAAGAAGATATATACAATTCCACTAGCCTATAAGACTCTTGAGTTAAACTCCTTTAAATGAAAACAAAACAAAAAATGGGATAAGTTTCCTTCTTCTCAGGGGAATTCTGAAGGAGAATCTCAGAGGTTCTCAATATTCTCCCTGAGTAAAATAGCATGCCCAAGTCAAATAGCAAAGGTCACTGAGATGAATAAGGTCCAAGCTTAGTGGACTTGCTGACAGAACTATGAGATCAAGGAAATGCGCAAGAATTGAACATGACAGAGGATGAGAACTCACTGGGAAAGATTTTCCTCCCTGATTCGTTTCCTCCTACAGGTACTGCCCTGTAGCCCACCTCTGCCACTTGCTCTGGCTAAAACCATCACCCTGTGGCCAACCCAATGGTGAAAGGCCTCCTCCAATCTCACCAAGCCATTCCTTGCATAACTCTGTCCTTCTCAAGTCTAGATTAAAAGATTTTTTCGTTTTCATCAGCCTTTCCAGGACTTAACAGCTGCCAGCAAAGGCTAGGGTCACCTTCATACCACAAGGGGATATTAGAGCAAGACTTTGGTGGAGAAAGAGAGAACCCTCAAAAGAGGAGAGCAGAAAAATAGTCTTCATTTTTAGCTTCATGTTTGAAATGTCCGTGAAATGTCACTCTCCTAATAATCATGCGTTTAACACAATCCTGTGTGGGAGAAAGCAAGCATTTCATTTGGTCTATGGAGATGTGGGGGGGAGGGAGTATCTGGATCACTTCATCACAGTGGGTGTGTGACTTCTCAGGGAAAGATTGGAGCCTTTTCTCCCTTTCCTTATGCCAGGACAGGGAGGGTGGGGAGTGCCCCTCTTCCCAGCAAGGGACCCTGGATCATTTCAATGGCCCAGTCCTTCAGCACTGAGCCTTTGAAAGTGACCCAGGGCACAAGCCTCAGGCCAGTAGCTCAAGGGGATCTCTTGGCTTGTCCCATTAAAACTACTTTGGACATGAGTCTCAGGAAATTAAGTTATTCTCAGGGAGCTTGGAATCTGATGACAATTTCTAGATGACAGGTGCTTTGCTCCCTCTCCTAGATTCCCAAATGACCAGTTTTCACAGTTGTATGGTAGAGTCATTGTGACCGAGTCTGATCTCTATGACTGAAATAAACCGTGTCACTGTCCCCAGGCTAATCACTTGACTGGAAGACAAAACAGAAAAGACTTTGGCTGGTTGGTACTCACTTTCCTTTGAGATCAAGAGAAGGGGAAGGGTCAGTCAAGGAAATAAATCCCAAGAACTTCTTCCTTTTCTTGGCTGTAAAATGACTTGTCATAACAACTAGGTGTTAATTGTGTGTCACAATTAGGTGACACACAAGAAAAATGGTGTGTGTGTGTGTGTGTGTGTGTGTGTAGGGGGAAGAGAGAGAGAAACTGTGTGTGCTGCTGTCTGTGTGTGTGCTCACTTAAGTAAACATATATTAGCATTTGTGCAAAACTGTGTGTGTCTATGTAAGTGTTTTTGTGTACTGGGGTTTGTTTACTTGTGTATATACTTGAGTGTGTTTGTGGGACCATATCTGTGTGCGTACGTGTGTGCCTGTGTGTCAGGTACCAGTAGGAGAAATTTGCTCTGAGCCATTTTGTTTTTCCGTCAAACCATCATAATTAGTGGGCTCTTTCCTCCTTAAAGAGAATTCGAAGCTTTGCTCTAATCACTTCATTGTGGGGAAGAAAGCTGGGATTGCTCCTGCACGTATGAGCTTTCTTTCCTTTGCTCCCAATGTGTTATCAGGGAAAATTAAACCTCTGCAGATTTGAAAAGCAATTATTTTAAGCACTGCACAGAGAATAAACATGGGAGGTTTGACATACACCTGCTATTTTTTCTAATCTGAGCCTGACTCCTGGTGACCACCCAGATGGAGTACATGCCCCAGGACCTGGGACCACTGGGTGGGGGAGGGGCTTAGCTTTTACCTGCTAATTTACCTGTCACTCAGTCTCTTCAAACTGGGAAGTGATTAAACCATTTAGGGGTGCCTATCTCTGCTCTGCTAACTTGTTGATGGTGATCTTGGTGCTTTCCTAGGGAATGGAAACATTAAACAAAGGGTCATCCAAGGTAGTTAAGAACTGAACACAAATTTAGGGAGACCCAGATTCAAGTCCAGCCTCAGACTTTTACAGCTCTGTGAACCTGGCCAAGTCATTAAACTTCTGCCTCAGTTTCCCCAACTGTAAAATGGGGACACTAACGACACCTACTTCCCGGGGTGGTTTTGGGACTAAAATGAGACACCAGCTGTAAGAGGCTTTGCGTGCTTCGGAGCCCTATGTAAATCGTAACTGTTATCATCATCACAGGATGGGAAGGCAAGGGATGCCATGTTTTTTATCAGCAGAGGCAATGCTCCTGCTGCCCCATTAGTGGTGTGGAGAGCATTCGTAGGACCCTTTTCTAATGAATTTCATGTCAGTAATGGGTCACAGCCAACCCATATCCGTCATTCTCTCCCCACTGGGCGATGGGTCCTCTAGAGTTCTGACCCTTCAGAGACTGTGTTGTGCCATGTCAGTAACTGCGCCTTGGCTGAGTGGATGCTGCTACCGTAGCACCAGATCCCTGGCTGAGGGTGACATAACAGGTGGTGGTGATTGTGCTTGTCCTTTGTTCTTGAAGAGGAACACGGCATCAGGGAAATGATGCCATGGCTTGCAGTTGACTTTGAGTGAGGGAGGGAGGGCTGGGCAAGGTCCCCAGCCTCACTTTCTCTTCCAGAGCCATATGGGTCCAGTGGCCTGACATTCATCAGGACAACTGGAGTTGGCCCAGGATGTAATGGGAGACCCTGGCTGGCCCTTTGAGGCTAATGTCTTTTCATGTACTCCCTTAGAAAACCTTAAACCCACTCTGAAGCTCGTAGATTGGACCACAATTGGTCCCTACTCAAGTTCCACTCAAAGGAGACAGCACAGATGCATTCTCCAAAGACAGATTCTCACGTGCTTCATGACCGACATTTCGAGATCAGCAGGGTGAGATGGTCTGACATGCCCTGACTGTCCCAGAGGGTGTGATGGCATCTGCCCGAAAGAAAATCACACTAGATCAAGGGACAAGCAGATAGGATTTTATGATGTGATCAAGACTCTAAATGATGAGTTTGGCCCTTCAGTGAGAGGGACTCTCACTTCTCTCTTCGCCTCTTCAGAGTTCATGGTCAACTCTTCGTCATCCACCTTGTGGAGTCCTTTCAGCCAAGCCCATGTGTTCTGCTCCACCTCTTCTGAGGTCACGTGGCTTGTGTATGGGAGAGAGGAGCGCTAATTTATTCCTAGGTATAGCTAATATTAGCATGATTACTACTAGCCTAAAACAAAGTAAAGTTGTGACAAACATAACCAAAGTGAATAATATCTATCAATGGCAAATAAAATGGATGTTTGGGTTTTCCAGCATCCCTCAGTTTCCTCATTTGAATGTTCACTTCGCTGCCTTTTACCTCTAGGCTTCTGTGAATCTTTCTGCCTCTTTATTGTAGCACTGTACAGCCTTAAACAGTGGCCCAGGTCAGGGCCCTGCTGATGCCAGCCCATCAGAGGAAAGCCCTGAGTGCTTTCTCTCTCTTATCTTAATTAGGGGAAAGAATTTTGTCACAGCAGCTCTGCTAGGGTCACTTGAAAGTCCCTTTGCCCCTCTACCATCTAGCTTATACCCAGCAGAGAGAGAAAGGTCAGGGCTGAGCTCAGCTAATCCTGGCTAAAGAGATCACAAATGGCACCCCACCTCAGGGAAAGGGGGAAAGAAGAGAGGTGAGGCCCTTGCTTTGGGAGGGCACTGATGGCAACTGAACTCAACAGGGGGTAACTGGGCTGTTAAGCAGGTGAGATGAAAAAGGAGACTGTCAGGGAATGGAGAAGCCCCCTTTTCACCTGGGATCTCAGGGCATCTTCACTTGGGCAGAGACTGAATGACATTCTCTATCTTCCTTTCCCAAACCAGGTGTGAGAATAGAAAGCTCTTCTATGGGCACATCCAGCTGAGACCTCACCTTCTACCAATGTTCACCCCGATGTTTGAAGGCAGCTTGTCTGGTCTGTGAAAGCTTCTGCCCCCAAGAAAGACCCTTTTGGTTTTCTCTTGAATTGGTGGAGGTGGAGGGCTGGCCATGTTGGGACGGTCATTCTTGAAAGATTCAAGTAAGCAAGCATACTCTGGGTTAGACAGGTCTCTCCTTCTCTCTCTCTCTCTCTCTGGCTCTGTCTCTGTCTCTCTTCCTCTGTCTCTCTCCTCTCTCTCCTTCTCTCTGTCTCTGTCTCTCTCCCTCTGTCTCTCTCCTCTCTCTCTCCTCTCTGTCTCTCTCTCTCTGTCTCACTCTCAAAAGCAGAAAACTAAATTCTTTAAATCCCAATTAGCTTAGTTTGCTCTTTGCCTAGAACATTATGACATTCTTCAAAGTGCTCGGCACTGTGGAACATCATATCAATCCACAAGCATTGTTGTTCATCCTTTCAGCCATGTCTGACTCTCCCTGACCCCATCTAGGGTTTTCTTGGCAAAGACACTGCAGTGGTTTGCCATTTCCTTCGCATTTTATGGATGAGGAAACTGAGCCAAACAGGGTTAAATGACTTGCCCAGGATCACACAGCTAGTAAGTGCTTGAGGTTGGATTTGAACTCAGGTCTTCCTGACTCCCAATATGGCACTCTATCCACTGTACCACCTGGCTGTTCTCATCAATAAACATGATCAAGCTTCTATTAGAGGCAACAGGTGGTTACTGGCATCAAGGAGACCTGAGCTCAAATGCAGCCTCAGACAATGAGTAGTGTGTGTGACCCTGAGCAAGTCACTTAACTTCTGTTTCCTCATCTGTAAAATGGGTACAATAATAGTATCTATCCCAAGGTTGCTGTGAGGATGAAATGAGATAATATTTGTATATTTTAAAAATCTCAAAGCGCTCTAGAAATGCTCTCCTTAGAAAAGCTGGCTGTTCTGTGTCAGGCACTGTGCTAAAAGCTACAGATAAAAAGATAACAAGGGAACTGTCCCTGCCTTCTGGTAACTTGTCCCCATATCAGCACATTTGTCCATCACCTTTTTCAGTTCAGTCCAATGCACTTTTATCAGGGGACTGCTCTTCACAATCCCCAAAGGAGAATTAGGGCTTCTGACACAGATCTGCCCTGAATCCATCCTTCTGACCTGAGCTATCTGAATTACCTACTGGAACACAAAAAGGGAAGGAATCCTCTCCATGATGCATCTAACAAACAGCCCTCTAGCTTCTCTGACAATGAGGTGGCTAGCTCTGGATCTGGAGCCTCCGGCAAATGCTTTTAACCTCTGCCACCTCAGTTTCCTCATCTGTGAGATGGGGTGATATTAATAGCATCTACCTCCTTGGATGGTTGTGGGGATCTAATGAAATAGTATTTGCAAAACACTTCACAGCATGGCACCTGGCATTCAATGAGCACTCAGTAAATCCTTGGGACCTTTTTCCCTCTCTCTTACTCCCTTGAGTAGAGGAGAGCTCATTACTCTCCAAGTCCCAATGACCACACCTCCTAGACAAGGGAGGAAGAGCCAGCTTTCACAAGCCATTGAATGTGATATAACCCCTCCCCAATCAATTTGGGGTGTCTGGATTCAGAAGATCAAAGCCAAGCTTTAAACAGTAGCTATAAAAATTGTGTTCCTCAGATAATGATTAAAATGGGATCATCAGTATACAGAGAAATTCTCAGCTCAGTAACAAACACACCAACCTGCCAAAACGAATTCCTATGTGATGAAAATAGAAACCTTAGCTGCAATCCTAAATATATAAGACACACAAGTATTCCTATAAAGAGGATTGCAATGGGTTATAATCTGTACCTGTCCTAGCCTCAGCAGTTCCTGACTGATCACAAGACCACATAACCTTCCCAAAGCCTAGCAGAGAGAGAAAGAACAAGAAAGACAGGTTAGGAAAAGGAGAGACAAAAACTCCTCCTTGCTCCTCTGCATCCCTGAAGGTCAGACTCTTAGACACCTCTGCCTAGAGAAACTGGGGTCCTCTTAATATTGTCTACCGGTCTATCCTCCAGCAGAAGAAGAACTCAGGGGAGAGGGCCAGTCAAGGCATACCTAACTTATGACCCAATGAAAAGGAAGAGCCAGGAAGACTCAACATTGACTGAAATTGCACCTACAACTTCTGGTTAAACTCGGCCACATGCTCTTTCTGCCCCCTCTCCTATAGACAAGATAATAAACATCTTACTGGAACTTACTGGAACTAAGCAAGCCTGACCCCAATAGCAGAGCAGAGGCCATCTGACCCAGTCTAAGCAGTATGACTGCTCAGGGTCCCCAGTATTGAATCCAGGGGTTTCCACTCTAGTAAACATTTGAGGGGTGTCCAGGTGGTGTAGTGAGTAAGAGTGCCGGCCCCGGTGTCAGGAGACCCGGGATCGGTTCTGGCCTCAGATACTTGGCACTCACACAAAATAACTGGCCGTGTAACCTTGAGCAAGTTACTTAACCCCAATTGCTTTAAAAAAAAAACACTTGGAAGTCACTTCCCTAATCCATGAGTCATTTGGGGTCATTCCTCTCCTAGCAGGAGCAAAGTGAGGAGAGACAATTTGATCTTCCACTCCTCCATTAAAATAGTCAATTTGTGATATTGCCAGGATGGCAGTATTGGGGGGACAAGCTATCTTCTTTGGACATCATCACTTACAGGTGATCTCTCTCATTACAGTGTGAGTTTCTTGAGGGAAGAGACTGTCTTTGATCTTGCTTTCTATCTCCAGATCTTAGCACAGGGCCATTAGAACCAGGTTAATCCCTATTCCAGCCCTTCTAATACTTGAAAACAACTTCTATGTACCCCAAATCTTCTCTTCTCCAGGATCGATATCCCCAGTTCCTTCAACTCATTCTACCTGCATTGTCTCAGGACCTTACGTCTTCCGGGTGCTCCTCCTCTTTACTCTCCCACTCATCAAAGCCTTTTCTCAAATGTGGGGGCCAGAATAGGACACAAAACCCCAGGGCCAAATATGGCGGCATCGTGCTGACTTCAGCCTGTCTTACATTGTATAAACCAAGCTGAGACTCCACAGTGTTCCATCTTTATACCCCCAGCACCCAGCATAGTGTCTTAGAAGGCATCTAGAAAATGCTGCCTGAACAGAATTAAAGTGGAAGTGAGTCCCATTGTAGGAGGCTCCCGAGTAAAGAGGTGGTGAGGAGTGAAATGTGCCTGTTTGAGAAGATCACCTGTAGTGAACTTGGCTTTAGGAGTTTACAGGGAGGGAGAGCTTTTTGGAAAAGACTGCAGTGGAGATTCAGCATGTGTGAGAGGCCCAGGGAAACAGGCAGCAATTAGGGAAAGGAAGCACAGAGAAGGGAGTTTGTTTTGCTCAAAAAATCCTTGGAAAATTTGAGGATTAGAATTGAGACCTGAAAAGAGTCCATTTGGAAGGGAATAGATTGTACCTAATTTATTCATCACTAATTCATCACAATCTCATAGAATCATCTACTTGTTAGCATTGGACTGGAGCTCAGAGGCCATCAAATCCAAGTTTCTTCTTCTACAGGTAAAGAAGCTGGGATCCAGAGGCAGAAAGTGATTTGTCTAATAGCCCACAGGTGGCTAAAATAGGATTTGAACCTAGAACTCCTTAGCCCATATCTGGAACACTTTCTACAGGGTCACAAAATGAGAATGACTCAAAGATTATTCACTAATCCAGAATCTACTCTGGGAAAATCTCCTGTTGTGGGGCACAGGAGAACTTGGGAGGAGGCTTTTGTATATCCCCAGGAGGGCAACAAATCCTTGGCCTGGCCTTTGAGTGATAATGATGCCTTATCTCAAGCAGCTTGCTTCAGTTGGTTAGAGTGTAGGGGTAATGAGGCTCAGGTGAGGGGTTCAGTCCTCCTCTATGGAGCTTCCTCAGTAGACACCCTTGACCACAGCTATGCCTCTGGAGGCCATCCTCCCAAATATCACCTAGGCAAGGCTCATGAAGGGCCCGGGAGGTTGTTTGGAGATTGGAGGGAAGGAGACAAGAGCAGAAATGGTTATTAAGGGGAACATGAGTGAGTCTATCCAGACAAACAGAGACTGGGAAAATAGGGGAGGTAGGCCCTTAATTTGCAGTAGACCCAGTGAATATAGTTTGGTGAATTTATCTCTAAGTATTTGTCTGCTTGGGATTAATATGAGAGATGGTGGGTGGGAAACTCACAGGACTCTAGGCCTAGAGCAGGCAGAGAACTCTGCAGCATCTAGCTGCCCCAGAGAGAAACGTGGAGAAGTCAGAGAAGTCTAGTGCCTACTCCATGTTTCCATCACAGGGAAGGGGAATGATTTGGGTGGAAACCACAGCTCAGATCCCTGAATCTGTCCCACAGAACACCAGGCTGGGCTTCTTGATAGAAGCACCATGCCACAGACCACTGTCTGGAATTCAGAGGCAATCTCTTTTTTTTAAGGGTCTTAGTCTTCTCTGTAGACTGTAGGTACTTAATAAATGCTGGTTAGCTGACTGACTTGATGTGAGTCGCATCTCTTTCTTCATGGGCCTATTGCATAATGTACTTAATAAGTGTACAATGAATTATTGAAATTTTAAAACCCGGTTTTCCCTTTTTCTTGCTTTTGTGAAGGAGTTCCACCTCGGTGCACTAGAATGCCACAAGCTCAGAGACTACCTCCAGACCCAGAGACCCTCGGAGGGTTCAAGTATACACCCTGTGTCTGGGTTACACTTCATGCACTGTTTCTGGTCCTCAGTTTCCTCATTTGTAAAATGAGCAGAGTTTAACCGGGACACCATCTAACCTTCTCTCCAGTGCTAAGTCTATGGACTTTCCATACAATTTATCTAGAATTCTACATTAATTGAATGAGAATGCATGTCTCTAGAGAAGCTCATCTGAAGGTCATCCAAAAGGAAAGGGAGAAGAAAACAAGTCTTTGTTCCTAGGGTTTTTTTTTCCCACCATGTGCCATGCACTGTGCTAAGGGGCTTACACATATTTGCAGCTACATGGCGCAGTGGTGAGTGTGCAGGTCCTGGTCAGTGAGACCTGAGATCAAATCCTGCCTGAGACACTTAGTAGCTAGGTGATACTGGGCAAGCTATTTATCTTTTCTCTGCCTCCGTTTCCTCATCTGTGAAATGGGGGTCTCCCTCTCAGGGATATGGTGAGAAAAAAATGAGATAATATTTGTGACATTCTTCGCAAACTTCAAGTGTTATATAAACAGCTGTCAGCATTAAGATCATATAGAGAATATTCTCTATTTGACTGGAAACTCCATATATACAAAGTATGTAGACCTTCAAGGTCATGATACAGGGACCTGAGTGTTATCTGAGACAAGGCGGGGTGGGGAAGAAGGATGATTATGCAAATGTAACAGGGGAGAGGAGGAAAAATGTTTAAAAACCTTCCAACATGGAGATTTCCATGCCCAAAGCAGAACCAAGCATTAGTGGTTAATTACATGTACTCAGAATTGTGAGCTGTGCATTTTGATATCTATTAGGCCCCCTTGCTTCAAACAAAATTAGCTGAACTTGTCATGCTCACCAACCCACTCCATCCTTCACTTCTTTCCTGCCCTCGAAAGACTTATAGTCTAATAAGGGAGAGAATATATTTGGGAGTCATGGGCAAAGAAGGGCACTTTTATCTAGAAAGTTATGCAGTTGGTGAGCAGGGCCATAAAGGAGTAGACTGATATATCCAACCTAGGAAAAAAGACACCCTGTGCCTTTCCTTGAGATCTTGGATTTAGAAAATCCTCTCTATTGTCTGGTGCAGCCTGGGTCGAGGAAAGCCCTCAGCACCACAATGGCACAAGACATGGTGATTACACGATATTTTCTTGCTTTTATTAATTTGATGCTAAGAATAAAACACTGTATATACAGTGAAGCATGTTGTGTTACCGTGGGGATTAAGCCCCAATGAAATAGAACAAATTTAGTGCAGAGTTTGGGCAGGGATTTAATACTATTAGAATTGGCTAAGACCCCACAGCTACCTAGAAAGAGTTAGAGTAGGAAAAGAGGTACTTGACATTTCGAGAACCATAGAGAGCTTGATACTTCTTCCAGCCCTTCTGCTTAGTGGGATGGAGTGCCCAACCACCAGGGAGAGTAAGAATGGCACTGCCCACACACAGAGTGGGTCAGGTTAGGGGCTAGCAGCACCACCTTATGAAATGCCAATTGGCTTCATCATCATCATCATCATCATCATCATCCAGCCTAAGTTCATAGCCCTGTTTTGGCTTTGCCATTTTCTCGCAAGGGCATCATTATGGAGAGGGGGTGATTTCTGTCAGGTCCCACATTGGCCAAGACTACCCTTCCAGGCCTACAACCAGACTCTGTGTAACCTCCTGTAGCTATACAGGAAACATTAAATGACACCATGTCCCTGGACTCTTTTCCTGCAGCTGTATTCACCCAACCCCAAAGAACATTTCTGACAGTCTTTTCTACTTTGCAAAGGAAAGGAAAAACTTGAAAAACTGGTTTGGAGAAGGCTGAGGATATGGCTGATTAGTGAGCAGCTATAGTCTTTTCATTTTTGAAATGGAGAAAATATGTGACTTGGAAGATGATTGGTGAAACCATGGGTCACAATGGGATTCCTTCTTAGACAAAGATGCTGAGTTGGGAATGTGCTTTGATGTTGTTTTAAAGTGGGGATGATAGATTGCCATCCATATTCCATCACTCTCATCCACATGGCCAATGGCAGGTAGTGGTGAGACACCTGGGGGAAGTGAAGGTAATATATTGCCTCATTCACACCATTTTAACTAACCAACTGGGCTGAGTAGCCCAGCTTCATAAAAGAACAGTTAAAATATCAACACTAGTCATGATGACAGTGTAAGGTCTTTGAGACAGGGAGAAGATTCTACCAACCCAACGACAGCTTTGAGCTATTTTCCAATGGATTTGTAGCCACACTATCCTGTCTGGTCCTTTTCATGCAAAATAACAGGGGCTAGTAACAACCTATGTCCATGAAATTAATTGTCCACTGAAGGAACCAAATTCCGATTTTCCCCCTTTTCATCAGTAGAATGTAAGCCCTCTGAGGGCATCGCTTTTTCATATTGCCTCTATAACTTAAAGGCCTTTCTCTTAATAAGCATTTAATAAATGCTTGTTGGCTATGAATTTGATGGACTAAATGAGTGGGCTACTAACCAGAGGCATCATTTGTATGGTACCCTGCCTGCCATTGCAACCTCCAAGACTCTGATAAATCACAAAATCTCAGAGCTGGGAGGAAGCTCACACATTACCAACTCGGCAACAACCTGCTCATATGATTATCAGGTTGGTGAAAGCTGATTCCTTCTTCAGGGAGTTCAGCCATCCCAAAGGCTGGGGACCCCTCATTTCAAAACCCAGAAGAGCATCTGTCTGGGACTGGATGACTATTTACTAACTTCATTACACTCTCAAGTTTTCTAACCTCTAGACTCAGTTTTGTCATCTGTAAAATGACCATAAGAATTCTTTCACTACCTGCCATATAAGTGAGCTATTGTCACTATCATCACACTGAATATTTCAGGGACAATGAAAAAAAGACAGTGGCCTAGTGGAATCCAAAGATTTGCAGTCCGTGACTGATTCTGCTATTCACTTCTCATGTGACTTTGGCTAAATCCCTCTTCCCTCTCCTGGATTTCCAGTATCTTCATCTGTAAAAATCTCAGAATTGTAGAAGTGTAATGCGAATGTAAATTTTTAAGATCTTCCCTGCCCCTAGGCTAAAGTGCACCTGGAGCCTGGGGTGGGAGGCTTGTTTTTCAGTAGATACTTTTTGATTGGCCAGTGGGTCCAGAAGGTTGTTACATTCTCTGAGCCAGGAGCAGACTATATAAACCCTGATTTGAGGCTTTGTTTTGGGGCTCACTTTGAGAAGTGTTCTGTGATTTGATCAGATAAGACTCTGGGAAGCTGTTGTTGAGAGCTCTCTGGCTTTGAAAAACCCAGATGTTGACTGGGTATGGATGTAATGGTTGGACAGTTTGGAAACCTGTCTATTTGATCTGTTTCTGTCTTGATAATTCTGTCTGTATACTCTGAAGTTCAGGGTGCTGACCTTTTTCCCCTGAACTAGGTAAACGGTACATATTTGACTGTTTAAAGTAAGCTTGTTAACCCATTTTGAGTTGCTTTCCTTTATCAAAGCAGATCCAAGAACCCATGTTGGCAGCCACCCTGGGGACGCTTGGGGTGCTTGATGCTAGAACAAGGTGACAAAATGTGCTCCCTTGAAGGTCCCGTCCAACTCCAACGTCCTTGGCTTCTACAAAATCTCCCAGATGACTTTGCTGAGACTGCTAGACCAGGCCCATCTCCAGGGAGCCATGGGGTGAATCCTACAGTTTTCCACACATGGAATTTACTCTTTTCAAAGGGTCTCCAGCATTTCAGGTTTCCAAATCACTTTTCTTGAGCAGACTGGAGTAGATGTGTTCCTGGTCACCAGGGCCCACTTCCAAGAGAGAAGGAAACTTGAAGCTGGGAGTATTTCTCTTCTTCTGGAAGATGGACTCCCTCCCTAACCTTTGCACACATGTCTCTTATCTGCCAGACAAGTCCTGGGTCGACAGGGCACCCATCCCCTTCTCTCCATTTATGCCACCACTTTCCTCCTAATCACCTTACTCTGCAGATGCCTCCTAATGGCTCCCTCCACCTTCACTGTCTCCCCCTCTCCAGTTCACCCTCCAGACAGCCTCCAAATCAATATTCCTAAATCATAGGCCTGACCACATGACCTTCCAATGGCCCCCAATTACCTGGAGAATAAAATACATGCTGCACTAGCATTTAAAAGCTTTCACAATCTGGCTCTAACTTACCTTCCCAGACTTAGTCCATGACTGTCACTCATGTTTGCTCCATTCCAGCCACACTGACCTTTTTCCTGCTCACCATCCATGATATTCCATCTCCCACCTCTGGAACCTTGCCCAGGCAGTGTGCCCTACAGGTATAATGGCCCTCCCCACTCCCACCTCTTAGAACCACCCCCAACCTTCCTTCAAAATGCAGCTGCCTAAAGGCTGAAGACTCCTGAAGGAGTCTTAGCCTAATTGCCGTTTAGCTTAGTGACCTCCTGCAAAGCCCTTCTTAGCTTGTAAATATTTACCTTTTACTTCTGGGTACACACTGTTTTCTCCCAAAGAATGTCAGTCCCTTGAGGGCAGAAGCTGTTTCATTTTTGCCTTTAGCTCCTTGGTTCCTAGCAGAGTGTTTGACATGGGGTGGGTTCTCAATAAATCCTTGGTGATTGCATGAATTAAGAATAATTAGTGTCTGACATTTCTATCTGTTTGTAACATTAATCTGCTTATAACATTGATATAGAGAAGATTTATATCTGTTATATATTTCATTTGATCCTTATAATGCCCCAGGGAGATAGGTGCCATCATTATCCCCATTTAATGGATAAAGAAGCCGAAACTAGTCCGAGGTTCAGTGAATGACTTGCCCAAAGTCACACAGCTGGTACTGGCTGAGGCTAGATTTGAACTCGAGTCTCCCAGTCTTCGGGCAGATCCCTCTTCCTGCTGTGCTGAACCTAATGAAGCCCTACTTGGCTCTCCCAGCATTTTGTATTTAGTTTGCAGTGGACAATTTGTTGAGCGCATGAATGATATTGTTCAAAAACAAACAAACAGAAGCCCACAGACTTTGCCAATGGCTCTCTCTATCTCCCCTCCCTCACAGCCACAGCCTCCTTTAGGGTGGGGGTAATCTATGGAGAATTCCAGTAGGAAAGGAAGCCATTTCTCAATCAGCCTGAGCACAATGGAGCAGACAGGGCTTGGGTCATGGGCAGAAAGAACCCCTGGGGAACTGCCTCCAGAGCCGGGCTGGGCCAGATGTTCAGCTAACTGCCCCAATGCCCAGGCCCTAGATTGAAGCATGCACCCTTTCCCAGAGGTAACAATGGGAGCCAAGGAGCTCTAGGGAGGGGGGCCAAGGCAACTGAGAGCGCGGACCCGAGAGTCTGAAATGAGACATTACATAACAGTCCTCAGAGGGGAAAGGCTTTGTCCCATTGAAGCCAACGTACAGCCTGGAGAGGGTAGCGCCAGGGGACAGCCTTCTGAAAGAAAAGAAGGAAGAAGGGAAGAATGAATGAGCAGCAAGAGAGGCTGGCCTGATTCCCCACCCATTTTATATACCTGATCCTGTAAAGATATTTTGTGTGGGTTTTTTCCACCAATAATGCTGACTCTGGATTTCCTATCTACCACTAGAGAAAAACCCAGTAAGGGATTAATAGCTAACATTGCACAAAAGATGTTTGGTCTCTTGATGTGAAAACCTCCGTGGGGTGAGTTACAGATTTAAAATGTCTCTATTTTGTGGTGTAATGGGAGAGTGGGATTCTCAGAAAGGGGGAAGGGAAGGAGCTGAGGCCCAGGGGGAGGGGTGGCTTTGGGAGGGCTGTAAGAGGGGGTCATAGCACAAATGAGGCTCTGGTCCTGACTTCTGCCTGCTGAGACATCAGATCGCTTCCTAAGGGCAGACTCACCTCTGCCATGTAACACTGACAGCCTTGCCAATGGAGGTTTGCCCAATAGAAGATGAAGGAGAAGAGAGGAAATATGGCAGACAACATGATAGGTAGAAAGAGCACTGGACCTGATTGTGAATCTTGTCTCTACTGTTTACCAACCTCTCTGAACCTCAGTTCCCCATCTGTAAAATGAGGAGTTGGGCTAAGTGACCCCAAGGTCCCTTCCAATTCTCTTTACCTCAGTTTCCCTATCTGTAAAAATAAGGAGGTTGGATTATATGACCTCTAGTATATGCCTATATGAACTGTACTATATGCCCTACCAACTCCACATCAACGCTCCTAGGACGCTCATGAAGGGGTATAGGTTTAGTTAGGTATGGAAGAAGACCTACTATGTACATTTTGGCCCAGGGAAAGGGTATGTGACTAGTGATATATGCTCAAGTAGGAAGGTACCTATGTCCAAGGCCATCTTGTCCAAACCCCTCATCTTTCAGAATTTCAGGTCCCATGGAGAGGGAAGATCGAAGTCTGGATTCTGACTCTAGAGTCAATAATGTTCTTCCTACTGAACTTCACCTGCCATAGATTCAGAAAGTCACATGGCTCTGGAAGCCTGAGGCTCAGCCAGGGTTTTTCTTAAGGAAGAGAGGCAAGGAGGGTCAGGGATCTGTCCAGGAGCAGTGGGGTTGCACAGATAGGTAAAGGGCATCCAGGAGGAAGGAGTTATGTTCAAGGGTACGTCGGCCAGTGTGGCTGGATCAGAGGGGAAGTAAAAGGAAAGGTAGGCTTAGAGAGAAGGAAGAGGCCAGAGACAGGAGCTTACATTGAAAGTGGACATAATGGCGGGTGAGAGGAGGAGCACAGGAGTTTACTGAGGGAGGGAGATGACAATGGTCAGCTTACGCTTTATAAAAATCCCTTTGGTGGCTTAGCTGAAGATAGAATGGGGAAGGGAGAGACTGGATGACAACAACCAGAATGTGACTGCAAAGGTAAAGACAGAAGGAACCGAGGGCTGGAATTAGGCTGTCTCTGAACTCTTCTTATACCCCAGGGCTTAGCCCGTCACCAGGCACATGCGCTGACGTTGTGGAATTGTTCAGTCATGACTGATTCTCTGTGACGTCATTTGGCATTTCCTTGGCAGAGATACTAAAGTGGTTTGCCATTTCCTTCTCCTGCTCATTTTAAAAATAAGGAATCTGAGGCAAAAAGGGTTATTGCCCAGAGAAGATCATCTGGATAATGATGATCCTTGGATCCATGGAAGTTGATGAGATCAACAAGTAAAAGTTTAAACTAGGGAGGGGGGAGAGAGAGGGAGAGAGAGAGAGAGAGAGAGAGAGAGAGAGAGAGAGAGAGAGAGAGAGAGAAGGAGGAGGAGGGGGAGGGGAGAGAGAGAGAGGGAGAGAGAGGAGAGAGAGAATAGGTACCAGAACAGAATTTTGGGGGTGTCCACAGGTAGTCAACATGATCTGGATTAAAAAAAAAAAAGAAAGCTAATAAAGAGCCTAAGAAAGAGTGGTTATACATGTAGGAGAGGCAGGAGAGAGCAGCATCACAAAACCCTGCAGAGGACAGACTATCCAGGAGATGGGAATCAATGATGTCAAAGCCTGGTGAGATGTGAAGAAGGATGAAGTTTAAGAAAAGCCCCACCGACTTGGTGATAAGAGATCATGGGTGACTCTGGTGAGGGCACTTTCAGTCGAATGATGATGTCAGGAGCCAGACTAGAGAGAGTTTAGAAACAAGTGAAAGAAAAGAAAGTGGAGACACCAAGGAGGGATGACTGTATCAAGGTCACCTGAGAGGACGAAAGAAATTGGAGAATTATTGGGAAGCGTTGGATTAAGCGAAGATTTTTCTCTCTTTTTTTTAAGTGTGAAGGCAATATAGATGTATTTGTAAATAACGAGGAAGAATACAATAGATAGGGAAAGATTTGTGATTGGAGAAAGAATAAGGATCATAGAGAGGGCTTTCTGGTGGGGCATACAGAATAGGATGGGATTATGGGTGAATATGGGGAAGTGGCTGGCCTTGGCAAGAAGGGCCGTTTCTTCATATGAGGCAGAGGTAAAGGAGAAGATTAGAGTAAATATCTGAATGAAGAGATGTGAAGAATAGAGAGAGAGGACACAAAATGTCTTTGATATCCCTGCTACACCCCATTTAAGACTGTTCTGGAATGGATTGTCTCTCCTTGATATGACGTGAACCTATCTTTTCATAATATTCTTTGTCCTATTAACACCAAATTAAGGATTACTGATTGACATTGATGATTAACTCAAGAACAATTGGGAAATATTCTTGGACTGGGCCTTTTAAGAGGAGCACTAAAGACACAGAATCAGAGCTGAAAGAGAGGAGAGTCATGCTCAGAGGACAGACTACAATCCCTGGAACTAGGCTGAGAAACCATGCCATCCCAGGGGTGGTCATAGCTAGAGGCAGAAGTGGAGCAATTAGGAGGTCCTAGACCAATCAAGAACTGAAGATAAGGAGTATCAAGGGAGAGAACTGCAGTATGGAGGGGCATGCCCAGACCATGTCCTTTACCAGTACTGTGAGTCATGCAGACTGTGTATGTCTAGAAGATAGCAGTCAGCTCTCTAGAGGCCTCTAGTGCTTCCTTCTTGCAGGAAATCCTTGATTCTAGGGAAGTACTGTAAGTCTGTAGGAATGTATAGACCCTTTGGGGGAATTAGACTTCTTTTTTTCCCTGCAGAAAGCTAGACACTATCTAAATTCTAATGTTCCCAGGACATGAGCTAATATATATATATATATATATATATATATATATATATATATATATAT
>NW_027185759.1:8612789-8630074 GCF_028583685.1 Petaurus breviceps papuanus | reverse complement strand
TGTATGTATGTGTGTGTGTGTATATATATATATATATATATATATATATATATATTTTATGTGAGAAGTTCCCAAGATTAACCTTGGTACATGTATATCAGAGCTTCGGTGCTTGGCTTTGGGGGCAACCGATTGTCACAAGGGCTAAATGTGATCCAGCTTCCATCCAATCCAGTGACTCCAGTAGCTTCTAATCAGCAAATAAAATGGTCCCAAATGTCAAGTTTGGAGACCATCTGGATGGAGCACTTGGTCCACATATTGTAAATCCTGCTAAAAGTATTCTTGGGTACTTCCTTTGTTGTCATTTTACACCAGATACAAAATCTCTCTCTCTCTCTCTCTCTCTCTCTCTCTCTCTCTCTCTCTCTCTCTCTCTCTCTCTCTCTCTCTCTCTCTCTCTCTCTCTCTCTCTCTCTCTCTCTCTCTCTCTCTCTGTCTCTCTGTCTCTCTCTCTCCTCTCTCTGTTTCTCTCTCTCTTCTCTCTGTTTCTCTCTCTCTTCTCTCTGTTTCTCTCCTCTCTCTGTCTCTCTCCCTCTCTCTGTCTCTCCCTCTCCCCCTCTCTCTCCCTCTCTCTCTGTCTCTGTGTCTTTCTCTCTCACACACACACATCATGAGTGACCAATTGGGGAGACCTTGTGTACTCAACAGGAGAAAGAGACCAGCATTCAGAACAAATGAAGACTTTGCTTTTCATTCCATAGCTACCACCCCAATCCAGGGAGCACCATTGCTGGCTACTCCTCCATAGCATAGGTATCATTGCCTGTCCAGAAGCTCTTAACATTTGATCAGCAAGTTCAACCAACACTTGTCTAACAAGTTTTAGGCAGAGACCCAAGGGTTGTCTTACTACACAATTTCAATGAAAGTTATTCTTAATTTTTAATGGTTCAATTCAATTCATTAAATGTTATTTATCTACTATGTGCAAAGCTCTGGAATATATGCTGAGAATACAAAAACCAAAAAGAAACAAGTCCTGCTCCCATGGAACAAAATTCCACCCTTATATATAGGTGTGTGTTATTGTATTTGCAAATGTAATTACTGTGAGGGTAGGGACGCATAATTGTTTTTATTTTGTTAGTGGTACTTAGCTCACCATCATGCACACCCAGAAACTCACTTTAGCCCTTTTTGCTTCTGATTTCTGGATCCCATCAGCATAATGGTAAAACTAAAGACTTTTCCTGTATTCTTAGCTCTGTAACAAAAGACAAATCTTCCATCTAAATGTTATTGTTAAAAGAGAGTGTCCATTAACCAGGCAATGCTTAGACAAATGCTGGCACGTGGATATAATAAGAAAATACTATTGAATCTCTGGAAATATCAACTACAAAGAAGTCAGAGAAGTAAGAAAAGACTTCTGTGAACTGATGAAAAGAGAAGAAAGGAGAGCCTGGAGAATAATAACAGTTAACTTTTACATAGCACTTTAAGGTAGGCAAAGCAGATTACATATATATAATTACATATACATATGTGAGTGTGTGTTTATATATGTACACACACATATACACAGATACACATATAATCTTTTTTTTTTAAAGCAATCGGGGTTAAGTAACTTGCTCAAGGTTTCATGGCCAGTTATTTCTGGGTGTGGTGCTGAGTATCTGAGCCCGGATTTGATCCAGGTCATCCTGACACTGAAGTCGGTGCTCTTACTCGCTGAGCCACCTGGCTGCCCCTATACATATAATCTTATGATATACATTATGACCATGTACCAGCAAAGGGGTACAATGATCAGTACCTAACTCTTTCCTGTAGTAAAATTCAAGTAATTGCAAATCAAATGTTCACATGCACACGTTGAATGCCATATGGTGCTACAGAGTAAGATCTAGCTCTCTCTCGCTCTCAGAAGGCTGGCTGCCTCCCTCTTCTTACGTCCATCACTATATGAGTGGTAATGCCTTGTCTCATTGCTCTGGGGTTCATAGTGATTATTACCAATCAGATCTTGGTTTAGCTACCATCCTACCAGTGAACCTGCTCACTGACTGTGGTTTTCTTTGATTCACCCCTCACTCAAGGGCATATTAAATAAGCATTCAATAGAATTAAACAAAAAGCAATAAAAGTGGATTATTAACATTTAAAAAAAAAAGGTCTAGACTACATGTTCCTTTGGATCCCTAGGCTCAACCCTCCTCAAGGCAGAACTCTTTCTGGGTTGCTGGTCATCTTTTCTCATTCTCTCCCCTAGCTGGAAGATGGTAGATGAGACCTCACCCAGAACTTCATTTCTAATCTCAGCTACTAATTGGTTTTGAATTAAGCTTTTGTTTTTTCATTCACTATCTGTCCTTCCTGAAATTAAGGCTCTAGTGTTTTGCTCTAAGAATGGCAAGAACCCAGATTCAATGTTACTTTTCCCCCTAAACTTGATCAGAATTTGACCTCAATTCTGTTGCATTTTCATTGTCCCAAAAAACTCAAGGTATAATTCAGTTAAATGACACTTATTATGCAGCTATGTACCAAGCACTGCTCCAGATGCAAATGTAAATAGGTTTGCTTCACTTAGTGATCTTACATTTTATTGGAGAAGGTTGAGCATGTGCACACACATGTGAGTACACATAAAAAAGACCCTGCATAGAGAAAATTAAATATAAATTATATGCAAAGTAATTCATGGGTAGATGGGCATGGGTCTAGGATGAAGGTCATTTATTAACAGCAGAGCAGGCTTCCAGAGGGCCCAACAGAAGGCTAAGGACATTGGCAGAATGAACCTGACTTAGACGGGTAGGGAGGAATGGAGTGGAAGGCAGAGAAGGGAATTTTTTACCAAGCAGACTAATGCTCAGAATTAGAGTGATTTTGAATAGAGTCAAACATAGGAAAGGAGATTGACTTGTCTTTCACAAAAGCAAAGTAAAAACAAAAACAAACAAAAAATCCCACCTAAGCAAAAAGTGAAAAGCTGAGGGTACAGGGTCTAGAAAATGTGCTTTGAGAAGCAGGGAAGATGGCAGGTCCCTGGATCTGCCTGAAGGTAAAGACAGGCACCAATGGGATCCTGGGGCCTAGGTGGCTATAAAGGGGTGACTTACCATCCCCCCAATCCTCAGCCACGTCAGCCCTGCCCCAAGGCTCACTCTGGTCCAGTGGGAACCTCAGGAATGGATCAAACACCTCCAGGTCACTTGCTTGTGGTTGGAGTCTGGTAGTCCTAGGTCTAGAATGTCCCGCAGGTAGCAGTGGGAGGGAACTGTCGTGCTTTGGGCAGCGTTTGACACCTTCTTTCTCATTTCCCTTTTTCATCTCCCTCTTGGATCTGGTGATCCCTTGCACATGGATGCTCTTCCTTTTAAGTCCTCACCTAAGATGGTAGCCTTCTGTTGACACATACCCCATCCAGAAAAGGATGGCTTCAATGTTCACATTAGTCCTAAGGAATTTGAGCACCCCTCTTCTAAAAGCAAGTGGGGGACTATGGGTGTGAAAAGGTGCATACAATATAAAACACATGGGCATTTTGTCATTGTTTCTGAACATTTTTTTCTTCTATTCCAAGGGAAGATGGTGGAGGTGAGGGGTTGAGGGGTGGGGGAGAGACACAGTAAATCAGAAAATGACTGTGGTATGAAAAAAAATTGATAAATCTTTTAAGAATAGAATAAAACCATTTTGATGCCATGGTTTTTTTTTCTCCCTCCGGGCTCTGGGACATGCTTCCTCTATCCTTTCTGGACAACTACATCCTTGTAAAAATCTACTGATCCCTTCCCTGACCTGCTGAGGGTTCTGGGGCCTTCCGACAAGCTCTCGCTTCTTCCTTCTAGCTCCGCCCTTCAGAAAACAAACCCGGGTTCTGTTTCTGGGGCCAGAGGTCAATCCCTTCTTCTTGCCTCTGGTGACAGGAGATTCTGTTCTCTTTCCTCCATTTAAGTATATAACATGCCCTCCAGTGAGTGCTAATTAATACATCTGTTTGCCTCACTGAGCAGCGGAAAGGCATCAATTTAAACTGATTCACATTGCTCCCTCCAGTGCGTCCGCACATTTCTGTGCATCAATCAAAGAGGTGCACGATTGATGAGCCCCTTTCAAGAGCCAGTGAAGGCATTCCTTAAGTGATGCTGATGATGAAACCATGTTCAGGTAAGGCAAGGGGAAAGGTCAACATGAAAGGAGAGCAGCCAACCAGGAGGAAGAAAGGTACTCAGCCAGCCCACCCTTCCCTGCTCTTCCTCCTCTTCTTGGGGAGGGTAAAAGGATTCAGTGTGGTCCCTTTAGTGGGACAGAATCTGCGCCTTGGAGGATCTTCAGGTCTAGCTGAATTCTTGTGCCATGCTCTAATCCTATCACACCCAACAGGTGCATCCCCAAGAATCCTCTCCCCTCAGAACCGGGAGTTAGCTTGAAGGACCCTGGGAAGATAACGTGGGACCAGAGAGTCAAGGGGGTGTGTGATGGTGGCACTTCCTGATTCTTAGAGTGAAGGAGTTCTTCTCTGGAAATATCCGATCTAGTTTAGCACAGGCTGTCTAGGCCAAGTTGGCTTTATCTACACTAAAAGACAAGACCAGAAACATGTTTGCTACACAGGCCTGAACAGAGCAGCCCTAGAAGCCCCATCTCTAGAATAGAGGAAACAGAGTCATCACAATCTCCTGGAAGAATGCTAGATTTAGATTCCAAACACCCGAGAGACTTTAGGTAAGTCAATTAACTTCTCTAGCCTCAGTTTCCTCTTTTTGCAAAATGAGAAGCCTGGACTTGAAGATCTTCAGGTCTCTCTTAGCTCTAAAATCAACTACCTTATGTATCCAATATGACCCAGCTCCAGTGCTGCCTCCTCCATGAAGCTTTCCCAGGTCTCCAGTCAATCAATCAGCCAGTCAGTAAACATTTATTAAATGCCCAATATGTGCCTAACACTGTGCTAAAAGTGTTGGGGCCACAAGAAGAAGCAAAAACAGTCCCTGTCCACAATCTAAGGCAATTCCAAAAGACTCATGATGGAAAATGCTTCCCACCTCCAGAGAAAGAACTGGTAGAGTCTGAATGCAGATCAAAGCAGACTTTTTTCTCTCTTTTTCTGTTTTTTCTTTCTCATGGTTTTTCCCTTTTGTTCTGATTCGTCTTTCATAACATGTTTAATATCATTGTACACATAACCTACATCAGATTGCTTGCCCTCTTGGGGAGGAAGGGGAAAAATTTAGAACTCGAAATCTTATAAAAGTGAATACTGAAAACTGAAAATTGATTTTTTAAAAGAGTTCCTGCCCTCAAGGAGATCACAGTCTAAAGGGGGAGAAAACACAGAAACAGCTGCATAAAAACAAGCCATAGAGGGGATACATAGGGTGTACTTAACAGAGGGAAGGCACTGGGAAAGGCTTCCTGTAGAAGGGGGGGGGTTTCCCTTTTTCCTTTACTGTCATTTTATTTCTTCCCTCACTTATGCAATTGTCCTTCTCCATTCAGTCTTACCTGACTCATCTGTCCCTCTCAACTCCTAGCAGGCAGGCTTTCTGTCTTCTTAATCTTTGGGCTTTCTTGAAACATCACAAGCATATAGTTGGGGCTCAATAAATGGTTGTCTGCTTTTTAGCAGGCTGACTTTCCCAGCAGGCATTGCTGGGTAGGAGCTTGGCCATGAGTAATCCATAGAGAGTGGAATCTATCTGTGTGTCATGGGTTTATACTTCTGCCATTTACCCAGTCACCCATGAGTGACATCTCAGTACTCTCCCTGGCATTCACTTTTTTCTCATCTGTCAAATCCAATATCTCCCCATCCCTGCTCCCCTATCCAGCAGCAAAACCAGCAGCCTAGGACAGGTCCTCATCAACCTTTCGTGCTATTTTTGGTGATTGAAATGTCTTCTCATTGGGAATGTTCATGTTTTTGTGGGTTGGTCTATCCCTATAGCCAGATACCCCAAGAGACAGCAGACAGCTTAGATCAGCATGTCTGAACAGGAAAGGACACTCTCCGGCCAACGCTTGTCTCAGTGATCTGGGCTGCACACTTAGGGACAATGCCCTAATGATCTCAATCTCTTCAGTCTGACACTATATGCAAAGCACAGTCTTAGGCACCTAGAATCATGTTTTGGACATTGTACCAGTTTTCTAAAAGCTTGCTGGTGATGAATGAATGGGTTGGAGAGTTGACTGGAAAAGAAGACCATGCTGGGCTGAGATGGTCCATTGGGTGATCAGATCTTAGGAGATCTCCATCCTTTTCTTCCAAGGCATCCCAAAGGGGTGGTCCCCAAAAGATAAGTAATAGGAAGGTGTCCCTGCTCTTGGGAGCAGGGGTGTGGATTGGCATAAGGAGCTCCATGCAATCCCTGGAGTCAGGATGAGGCTGGGGGTCCAGGTGAGGTAAGTGTCACCAGGAAATCCAAAGTGGAACTCAACTCCTGGCCTGCATGTGTAGGGAAAGCTCACACTGCAGGACACCATTCACATCCTCGGATAAATAAAGGTCTCCACTTTCACACCTCCTCTATGCATCAAGTATTCACTTGAAAAAAAGAACCCACGAAAACCTGAAACTGGTTTTAAAAATAAAAACCACAAGAGTGGGAATTCTCTGCTGTGGAAAGAAGGTTCTTGCTAAACATGACTCAGGGAGCTGTTTCTTAGATTGTTCTGCCCTCCTTTCTTCCCCTCCTCACCTTCCCTCCTCTTCTCCCTTCATCTCTTTCTCCTCCCTTCCAAAAACAGTAAATGCCTGCTATGGGCAGAGTGTTGAGCTAGGCACTCAGGGAGATCCCCAAAGAAAAAGACAAGTGTCTGCATTCCTAGGAATTCCTGTCCAGACCCACAGAGGGTGGCTGCACCTTAGGGAAGGAGAGAGTGATATGCCTTTAAAACCCTGGCTCCAGGCACAATGCCCCCACGCCACCACTGCCCATACTAGGGGCCTCCGAAGGGCAGGAATTGTTTTACTTTTTGTCTTTGCATTCCTAGAACCCTGTACAGTACCTGACACAAAAAAATGAATGGAGGGTTTGAAGTGATAGTAATCAGCTATGAATCCTGGCTGCTGCTGACGACCTCTGTGACACTGGGCAGTTTCCTTTCTTCTTCTGAGACTCAGTCTCCTCATCCTTATTTCTTTTAGTCCCAAATGCCCATATTTACACATAGTAGGTGCTCAATTACTGATCATTTCTTCTCGGTACCTAGAACACTCTCCCAGATCACCTCCACCTCTCATTTCCCTTCAAGATTCAGATCAAATGCTACCTTCTCTTCCTGGTCTTTCCTGAGCCCCCCAAATGTGGTTGCTTCACCCAACCGGGAATTGATATTTATTTCCTGCATGGCCAGCATGACTTTGCACAGCTGTTTGTCCAGCAGTAGCCCCCATGGAGTTTGATACCCATTGCAGGACCAACAGTTAGGATTGGTTTATGAACCTATTCTACAGAACCCCAACCCAAATCAGGGAGACAAACTTCTTGACCATGCCAGAAATAGGGACTCTGCAGGCAATACTGAAAAACAATGGCTGAAAGGCTCTTATCCAGCATTCTTCTCTATCTACCAAGGCCAGGACAAGAAGGAGGGATATGTGCTTGGACCAAGATTGCAGAGCCCTGAAGGCCATTACAATCCAGAATTGATAGACCCAACCTTTGAGATCTCATCTAGAAGAAGGTGGCCTAGACTAGACAAACCGAGGCTCTCTCAGTAGAATTGAAGGTCCTTGAGGGCAGGAATGTTCTTTGTTGTTTTTTTTTTCTTTTTGTCTCTAACCCCTGGCATGCACAGTGCTTTGTAGGTATTTACTAAGTACTTGTTGGATTGGATTGGGATGTGACAATCACCACATTTGTCCTCTGTGGGATCATGGGACTGTGTAAATCTGATCTGGGTTCAGGAAAGTGATCTGTGGGAAATGACCTTCCAAATCATATATGGTCCTAGACCATCTTTTCCTCTTATTGATGAAATATTCTTATTTTAACACCTACATTTCAATAGAAGTGGTTTTCTTTTAATCCAATGTATTATATTTTATACATTTAAAGACACGAGAATTTAAACGAGTGGTGTTCTAGCTATCTGTCCAAGTTTGGAGTCAATAAACCCTTTCTCATGGCCTCCCAGATGAAATTATGGTCCATGCTGTAAAGCAACTCTGGTTCCAACTGTCCTCACCATTCCATTCTACCTCAGTCCCAACTTAGAAGCACTAAATCTGCCAACGTCCACAAATAAAAGGTGGACAGGTAGGATTGCTCACCCAAGAGGTTCTGGGTTCACAGAAGGATGGGGCAACCTCCAGTGCCCAGGAGACTGGGAGAGTTCAAGATCAAGCCTGAGAACATGCATACTACTCTCACTCCCCAGAGCTGATGTTCACTTTCTACTGGGAAAAAAGAAATATCCCACCAAGTCATAAGACTTCAAGCTCCAGGACTGTGTTCTCTGGCCAGGAATCATGTAGTTCCTGGGTCAGGCTGCATCTGACTGTAGCAGCAAGCACTCCAAGCGTCCTCAGGGTTTGCAGCTACCACAGGTTCTTGGATCTGCTTTGTAAAGGAAAGCAACTCAAAATGGGTTAACAAGCTTACTTTAATCAGTCAGACATATATCGTTTACCTTGAAGCGTCCTCAGGGTTTGCAGCTACCACAGGTTCTTGGATCTGCTTTGTAAAGGAAAGCAACTCAAAATGGGTTAACAAGCTTACTTTAATCAGTCAGACATATATCGTTTACCTTGTTCAGGAGAAAAGGTCAGCACCCTGAACCTCAAAGTATACAGGCATAATTATCAAGACAGAAACATCAAGTAGACAGCTTTCCAAACTGTCCAACCATTACATCCATACCCAGTCAACATCTGGGTTTCCACATTCTGGGTTTTTCAAAGCCGGGGGACTCTCAACAACGGCTTCCCAGAATTCAGATCAAATCACAGAACACTTCTCAAAGTGAGTCCCAAAACAAAGCTACACATCAGGGCTTATATAGCCTTCTCCTGGCTCAGAGAATGTAACAACCTTATTGACTCACTAGCCAATCAAGAAGTATCTACTGAAAAACAAGCCTCCCACCCCAGGCTTCAGGTGCACATTAGCCTAGGGGCAGGGAAGATCTTTAAAATTTACATTCGCATTACACTGACCAAAGAGGAATAGTCAGTGACCACAACAAGATGGCCTTTTTTCCTTTTCTGATAAAGTTTGTGATTTCCTGCCTGACTGACCCTTTATAAAATGCCTGACTTTGACCCTAGTTCACCTGTCAGATTGTATTTAGAATTCAACTTGAACCATACCTTCTCCTCTGTGAGATGTGTTTGCCCTTTGTTAATTCTGAGCTCCCTACTTTGCTTACCCTTCCCTTTTCCAGGGGGAATGGAGGACAACAGCTGCTTCAAAATCTGATACTGAAGATTGGTTAACACGACAAAACAGGAAAATGATAAATGTTGGAGAGGATGTGGGGAAAAGATGGAACACTGATTGGTTGGTGGAGCTGTGAGTTGATCCAACCATGCTGGAGAGCAATTTGGAGCTATGGCCAAAGGGCTATAAAAATGTGCAGACCCTTTGACCCAGCAACACAACTTCTAGAACTGTGTGCCAAAGAGGCCGACCCAAGTGTACAAAAATACTCATAGCAACTCTTTTTATGGTGGCCAAGAACTGGAAATTGAAGGGATGCCCATCAAGTGGGGAATGGCTGAACAAGATGTGGTATATGAATGTAATGGAATAGTACTGTACTATAAGAAATGATGAGCAGGTGGCCTTCAGAAAAAACCGGGAAAGACTTATATGGACTGATGTGGAGTGAAGAGAGCAGAACCAGGAGAACACGGTTCACACAAATAGTCACAAAAAGTCAGTGATGACTGACTTTGATAGACTCAGCCCTTCTCAGTGATGCAAGGACTGAAAACAATTCCAAAGGACTCGTGATGGTAAATGCTATCCCCATCCAGAGAAAGAATGATGGAGTCAGAATGCAGAGCGAAGCAGACAATTTTCTTTTTTGGTTTTTTTTTCTTTCTCGTGGTCTTTCCCATTCATTATAATTCTTCTATGCAAAATGACTAATGTGAAAATGTGCTTAGTAGGAATGCATGTGTACAACCATATCATATTGTATGCCATCTTGGGGAGGGAGAGGAAGAAAAGTCTAAAATGTGCGGCCGTGAATGTGGAAAACAAAAAAAAAAAATTAACTAATTATTTTAAAAATCTAATACTAAGGATAAGACAGGACAGTCATCTCACACATGTGACGTATGCAGAAAAGCTGTCCTCAATTCACAAGGTCCTCTATGAATTCACATCCTCTCAAGAATGTCCTCCACTGTGTTCATTTCCACTAGCTCATTAATGGAGAGAATTAGTTTAAATCAAAGTTGTTTAATAAAATAGGATGCTAAGAAAATTGCAGTAGATTTCCCCATAAAACTGGGGTGCCCTCATAGATGTATATAGATATTGATATTGACATGTATTATGAATATGCATGTGTGTATATATGTATGTGTGTATGTTTATACATTATATCTATGGGAAGAGGGGTCCCACTGAGAAATATACCCAGAGGGAAAGGTATAACTAATAGTGTGTTAGAGCCCAACATGTATGCTTGTATCAGCTCACGAGAGTCAATTGACAACTATTCAGTAATTCTGTGAGCCAATAGCTGAACACAGGCAGAATATGGTTCAGTCAGCTCTTGTACCAATAGTGTTATTTGTTGCTTTCAAAAAAACTAAATTAGTGACCAACAGAAAAAAGTATATTTTCAGTATTATTATCGACATGAAATGATTGTGATTTTAATAATGAATATTTGAAAGAGAAGCTAATTGCATTTTGTCCTGAAGGTGCTAATACAATGCTAAGATAAAAGGCCAGAGTAGCTACAAAGCTGTTAGAAAAATTTCCTAAAATTACCATTTTGGGGCGGCCAGGTAGCACAGCGAGTAAGAGCACCGGCCCCAGAGTCGGGATGACCTGGGATTGAATCTGGGCTCAAACACTTAGCACCCACCCAGAAACACCTGGCCATGTAACCTTGAGCAAGTTACTTAACCCCAATTGCTTAGGGGTGGCCAGGTGGCGCAGTGAGTAAGAGCACTGGCCCCAGTGTTGGGATGACCTGGGGATCGAATCTGGGCTCAGATACTCAGCACCACACCCAGAAATAACTGGCCGTGTAACCTTGAGCAAGTTACTTAACCCCAATTGCTTAGGGGTGGCCAGGTGGTGCAGTGAGTAAGAGCACCGGCTCCAGTGTTGGGATGACCTGGGGATTGAATCCGGACTCAGACACTCAGCACCACACCCAGAGATAACTGGCCATGTAACCTTGAGCAAGTTACTTAACCCCGATTGCTTAAAAAATAAAATAAAATGATCATTTGACCCATTTAAATCATCTGTTGTGGTTCTTGCTTGATGAGTCAATATATGAAACAAAAGAATTTCTTTTAAAATATTTCTGGAGAAAATTCCATTGATCACCAATGTAAAAAAAAAAATTCAAACCAAGCTAGAAATTGTAGCTAAAGAACTTGAAATTGGAATTATTAAGAATTGATGAGGGGCGGCCAGGTAGCACAGCAAGTAAGAGCACCGGCTCCAGTGTTGAGATAGACCTGGAGATTGAATCCCAGGCTCAGACACTTAGCACCCACCCAGAAACACCTGGCCGTGTAACCTTGAGCAAGTTACTTAACCCCAATTGCTTAGGGGCGGCCAGGTGGCTCAGCTAGTAAGAGTACCGGCTCCAGTGTTGGGACGACCTGGAGATCAAATCCCGGGCTCAGACACTCAGCACCACACCCAGAAATAACTGGCCGTGTAACCTTGAGCAAGTTACTTAACCCCGATTGCTTAAAAATATATTAAAAAAAAAAAAAGAATTGATGAAGTACTAGAACCAATATGAGTAACATGTAATTTACACGCATCACTACTGCACAGTCTACATATCCTGCACCAATTCTGCATTTTTCTTCTTCAGAAAAGAGAAGAGCTAACATCAATTTCTTACCAAACCTTACTTTAATAATTGACATTCTTGAAGAATTTTCATTACTTTCAACTCTATTGCAGTTAAGATGAACTAACATTTAGAAAGTACAAAAATTTATCAAATGTACCATAAGAGCTTTGGAATGTTTTTTTAAGCAATTGGGACTAAGTAACTTGCTCAAGATTACATGGCTAGTTATTTCTGGGTGGGTGCTGAGTATCTAAGCCCGGGATTCGATCCCCAGGTCATCCCAACACTGGAGCCAGTGCTCTTATTCACTGTGCCACCTGGCCACCCCGAGCTTTAGAAAATTTAAAGATCAGGACTGGGAATTATGAATCTCAGGTTGAATATCTGAATAAGTCAGATCAACTTAAAGACAGTACATTTAGTAAAAATAACAAATTTAATGCTCTTCCTACCAACATGTATGTTATTAGAAAATATATTTCAATACATGAACATATATCTTTTATTAGAAACAATGAAGTTATTTTTAATTAATTTGATTTATTTTGCCTTATGAAGAACTAAGTACACCATGGATAGCTGGCAGAAAAAAAATGTATCATTTAAGTGAAATTTTTAAATGTGGAATTTATTTCAATGATTTTCAGGATTTTGTAGATAATAGTGGAACATCAATGCTCCAATCCTGTAGGGATTTAAACTCTTTTTGAACATCCTTCATCTTGTTCACCAGGAATAACATCTGTGTACCAAGCTTTATCTGACTTAGAACTAGAAAGTCCAGGGTGGCTAGGTGGCACAGTGAATAGAAGCCCTTGGAGGCAGGAGGATATGAGTGTAAATCTGGCCTCTGATACTTAACAGTTACTAGCCATGTGACTTTGGGCAGGTCACTTAACCCCAATTGCCCTGCATTACCCCCTCCAAAAAGGGAAAAAAAGGGCAAGAAAGTCCTCATTAATTTATAGTCATAACTGAGAGCTCATCTGGACCCTTTTCATATGATTTTTAGAGGACTGTATTTCAACAAACTGCCAGAAATTATTGGGGTCTACAATTCTATGGTATTTCTAATTTCCCAAAGTCCAATGCAAATGAAAGGGAAGGGGAAAAATCAGGGAAACAACACTAATGACAACAAGAATAATTCAATGTAGGACATATAACAAGGCATCTTCTTCCACCCCAGTCCTTCACTCTAAATTCCCATATTGATGACTTTTATGTCCAGAGCAACTAACCTCCACGAATTTGTTCTGCTCTGCACAGAGATCATTATAATAAAAATTAGAATATAATAAGTTCCTAAAAAGAGTATACAAAGCTCTGAGTTCAGAGGTTGCTGGAACCAGCTCATACTGACTTGGAGAGTCATGTTGAATTTTTAGTGTGAAAATTTGTACCTCAGGAATCAATAAATCCCACAAATCAGGGCTTTGTATATTGCTTTGTTGATAGTCTAGAGACCAGACAAGTCAAACACACAGCCTGTAACACTCCAGAGTGCAGTGGAAGCAGATTGAAATATAATTGGGAAACATTTAACAAAATGAATAATGATAGAACATAGATAATGTCAATATGTGGTTTTCTAAGTCAATCTTCGGCCAGCAGGGATCCTTATGTAGGGGTTAGTGGCTTCTATTTGAGTTTGATACCACTGATCTAGACTAAAGAAAGAGATGCTGAAAATGTTAATAAAACAGACAAAATGTAAAAGTGTGCTGTGTATGCCTTTTTTTTTTCTGGAGAGCTGGTTGTTAAACATTTACCAGCACACTCTTGTCTGAGATCAAATGAGGGAAATAACTCCTTCATTTAGAAGCAACAGGGAAGATCTTCTGAATAAGGTATTGTACAAGCTAAATTTTGATGGCTGCGGAGGAAGTCAATGAATAGAAATCATGGAGGTCATTTTAAACACAAAGAATAATGGGAAGAAAGACATGGGACGTGGCATATTTGCAGGGGTGAGTCAGTAATATATTCTTATTGTAGCAGAACATTTTTGAGTGACAGTAAAGAAGAAAGGTTAAGTTATGAAAGGCCTTGAATGACAGAATAAGAAGTCTGGTTCCTATTTAATAGGCCATAGGAATCATTGGAGGTTTTTGATTAACACAATGGTGTGATTATACTTTAAATCTAAATGATAAACCAGGCAGTGTTGTATAAAACAAACAAAAATGGGGCAGAGGGGAGCAGGAGGAAAGGAAATGCCGCTGGGAAAGCATTGCAGGGCCAGGCTACAGTGATGGTGGCAGGAGATCTAAGGAGGGGCCAGAGATGAGAGGTGTAAAGCAGGGATCACTGATAGACCTTCATGAGCAGGTGTGTTGGATGAAGGCATAATTTTAGTTAAAGATGGCTCCTAGCTATGAGCTTGGGTGGCAGCATGAGTGGCAATATCATTGACAGAGACAGGGACCTACAGAAGGCAAGCAGAATTCAGGGGGAACTGGATGCCACAATCCTAGGCATGTTGACCTCAAAGTTTTAGGGGGATACCCAGGTGGACCTGTCCAGAAGCACTGCATGCCCTCACTGCATGCCTGAGCTGGAAAGAACTCCAGTAGGAAAAGTAAAATAAGGTGAGTAGCTTTGCTATTTATGTATGTGCATGTATATGTGTGTATATACAAATGTGTGTAGAGATTCATTTGCATACATGTGTGTATATATGCATATACAGATATGCATGTATTCATCTATATAAATATATGTAAATGTATTTCTCATGCATGACTGGAAAATGTAGCCCCTTTCATTAAACCCCCTCTCATTCTTGCATTTTATTAGTAAATTATAAGTCCCTTGAGGGAAGGGACAGTCTGACTTTTTTCCCTGTCATCCAGAATACTGTCCATACATAATGGCTTAATAAATAATGTTAACTCACTAATTGATTGCTGAAAAAGAATCCAAAGAGATTCTTTAAAAAAGATTAACCATAAAACATAATTTCTAAAATTTTCCTCCAGATTCAGATGATATATATTTTTGGTAGTCATGCATGAATTGTCCAAACGAGTTCCAAACAACTTCACACAGTATGCACAAGTCAAGATGGGATTTATTTTTCCTTTATGGGACAGCTGAGGGAGACAGAAGCAATGGCTCTTCTATTTTATACAACTGAAGAGTATAACTTACTTTCTGTAATATAATCTCTCTTTGGATGTATATCCTGGAACTCTCTCCCTCCTCAGCTATGTCTCCTGGCTTCGTTGTCTTTCATCATTTCCCGCCTTCTGCCAGAAGTCCTTCCTTGTCCTCCTTAATCTTAGATATTCCCCTCTGAGATCACCCCTGATTATATAACTTCTTTACCCATAGTCGCTTGCATGTTGTGTCCCCAATTAGACTGTGACCTGCTTGATGACAGGGACTATTTCTTTGTATACTTACTACAGTGCCTGGCACATAGTAAACAAATAATAAATACTAGTTGCCTCGACTATTTATAAATTGACTCATGTTGTCCCCATGGAGGTGAACTTTTTTTTTTAAGGAGTCCTTTAAGAACATCTCATTTAAGCCCAGGTTTTAGTATTTAGCTTCAGTTTGCCAAAAGCAAGGTGTATTTCATATCTTTTGATGTTTTCATGGGCCCATGATTTCATCTGTAGGAGTACTCTCTCCACATATAGAAATCACAGTCTCTCCCAGTATTCTTATCTGGGATGGTGTTTACAAAAATCCTAAGGGGGAATCACCCTACTTTCTGGAGACATTCCTTGCTTTCTTTTAACATGTTGAAGATGCCTTGTCAATGAAATCATCTACTATTGTAAAAATACTAAATAGTGCACTATTGCTCAATTCTTTTACATGTTGAAAAAGTGAACTGACCTCATGATTAGGATTTTCTTAATCTCAATATTGTACAAAATTCCAGAATTTTATGCTGTTGAAAGAAATGTTGCAAGATTGCCTTGTTTATCCCCAAGGCTATAGATGTAATAGCAAAAATGCACCTAAATCAGCCCAGACAGATGAAAGATACTCTAGGCCCTCCCATTCCAGCAGAACACTTTGCATAACTTCCTTGAAGGAAACATTTCTAGATCTCATGGCCATAAAATTCTTCTTTATCCAATTAAAATCTCTTATGATGCAATTCAAGACCATCTCTTCCTGTTCTGTTCTGGGTGGAGTGGGAGGCCAGCTCATCATCAGCTTTCTCTAGGGAAATTTTTCACATGCTTAAAGATGGTGACATCTGATCTGCTCAGGACCCTAGAGCAGTCAACTCCTTTTGCCTAGAAGACAAAATACAAGTTCATTGGCCCGGCACTGACTGCCTTCTATAACCTTTTTCCCATCTGTCTTTCAAGCCGTATTTCATACTGCTCCACATTCATAAGCTCTACATTCCAGCCAAACTAGATTCATAGCTGTATTCCGAAATCAATCAATTCATCAATAGGTATTTATTAAGCACCTATTTTATGACGTGAGCCATCATGTAGTTGATTCTTAATAAGAGCTAGGGATACAAAGACACCCTCCTCAAGAGCCTTCTTAACACCATGCCATCAGAGTGCATATCTGTGATTGTTGCTATTTCTTCCAGAAACCTTAATTGCACCTTTTGATTCATCCAGCTTGGCATTTTGCATGATGCACTTTGCATGTAAGTTAAATAAATAAACTGACAATATCCAGCCTTGTCATACTCCTTTTCCAGTCTTAAGCCAACACTTCTAACTGTTGCTTCTTGGCCCACACATAGGTATTCCCATCTCTTTGAAGACTTGCCAGTAGATATTTTTCTGGAACCTTCTTGCTTTCTCCATAAGCCAGTGAATGTTGGCAATTTGGTCTCTAGTTCCTCTGCCTCTTCAAAAACAAGCCTGCACTTCTGGTAATTCTCATTGAATATCTTGCTAAAGTATAGTTTGCAGAATGTTAAACATAACCTTGCTGGGGGGTGAAATGGGCTCAATGCCTGGGTAACATCAACATGCCTTGGCATTACTCTTCTTTAGCACTAGGATGTACGTCAATCTTTTCCAATTCAGTGGCCACTGTTGAATTTTCCAAATTTATTGGCATAGGAATGGGGAAAGACTGGAAGAAGAAAGTTCAATTAAGAAGTTATTTAAGAAGTTTATGTGAAAGTTGAAAGATGTCTGGGTTAGGGTGGTCGCTATGTGAGTGGAGAGAAAGGAACACATATGAGAAATATTGAGAAGTTAGAAATGTCAAGATTGGGAACTGAAAAAGTAAATGGGAGGAAGGGAGGGAAGGAAGGATGGAGGGAGGGAGGGGGAGAGAGAGAGACAGAGAGAGAGAGAGAGAGAGAGAGAGAGAGAGAG
>NW_027185759.1:8593999-8612389 GCF_028583685.1 Petaurus breviceps papuanus | reverse complement strand
TATTTCATACTGCTCCACATTCATAAGCTCTACATTCCAGCCAAACTAGATTCATAGCTGTATTCCGAAATCAATCAATTCATCAATAGGTATTTATTGAGCACCTATTTTATGACGTGAGCCATCATGTAGTTGATTCTTAATAAGAGCTAGGGATACAAAGACACACTCCTCAAGAGCCTTCTTAACACCATGCCATCAGAGTGCATATCTGTGATTGTTGCTATTTCTTCCAGAAACCTTAATTGCACCTTTTGATTCATCCAGCTTGGCATTTTGCATGATGCATTTTGCATGATGCAAGTTAAATAAATAAACTGACAATATCCAGCCTTGTCATACTCCTTTTCCAGTCTTAAGCCAACACTTCTAACTGTTGCTTCTTGGCCCACACATAGGTATTCCCATCTCTTTGAAGACTTGCCAGTAGATATTTTTCTGGAACCTTCTTGCTTTCTCCATAAGCCAGTGAATGTTGGCAATTTGGTCTCTAGTTCCTCTGCCTCTTCAAAAACAAGCCTGCTCTTCTGGTAATTCTCATTGCATATCTTGCTAAAGTATAGTTTGCAGAATGTTAAACATAACCTTGCTGGGGGGTGAAATGGGCTCAATGCCTGGGTAACATCAACATGCCTTGGCATTACTCTTCTTTAGCACTAGGATGTACGTCAATCTTTTCCAATTCAGTGGCCACTGTTGAATTTTCCAAATTTATTGGCATAGGAATGGGGAAAGACTGGAAGAAGAAAGTTCAATTAAGAAGTTATTTAAGAAGTTTATGTGAAAGTTGAAAGATGTCTGGGTTAGGGTGGTCGCTATGTGAGTGGAGAGAAAGGAACACATATGAGAAATATTGAGAAGTTAGAAATGTCAAGATTGGGAACTGAAAAAGTAAATGGGAGGAAGGGAGGGAAGGAAGGATGGAGGGAGGGAGGGGGAGAGAGAGAGACAGAGAGAGAGAGAGAGAGAGAGAGAGAGAGAGAGAGAGAGAGAGAGAGAGAGAGAGAGAGAGAGAGAGAGAGAGAGAGAGAGAGAGAGAGAGAGAGAGAGAGAGAGAGAGAGACAGAGAGAGAGAGAGAGAGAGAGAGAGAGAGAGAGAGAGAGAGAGAGAGAGATCAAGGTTGAGAATCAAGGTGAATGGAAGGATGATGATGTCTTCAATAGAAATCAAAAAGTTTGGAAGGGGGAGGGATCATTTTCAGGTACCTTTTAAACCCTTGAGTTTGAGATGCCTACAGGACATCCAATATGAAATGTCTACTAGGCAGTTAATGTAGTACCACAGTTCAAAATCTCTAAGCTTGGGAGGCATCTGCATGGGGATGCTCACTGAACCCTTTGAAACTGATTAGGTCCTCAAGAGAGTCCAGTGAAAAGAGATGAGGACCTGCCTCTGCATTTGCATAAACTACTTCCTATGCCTGGCATGTTCTCCTTTGTTATGTGAGCTCTTTGAGGGCAAGGACTATTTCCTTTCTATCTCTATAAGTCCAATGCTTAGAAGAGTGCCTTGAAGTAGAAGAGTGCATAAGGATTTAATAAATTTTGGTTGAAATTTACTTAATTTAAATTATCTGATACAGCCAGGTCATAATTAATGCAAATTTGAACAATGTGAAATTGATTTAGTAAGAATTATAAAATGATGCTAGGTCACATTTAATGCAAATCAAAATTTAATTAACACAGTGTGTGTGAGCTAGTCAAAGGTTTTTGATTCATTCTGTACTTGCACATTGTCACCTGTGGATATGATGTATTGTTATTATTGACATATTGCCAATAGTAGTGTTAATATTTTAAAAGAACCCTTAACAAAATGGACAAAAGGAAGAATGATTCTTATGGAAACAGGGTCACCTCAAAAAAAGATGTTTGCTGCCACATCATAACAAAAATATGATGTGATTGAATGATATGAACATGGTCATACTAACTCTAAAATAGGATGAAAAGTTGCAATGCCTGAATCTATAGTATGGACTATTTTAAATTCCGAGGTGAAATCAAAGAAAAGGCAAAGTGGCATCTTTTTTGTGGTTGGCGAACAACCACAAGGAATAGAAGTGCTACAGTGATCAAAATGGAACATCTTTTAGCTGCAGAGACTGAAGATTGCCATTCCAAAATGCATTTCTCTTTGCAGAGCAGCCATTCAGACCAAGGTTTCAAGTTTATTTAAGGCAGCAAAGGAAAATGGAAACGAGATGGATCATGAAGAAACTTTTAATGCAGGCATTAGCTGGTTTGGTTGCTTTAAAAATCGAGTTCAATTGCAAAATGTTAAAATTACTAGAAAGGCAGCCAATCCAGAAGAAGATGCAGCTGCAAAATATCCTGATGTTTTAGAGAAATGAATCGAAAAAGGTAGATAGACTGATTGACAAATTTTTCATGTAGATGAAATGGGCTTTTCTTTTGGAAAATGATGCCTTCTAGAACTTACATTACTAAGAAAAGAAAAAAACTCAACCTGAATTTAAAGTTTTTAAGGATCACCTAATATTACTAAAGTAGGTAACACAAAGGTGGATTTTGAATGAAAACCATTGCTTTTTTATCAGTTCCCAAATCCTCATACTTCAAGAGGCTACACCTGTCAATTTCTTCAAGGTCTGTGATGGTCAGACTAGTTTTCAAGTTCTTTTAGCCAAGTTGTTGAAAAAAAATTACAAGGACAGCAATATTATCAGTTTAAATCATTACCAATTTAAATAATTTCATGGTTTATCCAACTATATTTGCTTCATTGTGTGAGAATGTGAGCCCCTAAATTTGCTTAGACATGGTTAGAGGTCTTACCTATCATATGTATGAATATATAACAAAATAGAAGATATCTCAGGCTATAAGGCTAAACTACGTTAAATGAAAATAATATTTTCATCATAATATCAAATTATTCAATAATCTTTCTTTAAAATTTTTTTCCTTTTTATAATTATTACTTAATAATAAACTTGAATCACACATACATGTTGGTTATCATTTGTTGTTATATCTTGTTAATAACAGATAAAAAAACTTGTTTTTAAATTTGTTCATTGGATATTACCATTGTACTAGCACTAGTTACACTATATTGCAATTATAACTTCAAATAATGCAAATTTCAAAGATGTGATCACTTTAGGGAATTCACTTTTCACTCTAAAATGGATCTAGTTGTGCCCTTTTCCTCCCTGTACTGATCAATTCCAATTCCTTTGGCCCTTTGATTATTTATTATAATTGCCAACTTCTTAAATACTTTAGGGGCTCTCAATTTGTAGTACACTGTACATGGTGAACTAATTTACCATTACCTATGCTAACCAGTACAACAGAAACTCTAAACAAGACTTAACATTCATCAATACAAACAATCCTCCTTTATTAATAGAGAATATTCATTAACTATTTGACAATATAAGCATAAATCCCTCTTGGATCAAACCACCAACCATCATTTCTAAAGGTTCTGTTCGCTTGCTGATGTTCATGACAAAGTTCCCTCTCTGACCAGAGGGAAGTCATGTGTCTCCTTCCAAGATGGTATCTGGGCAAGTGTCCTTTGATTAGCAATGCTCCCCAGTGAACATGGGATGCTCAGGTCCCTCAGCGTGAGTAACGCAGGAATCAGTTCTTGTGACCACTTGGAAGCAGCTTGATAGCTGGGCCTTCTGGTGAGTTTTTACAATTCTGGTCAAGATTGTTTACAAGTTACATGTATATTCTGTTTGTTGATCAATTAACTCAGCTTATGATACCAGGAAACTACCAATTAAAGCTCCGGTTTCTTAAGTCATTAGCACTTGCAACTTTTTAAAAGCTGGACTTGGTACACACACAATTAACAAATTATAGACAAATGCTTACCCTGTTATAGAAAAACAACTTCTACGACAGCTACTTGATCACAATATGGAAACTTAAAACAAAATGGAATTGCTCACGTTAAGTTCATAGACTCATTCCCACTACATTCCACCCCCTGGCTGTTGGCTCTTCTGCAATTACCTAGAATAGTCTGTCCCTGAGCTTACAGTAATCACTAAAACTCTCCTTTGAGCAATGCCATACATGTGATGCCTATGTTGCTTAGGATCAGAACAAAAGTCCCACTATAGGCACCTTCATGGGACATTTCCCAGTTACCAGCACTTTATCTACCCTAAAATTACTTTGTACATCTGATGGGGGTGAATTGGCCTATAAGGATCATTTCTGAAAGCATGCTCTGATATCCTATGCCTTGTCTCAGTCCATACAACCATGTGAATGATAAGAGAATATTAAATTTACATCTAAAAGAATCTTAAAAGTAGTTGGGTCACACTCCCTCATTTTACAAATGAGGAAATGGAGGTCCAAAGAGGCTATGTGACTTGGGTTACAGTTACTAAGTTTCTGAGGAAGAATTTGAACACAGGGCTTTCTGACTCCTGTTTCAGTGTTCTATCCATTATACCACATTGCCTCTAAACCTGAGTCTAAGATGTTTGTACTATGGAAGGAATGGAAATATCTTAAATTGGCTACAGAGCTTTAAAAAGAAAAAAAATACCTTAATGACTCAGAGGTCACTAAACTAAGAGTATGTGAAGGGCATGAGGGACCCCTTTGTCCCTCTCTTTTTTGTTGCTATGGGCCAGGCCAGACAACTTTGAAGTGGCTCTGGGAGGATAAGGGAAGGAGTTGTAACTATATGTACTTGACTTCCTCCACCCTTTGTGTTTCTTCTTTCCTGATATTAAGTAAATGAATCCTGGGCGACAGAGTGTCCAGGAGACCTGGTTTGTTTGAGAGATCCAGGATTTTCATCAAAGGGTCCCACTAGAGACCAGAGGAGCTCTTTGAATAGTATGTCTCCTAGCAGAAGGCAAGTTTGTTAAGGACAGGCACTACTAAGCTTTTTTTATTTATATTTTCAACTTCTAACCTAACCCATTGTGCTGGCACAGAGCAAATGGGTAATAAATGCTCATTGAATTTAACTGAATTTCACATGTGAGCCTTGATACCATTGTGTATCCAACAAAGGTATTAGACTAAATGCATTCCAAGGTCATTTAGTGATCTAACCTTCTGTGATGGTTTATTGTGAGCGATACATAACTAAAAATGATATTCTGGAAAGCATTTTGCAGATGAAAAGTGTTCTGGGACTTTCATTACCAGGCAAAAACAAGTAGAGTTAGGGTTAGGGCTAATGTCTGTGGATTCCAAAGAGTTTGGGGTGGTGTTTCCAGAAACACGATGGGGTGGCAATGTCCAGCACAAACCTCTGTCCCAGATCTCACACCCTTCCTTTTGGAGGGGGGAGGGGGGAGACTGACATGTTCTGGAGAGGTTTTACCATTTTTTTAAAGTGCAGGTCTGACCATGTATGTATGATATGTATATATGTGTGTCTATAGGCATATATGGATGTAGATAGATAGAAGTACACACACACCCTTGCATAGGAAGGGTAAAGAGCAGGGAGTAGGAAAGGAGTGGTCTGAGTCATGAAGGAAGCTAGGAAAACCAGGGGATTAAGAGCAATGGATTAAGGTTGTAAAGCAAACGCCCTTTGGGTATATGGATCAGTCCCATTTGTTTCTTTTCATTTACTTATCTTTTAATTTTGTTGTATTGCTGTTGGTGATCCCTTTGTAAATTGAGAGAGGTGTGGTGATGATCAGTAGGGGGGTGGGGCCATCTCTTTTTTGCCTTGGTCAGATCCCATCTGTAATGTTGTGGTTGGTCTGGCTGCCATGTTGTAGGAAGGATCCATGAGTTGGAGAAATGCTAGAATGGGTCAATGAGAAGTATGTAAGGCCTTGAACCACATGAAGATCCATTGAGGATATGTGGACTATGTTGAGCCGAGAGAAGATAGGTGAGGACAGGAGGAAGGTGGCCACCATCTTCAAGTGTTGTGCCATGGCTCCAGAGTATGGAATCAGCAGTAGTGGGTGAAAGGCACAAGGAGGTCAATGTAACTCAATGTTGCGAGAAACCTGCTACCAGTGAGCGCTTCCCACCACAGAAATGCACTGGCTCTGGAGGCAGCAGTGGGCTCCCCTCTCCTCAAGCAGATGCTCATGGGCCACTTTCCTGTGATGCTGCAGGGAACCTCCCAAGGCCTTCAGAGCGCTGAGCTCCTCCTCTTCCTTCATGGCACTGCTAACCTCAGCACCAAAGCAAGCCGTTCAGGCTGCCCAGAATTACCTAAAGCCTTTGCCTTGGCCTGGCTTCAACATGGGCCGGGGTGAGTCACTCAGAAAGGAACAGGGCACTAGCCATTTCCCACTGACAGCAGAGACAGGAAGTCTCATGCAAATGCTCCTGAACTCCTCTGAATCAAGAAAGAAAATAAACCTGGATTTGGGGGGAAAAGAAACAAAACTGACAGGAGTATCCCAGGGAAACATAACCAGGATCCAAAATCATCCTTTTTAGTTTTGTTTGTTTGTTTTATTTTCTAGTTCTTTAAAAAAAATTGCATCAGTATTTGTTTTTTTTTAATCACTGGAATTTCTCTCTGTATCCCTCCCATTCCCCCTCAGCCATCCCTTATAACAAACAATGTACTTTTAAGAAAACAACTAGCATCCTTGAAGTGGCAATGACCAGCTTGAGTTTCCCTCCCACACCCCTGGTCCTGAATATGTATTTTTGTTCTAAAACTGAGTTTTTAGTATGTCCATGATTGTGTCTAAATGTCATAGATCATATAACTGAGTGGCTTCGATCACAAATTGGAAATGCAGGACAGGAAGAAAGGACAGGAAACAGGCACTGATTCAACAGCATCTCTGTGAAAGGCACCACGGTGATAAGCATATTACAAATATGGTCTCCTTTTGTCATCACAACAACCTAGAAAGTAGATGGTATTTTTCTCCCCATTTTGCAGTTGATGAGACTGAGACAAGCAAAGATGAGGTGATTTGTCCATAGTCACACAGCTGGTAATTATCTTAGTCAGATTTGAAGTCAGGTCTTCCTGATTCCAGTCACTGCTTCTTCATCAATAAAATAGGGACATGTTCACTTACTGTGCAGGATTGTGATGAGGTGTGACATAGGCTTATCAGTGAAAACATATTTACCTAAAGGCTCTACATTCTTCTAATGAGGAGTCTGCCTGTGCCCATGTGACCCATGACCTCTTTGACTTAATAGATGGATTTCTAAAATGTTTTGGCTAATTAATCCCTTACCCTCACCCAGTTCTGTGAACTGAGCCTGACTGGTCCATCCCTAAGCCATATATGAGGCTTCTACAGTTTGATAAGTCCAGTCAGATCAAACCTCAGAGAGCCCAGGATCAGCTCCAGGTCATGAGGAAGCAAGGTCTTCCAAGCAGCAAGAGGAGAGCCCAGAAAAGGGCTCTGAATTTGAGCAAAAGAAACTAGTTGGGGAAATTTCATGGAGAACGGCAATGAAGCTGGTCCTTCAAGGACGGATAGGACTTGAGTGGACCAAGAAAAGGGAGGCCATTCTGTTCTGGAAGAACATGAAGGAAAACTTGGCAGTGGGGATAAGTATGGTGAGTTCCAGTGAAAAGGAAGAAGTTGGATGATTAGGGTTCCATTTGTGAAACAGTGGAGGATACTACTGGAATTAATAGCAAAGAGAAATATTTCTCAAAATTGTTATAAGGTTGATGTGGGTGACAAAAATTACAGAGGTGAAGGTTTTTCCACAATACAATGAGAAATCTCCATCCCTCCATATCCCAGAATGTCAGATGTGGAAAGGGTTGTAGGGATCTGCCAATACAACCCTTGATTCTATAGGAAGTTGGCAAAGTTTCTGTCAATGTGATGTTACCTTCCCCATGTCATGCAAACAAGGCGGTGGGCACAGGGGAGACTCTGATCTGGGAGTCACAGGACCTGGGCTGAGGCTCTTCCACTAACTACCTGATGGGGCCTGGGGCAAGCCCCTCAAGCTCTCTGGGACTCAGTTTCCTCACCAGTAAATGTTGATTGAAGTAAATCTCTAGCATCAAAAGCGATGATATATGTAAATTGCTTTGCAAACCTTTAGGTGCTATGTTAAAGTTAGTTGTTGCTGGTTTTGTTGTGAATTATTCGTTCTGACCCTAAATCCTGTGATCTTGAAATAGTGGTGGAACCAGAATGGAAATCCACAGAAATCTGCAGATCCAAGATACATGGCTCTGATCACTGTATCCTGCTGACTCCATCCTCCCTTTGGATGCCAACTCCCAGAGAGTGAAAGTGACTTCATCCTGATTATCTGCATTCCAGCACTGAGCACAGCTGGACATAGTAGGTGCTCAATAAATGCTTGGTGAGTGACTCGTTGGTTCGCTCCACTACATATGGCGGTTATGCTATAACTAATACCCCAATGAATCTCTGTCGTCCCTGAGGCACCTACTCCTTCTGCTGATTCAGAGCGCAGCCCATACAAACCTGCTCTTCCTGAATCGTTGTAGTACGCGTCCTAGGATAAATTCAACATGGCGGGTCTGCCCACTGTGCTGAGCGACCTTTTCCCTTCCTCTTAGAGCTGGAGTCAGTGGAGCTTGGGAGCCATGCTGTACAGCCTGCTCCCATTTGGGTTTGTTTTTCAGGCATTGCGGCTTGCCCACAACCACCATGTGCCTCCCTAATGCCCCGCTGGATGACTCTCAACATCAGTTCTTTGGAACTTGTGACATCCCACGACTCAGAAAAATCTTGGAGTTAATGTATTGGCCTTTGTGCCTGGGTGGAGGTTGGGTCACTACAAGAACTGACTTTCCAAAGGCCACCCTGCCCACTCTATGCCTCTTATTCAATTCTGGCTCCAGTGCATTGTCCATTGCACTGTCTGTCCACAATACATGCACTGTTGGAAAAAATCCAAGGGCCGTTATCCCACTGCATGCCATGCAGTCCAGATAGTAACCTAATCAAAACCTGTGGAATGAGGAGATTTTGAACACAATTTTTCTATATTTGTCCTTGAAAATCTTCCCTTAAGTTCCAACATTGTTGTTTTACCATGATTCCACCCCAAGCTCTTGAAGATTCTGCCAGCATCATAGCAGCAAGATCCCATCACACTGGAACAACTTCAAGTATAGTTTCATGATGAATTGTATATGTGTCTATTGTATATGTGTCCAAGGATCAGCTTGGCTGAATTCAGAAAGGCCCATTACCAGGTCCACTACAGACAAAGGAATTGTTTGGACATGGCAGCTCTCTGCAAACACACACACACACACACACACACACACACACACACACATATATGTAGATACTGGAGTTGTTTGCCATTTCCTTTTACTGTTCATTTTACAGATGAGGAAACTAAGGCAAACAGCTGAGTGACTTGCCCAGGGTCACATAGTTAGTGAGTTTGATGCTAGATTTGAACTCGGGAAGATGAGTCTTCCTGATTCTAAGCCTGTGAACTCTACTCCCTGCCGCTTTGTTGCCAGAGTGAAAGAGAGAGAGAGAGAGAGAGAGAGAGAGAGAGAGAGAGAGAGAGAGAAGCAGACAGACAGACAGACACACAGAAAGGGACAGAGACAGAGAATCAGAGAGAGACAAAGAGAGATGGAGACAAAGAGACAGATAGAGACAGAGTAAGACACAGAGAAACACAGAGACACAGAGACAGAGAAAAGGAAGGAGACTGGGGGAGGGGGACATTTATTAATCACTTGCTTTGCTCTGGGTGCTATGCTTGCTGGACAACCATGGAAGAAATCCCTTGCCCTTAAGGACCTTGCATTCTAATGGGGAAGACAGTACATAAAGAGGGACTAAGAATACAAGGGGCTGGATAGGTAGATGTGATCCCAGAACAGTGTGGAAATGTCCAGGAAGTGGCCTAGAGATCTTCTTCCAGACTGCATAAGGCAAAGGCTCACTTATCAGAGTCTAATGTCCCAGGAGTAGAGTCCAAGTTTCAAGTCAATGGGAGGAGATGGTAATCATGGTATACTTGCAAATGATGTGGAAATAGCCCAGATAACCCTAAGGTCCATACTGGCGTTACAGTCTACACAAGTGGAGGAAGGACTCGTTCTCACCCTAATGAAACCAACTATACTTGAAATACTGAATTACTAACGAAACATTAACGTTGATTTTATTGGTAAGCAAGAAATTGTTGCAGGGTTGGTTGGTTTGTTTTTGTGACATAGTGTAATAGAAGGGTGAAGGTTTGGCTTTGGGGTCTGGTATGACAGAATTTTGTCTTGCGTTGGGCTCATGTTAGCTGGGTGACCATGAAGATGCCACCAGACTTCTTGGAATTCTAGATAAATTTCTAAGACTAAATGATAGAAGAATTGGTGATCTTCATTGGTGAAGGGAGTTTCCATACCAAGAGTCCCTCAAACCCATGAAATTAGGCAGAGACCAAACAAAAAGAAAGTTTCACTGGTCATTAACTAAAATATTATAATACTTCCCCTAGCTGAACTAAAGAGTTGGACTTAGTGTGAAATAATGTAAGCTTTATGTGATATCACTTAATAATGGAATCTATTGCACCATGGAACCATGTTTGTACAAAAGTTTCATAGGATAGACAGGCATGGATGGATAGTTATCTAAATCAACATATTAACCATCTGAGTGACCCAGGGCAAGTTACTTAAAATCTATGGGCCCTGATTTCCTCCTCTATCAAATGAGAAATCAATACCAGGAAACCTCTAGGTTCCATTTCAAGTCGAAATCTGTGTTTCTATGATCCTATCCACATGGATGGATTCAGAGCTCTGTTAGCATATTACAGTATAGCAGGCTTTTGATGTTAATTCCTAGGGATATGGGTTTCTGGATATATATTCCCAGTAAGACAATGCTGTGTTCTTCTAGCCTTGAGAGAGACAGAGGGACTCTTGTGGGAGTTGGTGCATATTGATGTTGGAAGGAGATGCTGGAATATGCATGATTCAAACAAATGAGGACATGGAATGAATTATTTGAAGGGGATATTAAAGACTAGAAGCCAGGTGTCAGAGGAAGTTGCCCAAGAGCTGCCTCTGGGAGCTCTGCAACAGCTTCCTTTGCCCTTTTTGGACAATGGGGCATTTTGGAACCTAGACAGAGATGTATGCAATCATTATGGGTACCGCCCCATTTTCTAGTTCCCCTAAACTCTTTAGGGGCAAGAATTATATTTTCTTCTTCTATTCATATCCCTGGTGTTTAGTACAGGGCCTAGCAAATAGCAAGTGCTAAATAAATGTTCTATCAATCCACCTATCAATCTATCTAAATGATGCTTTTAAATAGCTTTTCTTGGTTTAAATAAATATTACATTTAACTACTTGGGAATGTCTTTATTCATAAATGGGAGTCGGGAGGGTTAAAAAGAGAATTGCAGTGTCTTAATTTGGTACAGATAAGGAGATAGCCATCTGATGTCTTTAAAATGCTAGGGTGTTTTATTGTGTCTTTCTTTGTTTCTTTGTCTTCTTTTGTTTCATTTAATCCCAGGTAGGGACTCTGAGCAGATGGGGGAAAAAATCAAATTTTTAAAAATCAACTTTTAAACATAACTTTCCCAAAAGATAGAACTGAACTGAGTATGACTAGGTCTAAAACAAGTCAGAGCACTATTTTTTCTACCCAAGATAAGATTGAGCTATTCGATCACAATGTCTCTTTCACTCCGCCTTCCCCAGCCCTCACACACATGTGGCAGAGAACATTCTCTGCAGAGATGAGGTCCAAGGAGGTGATTAAGGAATAGGAATTGTCTGGTGAAAAGAGAAAAGTTGAGGACAGTCCTCGCTGATAATACCTATGTTCCAAAGGTAAGGGCCAGAGGAGGGAGTAGTCCCTCACATTCTACTTCCAAACCTATACCCAGACAGCATCAGAAGATAAATCATTTCTTTGCCAGGGGTTATCCAGCTGGGTGGCACAGTTGATAGAGTTCTAATCTTAGAGACAGAAAGACCTGAACTCACATCATGTCTCAAACATTTACTAGATGTGTGACTATGGGAAAATCATTTAATTTCTCTCATATTCAATTTCTTCATCTATAAAATGGGAATCATAATAGCACCTGTGTTGTAGAGTTGTTGTGGGAACCAAATGAGATAGCATTTATAAATCGTTCTGCAATTTCTAAAGAACTATTTAAATGCTAGCTATTTTTATTTATTATATAGTATTAAGATTTTATTGTCTTAGAATGCACAATATAAACTTGTACATGTCCTCTTTGGGGGGGGGGAACAATTCCCACATATTTTGAAATGGTATTTTGGGGAGAAAAGTTTCCTGGGCATGATTCTCAAATTTCTTTTACTTTTTCTTTCAAAAAGAAGACAAACTGTCAATTCACTTTCTCTGGGCAAAAAGTATATTCTCCTTGCCAGGATGGACAAAGTTAAATTAAAGCTCAACTCCAGGCGCTGGGCCATGAAGAGGATCTCCATTCACCCACTTCTTTCCTCTATCAGTCACTGTTCCATTTCCCCTGTACTATGGGTCCAGCTTCAATAGCCCCCAATGTACTTTTGGCCACATGAAGAATCTTAACCAGGGTACTGGGCTATGGCAGGTATCAGAACCTTCTTTATCTAAACCTATGGAGCTTAAGCTTCAACTTGAGAGTTGGAAGAGGAAATCCTAATTGCCAAGAACCCCTTTCTATCACTAACATATCAGTTTCTACCAGCCTTTATCACACAGCTACCCACTTAGCATCTGCTTAAAGAAATCTTTAGTAATTTCTCCCAGCATTGGTTCCAAAAGGAAAACAAAGAAATTTTAGGAGATTTTGATTTCCATTAACTTTGTCACTCATCATTATGCAGAACAAGTTAGACTTTAAAAGATTAATGCTAGTGTTGACAGATCAGGACCCAGATGCTTGAATAATTCCCCTCCTCTGAATCCCCTTCTTGTTTAGGCTAAAAAGTATGGAGGCAGGGGTGGGGAAAGAGGAAAGAGTTTGTCAATGAACTCAGTATATCCCAAGGCAACAGGGATACTGGGTACAGAGAGCTTGGGGCAGAAATACTTTCCCTCCCAGCCGGAAACCTAAAAGGAGATCTTTTCTCCTCTAGGAAGAATTTCAATGTTTCCTACATCTGCAGATCTGGAACATTCAAAGTCTAATAGATAGATTACAGAATCTTCCTCATTTTATATATGAAACCCAGCAGGGAAAGGCAGCTAGATGACACTGTGGATAGAGCAATAGACTTAGAATCCTGAAGACTTTTCTTCCTGAGTTCAAATCTGATCCCAGACACTTACTAGCAGTGTCACCCTGGGCAAGTCATATAACCTTGTTTGCTTCGGTTCCTTACCTGTAAAATAATCTGAAGAAAAAAAAGGCAAACCACTCCAGTATCTGTGCCAAGAAAACACCAAATGGGGTCATGGAGAGTTAGACAAGACTGAGCAAGAGCAGGGAAAGAGAACAAAGTAAAAGTGAGCCAAGTTGTTCACCGGAAGCTTGAAAGGGATTGGCTGAAATAATCTACTTGGAAGGAAATTCCCAAATCCCTGATTCCCTCTGGGGCAGCTGAGTCCCTTGGGATCAGCAACATTCCTCTTGCTTCTTCTCACACATGTCCTTCCAAGAGCATCCCCACTGACTGACAAGGACTGAAGCAAGCCAGATGTGTCCTGAGAGATAATACAAAGCACAGTATAGAAGGGCAGGGAGGAAGCTCGAGTTCAGAAAGACCCACACTTACTAGACCAAGAATTCCTTTTCTAGCATCCTCCAGAAGTGATCAGTCAGCCACTACATGACAACTCCAGTGAGGAAGAGCTGATCCCCTTCCAAGGCAACTCCCTCCACTTTGGGACAGCTCTAACTGTTAGCAAAATTTTCCTGATGCTAAGCCAAAAGGTGATTACTTGAACCTTCCCTCTGCTGCTCATGGTTCTGATCTGGAAAATCTCTCCTTCACATCTCCCACAATCTTCCCAAGACTGTAACTTTTTCTCATGTCAGTCTTCTCTTGTCCAGGTCAAACACTCCCAGTTCTTTCAACCAGTCTTCATACGGAATGATCCCATAGACCTGTTATCATCCTGACCATCTTCTTTTAACTTGTCTTTTTTTAAAATGGGATAGTCAGAACCAAACAGAGTACTTCAAATGGAAGCAAGACTATTTTGCTGTTGTTGTAAGTGAGGTAGGCAGGTAAGCAGGTAGGTGGTTTTGTTATGGTCAGAACTTGCATTTCCACTGATCCAGGGATTTGCTGGTGAGTCAACTCCCTCTTTTGATGTAGGTCAACAGCTGGTTTTTACTTCATAATCTTAGAAAGTTGTCTAGGGCTAGTTACAGGTTAGATGACTTACCCAGGATCACACAGTGTGTGTCAGAGGTAAGACCGGAATTCAATCTTCTTCTATCTATGTCTGGATTTCTATCAACTATGCTATGCTGCCTCTTGTCTACCCCAATGATTATCCATTTCATTCTCATTTCTTACTATGGCCTTGGATAACATCAACTTTTCATGCTATCACATTACACTGTTGACTCATAATGTGTTTCCATTTCATCAAATTCTCTCTATCTATTTCAGATAAACTTCTAGTTATCTACTATTCTTGTGAAGTTGATTTTTGGTACTTCATATCCCTAATTCCCTCTAAGTTCTTTGGACCAACATTCTCTGCTATTGAAATCTATTTTTTTTAAATCCCAAATCTGCCAAATATTGTTTAGCCATCCCTTTGAGCTTCATTTCATCTGAACATTAGAGAAAATTGGCATCTTCTAAGTCGTTGATTAGACCCCTGGGTTAGTACAGAAGAGAGTACCTTCTAAGTTGATATTAATCTGTAATACTGAGTCTTTGGGTTGCATCATTCAGCCAATGCCAACCCACCTAACTGTACAATCTTCTGACCCTCATCTTACAAGCAGAGCACAAGAAACTCTCTTAAATGCCTTGCTTAAATTAAATCCAAATATATTATGCCTACAACATCCCCCTCATTCCATCAAAGTCTTTTTCTTTGATAAGGTTAGTGAGCACAGGTTCATTTTCTAAATGTTCGCATGCTCTCTCCTTAATATATATAAAAATCTTTTCTAAGAACAAAGTCAAGCTCCCTGGTTTCTTATTCTCAGAATCCATCTACGTCTGTTATTTTTTAATGTTTTAACTGGGACATTTGCCCTTCTCCCAATGTTTTTACCTCTCCATCTCAAAGAGCTTTCAAAGACAACGGTGTCTGAGTACTCACATCAACGAATTATTTCAGTACTCGAGAATGTCTATACTCATGACTTGAACTTACCTGAGAACAGCAACATGCTGACTGAACATCCTTTAGCTTCTCTCGGATTTCTACTTCCTACTAATTATTTCTGTTCTCATGGGCCCGATTCAATAATCATTTGTCAAGAAGGGGAAAGAGAATCAAAAGAAGCGGGGAACAGCTTATGCTTCTCACCATTTTTAGTATTTCCATTGTGTCTAGTCCAAGGCATGGTCCTTTCTCCTCCTGTACCAACTATACTCGAATACTCCTGTGGACCCATGATTTCATTGTTGTGGGAACTACCTCTACTGGAGAAGACAACTCATATGTGCCTGCCCATCTTCTGTCTTCCCATTTATTCACCAGAAGTAGACCACTTAATGGGCATCCCAAGGATCCAGAAAAGCACACCAAGTGTCCATCAGTGGTGCCTCGTTCTCTCCATGTGACTGGATCACCTTCCTTTTGGTTCCCACATTGCTTTGATGACGTCCTTTGGACAGTTTCTCCTTTTTAGAGCCTTGTTGGTGATGGTTCACAAGAAAATCGTGCTTGTGTATTCACATTCCTCTTCTATTTGGGTGATTCTCACCTTCACATTTGCAAATACTCATGTGTTCCTCTAGGATTTGGAGACATGCAGCACCACTGCAAGAAGGTTGATGGTAAAAACATGAGTGCTTCAGAGAGAGATTGGAGGCCATTTAAGAACTCTGGAATTTGCTGAAGTCAATCCAGAATATCTTCCTCTTCCTGTTCAACCAGAGCCCAACTCGTTGTCCATTTGCAGTGTCTGTTCAAGATGGACAAGCTGCTACCCAAGCTCGAATGTTCATTCATCTGCCGCCACGTCCCTGTCTGGACCACAGGCTCTCTACACCCCCTCGGATGTTGTTCAGTGAAGTACTTGATACTTTTTTTTTGTCATCATGAATATCATTGAGGAGGTGACTGACTCAGTAACCATGAACTCATGCACCTGCTTTCCCTCCTATATAAAATTTTTATAAGAACAATCCACACGTGTATCAAGGGCATGCTTAATGAAGATTTTAGAAAGCTATCATCAGGCTTTCACAGATGATATTATACAGTGAGCCATATCTTAAAACCATACAATTCACTAAAAGATGTAGCAAATACACAATACTGTAGGGTTTGCCTTTAAAAAGAAACTATTAAAAAGAAAAAGAAAGTACTGCATTTAAAAGAAAAAAATACTGCCTAAAATTTTTCCTCCAACAAAATGTCACTCATACATAAATCCAAATTTTACAAGATTCCTTGAAAGGCTTAATAATAGATATAACCTTGTGTGAACATGAATAATAAGTAACATATAAAACAATGAGATATGCTCACCAAAGGCACTCACCATTGTTGGGAAGACCTGGTGTACAGTCCAAATGCCAGGAGGATTCCCTTGGGATGATGAATTCCTCCAGATGCTTCTGTTTGGGGTGGACATAGTGCTGGTTGCAAAAAGCACTGGGACATTGCAGAAGCTCAGAAAAGATTTTCACTATGTCTTCAAAACAAAACAAAGGCCCCAGACCTTTAGGTTTCCCTTTGTTCAGGGTGACTTGATTCTGGACTCTGGCACTCTGAGAGTGGCAGGCAGCTACTCTTTCATATTCATCTGCACTCATTTGTCCTTGTGTCCACCCTTATGGGTTTTTTCTTTTCATAATCTGAGTTTGATGATATATTCTCTATCCATTCATATCAATCTCTTCAAGCATCTCACCTTTGTCTTCCTTATTGAATTCAGTTCTGTGTGCAAAATTTCTTGCTTGAGAGTTTTCCATAACTCCTAAGGCAATGTACGCTTCAAAATATGAGGTCATTGGTTCCTAACTATCCTTTCTTCAAACCCAGTTCAACCTGTTCTTCCCATATCTAAGGTGTCTTTTTGATAGTGCCTGCCCCTCTTCTTCCTTCTGTAACATGTGCTCAGTGATGACGTGATCCCTCGCTCCCAAGATTTGCTTCTCCTTGTGCAAACATAAGTTCAGAAAAACAGTGCCACTTATGGCTTCCTTAGCCACTGAAGGATGGAACGATCATTTGGGAAAGTCCCACATGTATTGGCTGCCTTGCTTTTGTCAAGGGAAGCTTTGTAGTTCATTGGATAGTTGAAGTCAGCCCATCCTACAACATCATGTTTCCAGCCCAGCTTGATGGATATGTTTTCCAAACTACTCATAACATTCCCCCTTCTTTCCAAGAAGGGCATCGTGTGCACCTGCATACCTGGGACATCCTGGCTTCTCTTTCTTCTCCTATTGACCTTCCCTCAAGTGCTATAGAGTGTGTTTTCCCCTCATCAGGTTTCTGGATTTCCTCATATGATTGTGTATGTGTAAGTATACACACACACACACACACACACACACTGAGGTACATAGGCACCCATGTATGCACGTGCAGGTAGGCAGAGTATGTCAAAATCCCTTCCTGGCCCCATCCTCTTACCAGTCTATATGAGTCATAGAAAGGAGACCCTTCTGGTGGCAAAAGTTAGTCGAGTTTCATCTCATCAAGTTGCAGGGTCTCCTATTTCGCCAAATGTGTCTCCTCTAGCTTCGTCCACATGTAGGGGTATGTCTGAGCCCTCAGGCATTAGTGCTGGGCTCTTCTTGTAAACTGACTCCTGGGAATTCCTGGTCCTCTTCTCTGCTGCTCTTTCTCTACTGTTATTCTCTGTGCTACCTTGTCATATAGCAAGTAATAGTTTTCTCCCTCTCTTCCCCCTTCCAGTTTAAAATTTTCTTGAATACATTCCCAAGTCTCCAGAGAAATATACTTTTACTGGCTCTTTTTAGAAATGCTCCACCCTTGGTGAAGACCGTTATCATTTCTATTCTTTAACCTCTAGTCAGGAAATCAAAACTTCATCCTCAGACATGATCATCTTTCTCTTCTGAATCATGACTCTCTTTCTAGATATCTAGTGATAAAATGCTACCTGTGTCCCTAGTCTAGAGTCTGTTCTCCTCCACCTCCCTCTCCACCAATTCCCTGGTCATTATTCACGTCTTCCAACTTTCTTTTGGTGACATCATTTGTTTGTACCTGCATCGTCCCACGTGGGTAGTGGTTGCCAGATTTGACAGATCTTGGGAGACTCTCACATCCCAATGTAAGGGTTATGGGATTTAAAGATCTCCCATGCCCCATGGACGT
>NW_027185759.1:8576342-8593989 GCF_028583685.1 Petaurus breviceps papuanus | reverse complement strand
GGGTGGGGGGAATGATGGGGAGCTTGTGCTCAAGCCCCACCCTAAAATATGGTTTTTTGTGTTTATTGTGTGCTATTCTTGTTATATTGTTGTGAAATTTTGTTGACACCAGTTATTCCTACTGTATTTTTGCCAAGTAAGGGACATGAAAGATCTTGGGGCCAAATGTAAGGGTTATGGGATTTAAAGATCTCCCATGCCCCATGGACGTGCTGACATAGCAGAGCAAGAGAAAGTGAAAAGCCGAGCTAATGGTCCTGCGGTTGGCAGTTGGTGGCGGTTGCCTTTTTTTTTTTTTTTTGAGTTGGGACTCCTGCTGAGGACTGCCAGGGGCCGGAGCTGCTGGGAGCGCGCTTCCAGGACGCTGGGTGGTTGCTGTGAGTGGGGAGAGGAGGACCTTTGCCTGAGGTAGCCTGTTCTGTTTTAAAGGCTTGAAAATGTGGGTGCTTTCTACTTTATCTACCTGTGCCAATGTCATAACTACTCTGATGGCTTTCACTTTCTGGTTTTGGGACTCAGTCTTTTGGTATCTTAATAAATTTTGTAGTTTATTTCCCCAAATGGCAAACCTGACATATTTTGTGATGGATAATTATATCAGCATATTTGTAATCTCTATAGGCATTGTGAATATGGCATTGCTGATACACCCAAGTACATGCCTGGGGAAGACAGTAGACCTTGCTGCTGTTGAATAACACCTCCTCCTAACATGTACCTGTGATCGCACTCTATAATGCCGTATTTCCTTTTTACCACTTCCTACCCTTTCTCCCCAGATTCTGTAATGGGAAAAAAAAGACTCTTTATGGCACTTAATCATTAAAGTGTGAGCTGAAGATTTAATTTTAAAAAATGCTTCCTCATACTAGGAGAAAGAAAACTGCAGTGGTTGCGGGAGAACCCAAAGAAATCAAAGGCCCAGGTTCTGTGACTTTGTGCTGTTCTTGCCATATCATTGAGATATCATTGGCTTTGCCTGTGGATTCCAGAGAGCCATCACAATAGAACTTCAACTCTGGCAAGTCTTAGCAGACTAGAAAAACGCTGAGTACAGGCCTAGAGACGACATGGCTGTCTACCATCTGGGCTATACCCAGAGAAGCCTGGATGGCTACAGGGGGAGGACTTCTTTTTGCTACATAAACTATTAAAGATTATTTGCTGAGACGCAGAGAGGTGCTCATTATCCTGGATTACTGTTACTTCACTATCTCTTCCAAGAAGACAGATAGCATCTGATCAGGAATCAGAAATGGAACCACTTGAACTGGACATCCTCTCTTCTCATCCCTAGTCTTTCTTTGGATTTGGAGCTGACTTTAGAATTTGCAGCAAGCTGATGGTCAAACTGTATATAGACAGTTGATTCAGAAATGACTCACATGCTAACAACTAATCGTTTCCTGTCTGTTTAGATAATTTAATTGTTTCTGCTATTTGGGACTCAATATATCCAGTGCCTTTCTCTGCAATACTATCCTTTCTCAAAGAAAGTAATCATGTTGATGAATAAAATGAATGAAAAAAAGCATCTATGGAGTACTTACCATGCACTAAAGACTAGAGATACAAATAGAAAATTAAATCAGTCCCTGCTTTCAATGAACTCATAGGCCAGTGGGAGAGACAAAAAACTCAAGGTTTCAGCAGCAAGGTAGATGGAGGGGCCCGGGGGGGATAAGGGTTCATTTGGCAGGTCACACAGCAGTTCCTAGGGTTCCAGGAAGGTAACGGTACAAGGTATAAGGACTTTTACCTTTCTGGCTGGACCCCCATTTCCTTCCCTTTGGGAAGGAATCCATAGTCCCTGCATTGGCAAGAGGGTTGGAGGCTAAGAGACCCCTTAGTGTCTGCTTTCTCCTGAGTCCACCAAATGGTATTTGGGCCACTGGGGCAGCCAAGTAGGGGGAGGGCAAGTATGAGACTCCTTTGCGGTTTATAAGTTTTGGGCAACTTTGGTTACTTGATCTTGACCTATATTTTCCAACTTACTCATCATTTCCTTTCCTCTTGCCCCCTCCTCCATGGCAAGATCATTGAATATCGAAGTGTGATGGTCCTGCCAGCTGATAACCTGGCACCAGCATGATATATGTATAGGCGTGTAGAGGGGAGAAAAGAGCAGCTACCATGGTCATGACCCTCTCCTCCTTCCTGCTATGCCAGACAGTTACCTTCTGGTGTTTTCTATGCCAAAAAGATTCTATCTGTGGATGCTGGAGAAGACTCAAAGAGCCTCTGGGACCAAGAAGTGAAGAGAAGAGTGATCTTAAGAGGAGGCCCCTTCTTGGAGCTTGCCAACATCAAAAGCAAAGCAGAAAGTTAAGGAAGCAGCCTTTTCCCCCTGTCCTGGACTGTGCCCACTCCTGGTCCAGCCAAGGGATTTTAGACCTTGCAAATATCTTTCCTGGGAATAAAGTGTCTGATTCTGGTCTCACAGTGACTTTCACCTTGAGCAGTGCCAACAGCCCAGACGTCAAAACCAGTGTTTCCATGGTGATGGGCAAGTCATTAGCCCAGCATGTCTGGGTTCCCTAGATTGATCTCAGCACCCATGCTAGGCCAAGGAACCGAGAGTAGGCTTCAGGGCCAGGACTGGGCTGGACACAGAACCTTCCCTATTCATGGTGGTGGTGTTACTTAGGATACAGGTATCGACAATGCCTGTTGATGATGCAGTTTCCTCATATCACAAGACTTGCTCATTGAAGTAAGGGGCATTTTTTTTTCTTTACTCCAATATGAAGTCTAAGCAGTTTCCAATGACTTCATCTAAAGAGGAGGTTCCTGGAAGTGGGTGAGGGAACCAAGTGGGATGATCAGAACCATGACCCTGAGAAGGTTCTTGGGGAGGAACAGAGTTGGCAGGGACAGACAACCTGCTCTCTTATGTGCCCACTTGTGAAAAAAAAAGGTGAGGTATGGGACCCAAGATTTCATTTGTCTAGAGAATTCTCAAGAGAGGAAACATTCTCTGTCAATGAGTGTGAGCACCTCCTATGTCTTCTCACAGTCTTATCGAGTTGGCTAAAGAGCTGAGAGGTTCAGTAGCTTGTCCAAGGTTGCAGAGCTAGGATGTATCAGAGGTGAGACTTGAACCCAGGCATTCCTGGCAGTCAGGCTGGCTCACTAGTCACTGTACTACATTAGCTTTATGCATACTGTGTATTATTTAATTTGGGCAGTTGGGGAGTACAGAGGATAGCTTGCTAGGCCTGGAGTCAGGAAGACTCATCTTACTGAGTTAAAATCTGCTTTCAGACACTTTGCTGTGTGACCCTGGGTGAGTCACTTAACCCCATTTGCCTCAGTTTCCTCATCTGTAAAAGGAGCTGGAGAAAGAAATGACAAACTACTCCAGTATCTCTGCCAAAAAACCCCAAACGAGGTCATGAAGAATATGAAAAACAGCTGAACAACTACAACAATGATTTAATTTGAAGGTTTTTCTCAAGGTCTTATGAGAATTCTTCTAACTCCTTCTCTCCACTGAAGCCCCAATTACCTTCACAGTAGCCTTTATGCTTCTGCTCATCAAAAACACTGCGAGATGAGACTATTAAGTGCCATGAAACGATGCTTCTTGTTGCCTTTGAAAGCCAGATAAAACTAACTCTGCTGCCTCCTTTAGCTGAGTCTAGAGGAGCCTAGAAGCCATTTTTTTCCATTTAGCTGTGTGTCTTCTCATTTTATTTATAGCAAGAACGCCAACATTGAAATCATTCAGTTGCTCCAAGAGCAGGTCAAACCATTGGTTGCAGGACACGGATCTCACATTTTGAGTTCCAACCACTTAAATGAACATTTATAGGTGGTCTACAAAGCATGTACTGCCAGGCCCTGTTGGCCTCCTTTCCCACTCTGCAGCCACCGTCACTGTCACTTCAGAAGGGGAAAGGGCTGTGTGGCGGTGGTCCTTGTGTCACAGATTACCAGGGTCAAACAATGATTATCCTGGAACTACATTTTACTGGCTGGGGGAGCCTTCAGAAAACAGATATCTGTCACTGGAACAGGAAACAAATCAAGAGAATGATAGAAAACATCGGGGTCATGTGTTATGATCTCAGAACAAAGACCCTGACATGGATGAAGACTGTGCCTTGGTCAGCAATAGCAATCACCTTATCCCCTGAGGTGGGCAATTCTGATGGTGGTGGGGCGACAGAACTGATGAATATAATCTATGTACACAGACATAATCACAGTAATAATAATAGGTATCACTATAATGCTTTATGGTTTGCAAAGTTACATAGATATACATACATATACATTTATATAATCTCATTTCATTCTTACAACACCTCTGGGAGCTAGGTGCCCATAATTATCCCCATTTTACAGATGAGGGAACTGAGGAAGACCAAGGTTATGTGATTTGTCCAGGCTCACACAGACAGCAAAGGTCTGAGAGACTGGATTTGAACTCATGACTTTTTGATAACAGGTCCAGTGTTCTATCTAGCTATGCACTAACATAGGGACACACCTGTGTATGAATGAACACATATATGAACCCATGCATGCACACAGAGAGAGTACAAAATCCTGAGTCTCACTTAAGAACAATCAGGGTGATCTGAAAATGACCCAGCTGAATCTCAAAGATTGACAGAGAGCCTCATTTGAGTGATAAGAAGCTTGGATGAGATTTGTTTTGGCTTGATTTGATTTGGGCTGGTCTGTGGGAGTTTAGTTAAGGCAGCTCTCTCTACCAATGCAGACCCAGACCTGTTGCGAAATTGAGAGTTTCAGAGAGCCATTTCAAATAAGAGGTTCAGTGACTTATCCAAGGTCACACAGTCATAGATGTCAGAAATGGGATTTGAATTCAGGTTTTCCTGACTGCAAACTAGTTTTCTAACCACTTCTTGGATAAGTATTTTTAAAATTAAAATATACACCGCAGCATGAGAGAAAGTAGGTTTCTTATTTCTTTGGAGAAGTTGAAGGTCCATTTTTTATTGTAATGGGAGTCTGAGAGCACATATTGCTGATGAGATATTGATTTCTCTTCCCCCTTGGGATATCTTTTGATGGTAATTCATCCATTCCGCAAATATTTATTAAATGCCTGCTATGTGTAAGGCAACACGAGAGTCAAGCAGTGTATGTAAATATGCAAAGGCTATAAGAAGACAGCAGCAGCATGCATAGGCTAAGTGGCTCAGTGAATAGAGAACCATCCCTGAAGTCAGGAGGCCCTGAGTTCAAATCTGGCCTCAGACACTTAACACTTACTAGTCATGTGACCTTGGGCAAGTCACTTAACCCCAATTCCCCTGCCTTTCCCCCTCCAAAAAAAAAGATGACATCAAGTTCGGGGACTCCTTGGTTAGGACCTTTCTCCACTCACACAGATCTCACTTTGTCAATGACAATAGATAAATCATATGGAGTTGTCTGAGGGACAGAGAGCTTGGAGACCTTGTCCAGTGTCACGAAGGCAGGAAGACTCTAAAGTAAAATTGGAACCCATTTCTTCATGTCTCTAGACCTAGTATTCTTTAATTGATGACCCATTGCCTTTATTGGCATTGGCCACAAAGATCAAAATGAAACAATTTCTTCCTATATGGAGCTTACATTCTTCTTGGAGGTGGGGTAGGGCAGTGACACCAACATTTATAGAGATAAGTACATATGAGATGATTTGAGAAGTGAGAAGAGAATGTTATAAATAAATGGTTGGGAAAGCTTTCTAGAGGAGGAAAAACCCATCTCCAGGAGTTTGAGGACCTAATTTAGCTGGATCATAGGATATGTGAAGGAGAGAAGTGTCAAACACAGTTGGAAGGATTGTTTAGTGAAAGATTTAGAGGGCCTTGAGCTGAAACCAAGTGCCTAACTCATTCAATAATTCCACTACACTCAAAGCTGATCTGCCACATCACCCTGTAAAACAGAATACTGGCCTGGAGTCCAGCTTGAGTGAATCTGGGTCACTAAAATCCTTTAGTAATCCACCTACTTGGCACTTATTTTCCTCACCTGTACTTGACATAGAACGTTCAGCCCATAGAGGTATGATTGCTTCATAAGGTTCTGGGAACTCCTAAAAAATAGATACTGAGCCCCCACCAGTATCTTCCCCCTGAACAATCAGCCAGTAGTTACAGTCCTTCAGAAAAGATATGTATTCAAAAAGAGATAGAAACAACAGTGGTTATAAAGCATTGCTCCCCAGTTTGGGTGCACTTTGAGACAAATACTTATAGAGTGCATGAAGGAGAGAGTGAAGTACAAACTTAAAGTACCATGGTCATGAAGCACATGAGTATGGGACCCACGGGACTAATGCAACTAAACAATTCTACAGCTGCTTTGTTGGGGGCTTTTGTTGGCTCCTATATCACACTGGTTGACTTAAATTGAATAGGAAATTCTTTAAAACTCTAATAACTTTTTTTTCAGGTGAAGATCAGCATATCTAAGATCAGCTGACACTTGTGATACCGTTGTTTTGAAAGATGAGTGAAAGACTATATACGCCCTCATTATATGTCATCCTATTTGATTTGGTCAAATACTCCAGGAGTCAACCACTGCTCTAGCCTTTTCATATCTATTGGGACTCACCACTCAATGTGTTAGTTGATCACTCTTCAGTGTGTTAACTTTTCCTCATATATATGTTTTCCTCTACAAGTTTGATGAATATACCATCTATTTCTTTATCCAAATCACTAATAGATAGCAAAGAAAAAAATAAGGAAAGATCTCTTGGACACTACTGGTCATCTCTTCCAAGCTGACATTCAACGAGTGGTGACTATTTTTGGAGTGTCACCATTATGCCAGTTTCAATTTTGTGTAATTCCACTATGTCCCACATATTATTTTCATCTCTATCTATTCCTGAGCATTGGGTGTACTCCAATGATTAAGAGGCATTCCTTGCCAGATTTTGTTCTTGTGAAACTGACTACCCCTGGGTTGGAGCACACATGCATCAGGGCATGTCTTAGACTTCACATGTTCAAAGAAGTGTCACAGGCAGGCCTATGTTCACACTGGATCTTTTGTTTTGACACCCAAAGCAAAATTCCCATTCCCAAGAGGGTAAGTTGCATTTCCCTTCCTTGAAATCTTAACAAAATGGCACATTCTGGGATTACTAATACTCATGGACTCACATCAGGACACCATGAAAAGCTAGAAAAGTGAGATGTTGCTGCTTAAATTCTTTTCTGAACTGTGATTATCAGCCCTTGTAAAATAAAGGAGAGTGAAATCAAAGACTTTGCCCTCCTACTGAATGCCTCCATGAGCAGGCACAACTACCTTAATGGTAAGCAAAGGCAGGAAGAGATTTTGTTGTGTATAGATTTCCTAGGGATATTATTAAGACAAGGTATACAAGCATATTAAATGGCACTCCTACAAACACATCCTGCTCTTCTCTTTAGGGTAGAAAGTAGCAGAAGCCCTGGGAAGACATAATCACATTTCTCTCTTCGCTCTTGATGCCGGAGCCAAGGACAAGCAGGACCGGGTTGTTTGGGGATTTGAGGAATTCATGCCTCAGTTAGAAACACTTTGATATCACCTTTGGTTCTCACTTCTTTTCATCTGACATATGTAACTAGTCTCAAAGGTGCATCAATTATGCCCCATTTATTACTTCCTTTCTATTTTTGTAACCACCCAAGCAGGTCCTTGTAATCACCTGTAGAAACTATTCCAATAGGTTCCTTTTATTTTTTTGGCTTTTTTTTTGGAGGGCAATTGGGGTTAAGTGACTTGCCCAAAGTCAAGAGGCTACTAAGTGTGTCAAGTGTCTGAGGCCAGATTTGAAATCAGGTCCTCCTGACTCCAGGGCCAGCACTCTATTCACTGCACTGCCTAGCCACCCCTTCCAATAGGTTCTTTATAGGTCTTTCTGCCTTCACACTCTCCCCAGGTCCCCAAGTGAATCACTCACACTCCTTCCAGATGGGTGTGCCTTCTGCAGAGACTCAACCATGTCATTCAGTGGCTCCCTACTGCTCACCCCAAAAGATAAAAAAATTGTTTAGCCTGGTATTTAAGGCCCTCCACCATCTGTAAGTACCCTGCCTTTCTTCATCAAAGTGCTATGACTGACCCTACATGCTAGGTAAAGAATATTGATGTAAATGGAAAAATCCCAGAAAAGTAAAAATATACACATGAATCTAGAGATAAGTGGGCAAACAGAAAATGGAAGGGAAAACAGAAGGGTAATCAAATAAGGTGATGTAGACAAATGTGTGCCATACAAACAATATCCAAGTCCTCTGCCTCCAAAAATAAACAAAGGAGGGGAGCGTGCACCATCTCTTCCACAGAGCCACTGCCAAAGGAAGCCTTTGGGCCAAAATGGGGGCAGTGCATTATTTTATTTTGTGCCTTAATATGGAACATCCAAAGACAGAACTTTGCTGTGTATTGGGAAATCTGGGGTGCAGGGGGACCCTTATTCCATTTTTCTATTTTATCAAGATGACTTAAAAAGACACATTGAAGGGCAGAGCCAAGATGGTGGAAGAAAAGCAGGAACTTGCTTAAGCTCCCTTTCCAACTGCCTCCAATACCTGCAAAATATGACTCTAAACAAGTTTTAGAGCTACAGGACCCACAAAGTGATAGAGAGAAACAAATCTCCCTCTGAAGGCAGCCTGGCAGGGGACAGGAAGGGTCTGTCCCACTGGGCTGGGGTCTGAGCTGCCCACTTGAGCTGTGTGAGCCCAGAGTCGGGGTGGCCCAACCAGAGGCACAGACTGGCAGGAGCAGTATTCAGGAGAGTGAATCACCAGTTCGTGGCGGTTTCCAGACTTCTCAACCAATAAACACCAAAGAGAAAATAAAAGGTCAGTAGGGAACTCTGTTGGAATTGGGTGACAGAAGAGCACAATCCAACCCCTGCCCCTGGGGCTTCAGACAGTAGGGGGCCCCAGCAGCCATTCAGAGGGTAATCACTTTTGCTTTGACTTGCTTGGATCTGGGTCACAGTCTTGGGGTGAGTAACACCCGTGGGCCAGAGTTTGTGGTGGCTATAGAGAGGGCACCCTCCTCAGACCTCTGACAACAGCTTTGGCAGCAGCTGCTCAAACCCCAGCAATTTGGTATGCAGTATGCCCCACTCTGGAAGCAGAGTTCTACTGTGGCAAAGAGCTCAAAAATCAAGTAATTAGCTGGCAAGATGTGCAAGCAGAGGAAGTACAATCAGATCACAGAATCCTTTTTTGGGGGACAAAAAGGATCAAAATATGGAACCAGAAGAAGACAACAAAGTCAAAACTCCTGCATCAAAAGCTTCCAAGAAAAATATGAACTGATTACAGGCCATGGAGGAGCTCAAGAAGGATTTTGAAAATCAAGTAAGAGAAATGGATGAAATATTGGGAAGAGAAATGAGAATGATACAAGAAAATCATGAAAAGTGAGTCTACAGCCTGCTAAAGGAGACCCCCCAAAATACTGAAGAAAATAACACCTTAAAAATAGACTAACTCAAATGGCAAAAGGGGTCCAAAAAGCCGATGAGGAGAAGAATGCCTCAAAAAGTCAAATTGCCCAGATGGAAAAGGAATTTCAAAAACTCACTGAAGAGAATAATTCCTTCAAAATTAGATTGGAGCAAATGGAAGCTACTGACTTTATGAGAAATCAAGAGACTATAAAACAGATCCAAACAAATGAAAAATTGAAGGCAATGTGAAATATCTCATTGGAAAAACCACTTCCCTGGAAAATAGATCCAGGAGAGATAATTTAAAAATTATTGGACTAACTGAAAGCCATGATCAAAAAAAGAGCCTAGACACCATCTTTCAAGAAATTATCAAGCAAAATTTCCCTGATATTCTATAACCAGAGGGCAAAATAGAAATGGAAAGAATTCACCAATCGCCTCTTGAAAAAGATCCCCAAAATAAAACTCCTAGGAATATCATAGGCAAATTTCAGAGTACCCAGGTCAAGGAGAAAATACTGCAAGCAGTCAGGAAGAAACAATTTGAGTAATGTGGAAACACAATCAGGATAACACAAGACCTAGCAGCTTCTACATTAAGGCATAGAAAGTCTTGGAATATGATATTCTGGAGGTCAAATGAGCTAGGATTAAAACCAAGAATCACCTAACCAGCAAAACTGAGTATAATGCTTCAGGGAAAAATATAGTCATTCAATGAAACAGAGAATTTTAAACATTCTTGATGGTAAAACCAGAGCTGAACAGAAAATTTGACTTTCAAATACAAGAAGCAAGACAAGCATGAGAAGGTAAGAAGGCAAAAGAAATCATAAGGAACTTATTAAAGTTGAGCTATTTACATTCCTACACGGAAAAACAATAATTGTAACTCACGAGACTTAGTATGAGGATAGTTAAAGGAAATATATATGTGTGTATATATATATATATATACACGTACATATATATGTATAGGAGGGTGTATGTGTGTATAAATATATATGTGAGTGTGTGCATATGTATATACATGTATACATAGACAGAGGGCACAGGATGAGTTGAATATGAAGGGATATCTAAAAAAATAAAAGGAAGAGGTGAGAGTAATATATTGGGAGAAGGAGAAAGGGAGAGATAGATTAGGGTAAATTATCTCCTATAAAAGGCAAGAGAAAACTGTTACAATGGAGGGGAAGAGCAGAAAGGTGAAAGGGAATGGGTCAACCTTACTCTCATTGAATTTGACTTAAGGAGGGAATAACATACACACTCAACTGGGTATCTTACCCTACAGGAGAATAGGGGGGAAGGAGATAAGAGGGGCAGTGATAGAAGGGAGAGCAGATTGGGGGAGAGGGTAGGTAGAAGTAAACACTTTTGAAAAGGGACAGGGTCAAAAGACAAAATAGAATAAGTTGAGGGCAGTATAGGATGGAGGGAATTATAGTTAGTCTTTCACAATATATCCACTATGGAAATATTTTGCATAACTATGTACAACCTATATTGAATTGCTTATCTTCCCAGTGGGGGTAGGTGAGGAGGACTGAAGAGAAAAAAATCTCAAATTCAAAGTTAAAAAAATATATATTAAAAAAAATTTTGCTTTTTTTTTTTTACATGCAACTGGGAAATAAGATATACAGGCACTGGGGTAGAGAAATCCACCTTGCCCTGCTAGAAAGCTGGCCGGGGGGGGGAGATATGGGGGAAGATATAAGAGAGAATAGATTGGGGGAAGGGGTATTCAGTAGGCCGTCTATTTTCGGGTGGGAGGTAGGGGAAAGATGGGGAGAAAAAATTGTAACTCAAAATCTTGTGGAAATGAATGTTGAAAACTAAAAATAAACAAATTGGAAAAAAAAAAGAGGATCAGACAGAGTTTGCCTCCTTTTTCAGGAAACTTGAGAGAGGACAGTAGAGAGGTCAGCAGAGCATTCTCCCCAGAGTCAAGGCCAGGCACCTGTGTAATCTTCCTCTTCCTCCTGAAGACGAATAAGGTGAAATCAGCCCCAGACCGTACGCTTTGGCTTCAGCCAGGAAAGACTTTAAATGTCAACTTGATGTGTTTGTGTTTCATTCTGAGGCAACAGCAAACCACTGAAGTTTCTTGAGCAGGGGAATGACATGGTCAAAACTGTGCTTTAGGAAGATTATTTTGGCACATGTGTTGAGAGCAGCTAGGTGGCAAAGTGGATAGAGTATCAGATCTAGAATCAGGAAGACTTGTCTTCCTGAGTTCAAATTTGGCATCAGACATTTACAAGCTATTCTACCTGAGGCAAGTCAGTTAACCCCATTTGTCTCAGTTTCCTTATCTGTAAAATAGGTTTGGGAAAGAAATGGCAAACCATTCCAGTACCTCTGCCAAGAAAACCTCAAGTGGGGTCACAAAGAGTGGGATAGGACTGAAAAACTACTGAACAACAAAGAGCCTGACAACTAGAAGTCCAAGTAGGAGGCTATTTCAAGAGTTGGTGAGAAATGCTGAAGGCTTTAACTAGGTTAGGGGCCAGGTGATCAGAAAGGAGGCTGGCAGATGCAAAGATGTGGATCTGGACTTGGGAAGTTGTAGCAACTGATTGGATGTGGGCCATGAGGTAGAGAAGAGGAGGAAAGCCTCCCACTGACATCATGGAGAGGCATGGACTAAATGCCAGATGTGTTTATAGAAAAAGAGCCAGGAGAGAGCGGAAGTGACAGCAGGTATGAGCTGCACTGACACCTGGCTTCCTGGTCATCTCTTTCCTACTGCCAAGACACTTGTAGGACCAGAGACTGAAGCAAATCAAGAGTCAAGGGTGACTGGGGGCTCATCACAGCTAGCCTCCATTTTCTCGGTACAATATGAGGATGAGAGGGCAATCCTAGGGTGTATGTTTATCAGGCTTCCACATCACCATCAACACACATGGAAGCTTCAGGCCACTAACATCCCCACATCTTTTTAAATTTTAAAGGGACTGCTCTTCAGCCAGCCTCTTTCATCCTCTTTTGCCTTTTGACTCCAAACTTAGAAGCTTCTATTTTGCTGCCTCAATTTCTGCTTGTTTGATGCCTTCGGCGCATTGCTGTGGCCTGACTATCAGGAACTCTGACTGCTGTCTCGTCCATCCATCAGCCCATGAACCTTCCTGCTTCTCTTTATTTTACCACTAGTTTGAGAAGCCTGCCATCTCTTCCTTCATCCAAGTCACTGAAGACAATGTCATCTCAATCAAGCATAAAACAACTGGGAGAAGAGATTATCAATAGCCAATGGTTTGGGGAGATGCAAAGTCTCCCCTTTTGCTAAAGTCCTCATTTCAGAAGTTCAGTCTCTAGAGGACATGGCTGATAATGCAATTGAATTCACTTTTTTAACCATCTTCTTCAGACCCCACTCAGGTGGGGAAGTCATTGTGTTCTACTCAGGTTTGGGTGGGGACAAAGTCTTTGAATAGATTGCCCAAAGCTGGGGATGGTCTTCGTATGAGTCCCTCACTGTAATATTCACTCTCCTATTAATTATTAACCAATCAGAGAGGATGGCCACCCTCAAGGACATCTCTTTTCCAAGGGCATATTAGCCATTTGTCTGCTACCATGGTGGTTTGGCTTTTCAGAGTGTCACTGACCTTTTATTAAGAATGTTGACATTGACTAATTATTCAGAAATTATGTGTCTTGAACTTTTTAAACATCACACAGTCATTTATTAAGCTCTTACTGTATTCCAGGTACACTGCTAAGCACTTGAATAGCAAGGTGATGGGACAAGGAAGAGTCTTTGCCTTTTATTATTCAGATCTAATTATTCAGATTGCATGTAAATAACTGGGTACCCAAGTAATTCATAGAGTGGGTGGAAAGCACCCTTAAATACTCCAGCAGCTGGGCACTGGAAAAGGCCCCCCTGAAGGTAGTAGGATTTTCAGCCCATCATGCTTTTAGAACAGTGGTAATCAATAAGAGAAATGTCATAAAAAGATGGAGACCCAAATGGATGCCCCCAAATGATTTGTCTAAGCACTATCGGATCAAAAACAAAATTATTGAAACAATAAAATTATATCAAAGATAATGACCATCAATAAAGCAGATCCACATTTATGTATGATGGCTTAAGTGGTTCTTGGAAGTAAATTGATTTTCCTTCCTTCCCCACCCACCTCCAATTTAAAACAAGCACAGCAACCAAAGTCAAAGTGCAAAGAACAAAACAAACGGCAAAATAAAAACAGCCTTTGGGGGCTTGGGTCCAAAACCCAGGCAGAATGGAGCTTGCTCTGGCTTCGGGAAATCAGTGCCAACCCCCAGTGGGAAGGAGTAAATGCCTGATGGGCAGGAGGAGGGGCCTCTGCTTTTGTCAGACAGTCATACAACGGTTACAACATAATTAGCACTTTTTCTGGATGCAAATGACCCCTTCTTAAAATGTATAAAATGAAGGAAATGAATTACCCTAATTAGACCTTATTAGATCCCATTAATCCTCATTAGAACCTTATTATTCTCTTTTAAGTGGGTTAATGAAAAAGAAATGCTGGTCAGCTCCGATCAGTCCAATGTCATCAGAGTGGGTGCATTTTCTCTTCATCCAATTCAGAATTAATTGTGTTCCATTCAATAAAGGTCGAGGTTCAAGAGCAGGGGGCTACCCATGGCCCTTGGGCGAAGTTTCCATCCCGCAGTCCTAGGTGGGCTAATGGCAGAGGCAGACATTGTAAAGTTTTGGGGGTGAGGGAGAGGAAGATCCATTGGTGTCCAGAGGGATTTGTTTGCATTGTGGGATTATCGCTGGTCAGCTAGGGTAATTACATTTACACAGTATTTATCTTGCACTTACACTTTTTCTGTGCTATTAGAATGTCAGCTTCTCGAGGGTAGGGACTCTTTTTTCCCTTTCTTTAGAACATTAGTGTTTAGAAGAGTACCTAGCCCACTTTTATTGAGGTTGAGTCTTTTCAATGGTGTCTGACTCTCCATGACCCAATTTGGGGTTTTCTTGGCCAAGATACTGGAGTGTTTGCCATTTCCTTCTTCAGCTCATTATGTAGATAAGGAAACTGAGGCAAACCAGGTTAAGATGCTTGCCCAAAGTCACACAGCTAGTAAGTATCCAAGGTTGGATTTGAACTCAGGTCTTCCCAATTCCAGGCCCTGTACTTTATCTACTAAACCACCTAGCTCACTATAAGTGCATAATAGAGGTTAATTAACTAATCTTGTTGGCCACAAGATCATGTTTCTAAAACACACAGTAATATCCATTGGAAAGAGCATGGAAAGATGGTTAATATGGAAATGTTTGGCATGACTACTCTTGTATAATCACTGTCATTTGGTTGCCTCCTCAGATTGTGGAGGAGGGGCAAGAGGGAGGGAGAAAAATGGGAACTCACAATTTTTAAAAGCGAACACTAAAGGTTTTATTTACATGTGATTGGGAAATATTTAACAAATACATATTTAGACTATAAATTTATTTAATAAATTATACAATACTTACAACTTTGATAATTCAGAATATATTTTATATTTAATATGTATCTATAATATAATATATATTTAAAAGAAAGGGCATGGGCATCTAAAAGTCTGGGTTCCCTTTCTCTTTATACACACACACATATACACACACTCACACATGCAAAATACAAGTGCATACAGTTAGATGGTTCCAGTGTATAGAGTGTTGGGCCTGGAGTCTGGAAGATGTGAATTTAGAACCAGCCTCAGATGCTTACTAGCTGTGTGATCCTGGGCAAGTCACAACCCTTGTTTGACTTAATACACTGGATAAGGAAACAGCAAACCACTCCAATATCTTTTCCAAGAAAACCCATGGACAGCACTAACATGCTATGGGTCCACAGGGTCACAAAGAGTCAGGCATGACTGAACTAAAACAACAACACACACACACACACACAAATATATGTTTAAAATTTATTTTGCAAAATGCTATGTTACGTGCTCTAGATACAACCACAGCAAGATGGCGGCCCCTGTCCTCAAGGAGCACATTCTGACAGGAAACACAGTAACTACATCATGGAAAGGTGGAAGACTGGGAACCCAGGGCATGGTGCGGGGGCCCCTTCCTCGAGACCAGACAAGAGCTCACCTTCCAGAGCTGAGGGCCTGAGTCTCCAGGCCAAGTTACTGAGGGGGAAGTGATAGTTTAAACAGAGGTGACAGGATGTGCCACTGAGGGACCTGATGGTCTGCCTGTCTCTCAGTCTCTAGAATAGGCCTAGTGATCATAAAAGCAGTATGAAACAGTTGGAAGAAGAGGGGCTTTGGAATGAGGAAGTGGGAGCAAATCCTGCCACATGCTAAAAGTGTGACCTTGGGCAAATCTTTTAAACTCTCTGGGCCTCGGTTTCCCCAAATGTAAAACTGGAGTGGATTAGATGCACTCTGTCTTTCCAGCTCTAAATCTAGGATACTGAATTAATTTTACAAATGTAAAATCATTGTTAATTTTTTATAGAGTCACTTTATGAATCTTATGTTGAGTCCTGGAATACAACTGCTGGTAGAGTAAGGAACATATTTCTGATTTATGCCTTTGCCTTTTACTTTCTTCCTACCTGATGACCTTGGACAAGTCACTTAACTTCACATCCACTCCACTGACCTTCAGTTTCTTGATCATTCAAAGGAGGCATTTGGCCCAGACAACCCCAGAGGTCCTTCCACCTCTCTGGTCAGGAGGCTAGGATTTCTGAAAGAAAAGAAAGTCTATACTGTATGGTAAGCCAGGAACTGCAGTCAGTTCCGAAAGAAGAGGTGAAAAGGGGGGAGGAAGGAAGAGGGAAAAGGGAGGAGAGGCAGGGGGAGGGAGAGGAAGGGGAGGGGGAAGGAGTGCAGGGGGAGGAACTAGAGTGGGAAGATAGTAGGAAGTGACAATTGGAGAGGAGGGGCAAAGGATTGTAGGAACCATAACATTTGTTCTAGGCTTCCCAGCTCTGGAAGGCTGGGTGGTGGAAATGTTGCTAGTATTCTTACAGGGAAATCAACTGAGGAACCCCCAAGTGTAAAACTTCAGTTGATCCAGTAACTGCTGGGCTCACAGTCTCCTGGAGAAGCTGCGGTTGGGGGTCATGGGAAGAATATTTAATGTTGTTCCGGCAATCTGACTCCTTATGACACTGTTTGGGTTTTTCTTGGCGAAGGTATCAGTGATTTGCTATTTCCTTCTCCTCTTACAGTTGAGAAAGTTGCTCAGGGGCACATGGCTCGTAAGTGACTGAGGCCAGATTTTATCTGAGGTCTTTCTGAGTCCAGGCAAGGCTCTATCCACTGCTCCACCTAAGAGGAAGGGGCTGCTTTCCTCCCTGAGAGAGGGGAAATCCCAGGTCCCAGAGCAGGAAGCAATCACAGGTGCCACCCAGACTCTAGCACAACCTTCATTTTACAAATGAGGAAACTGAGGCTCAGGGAGGTGGTGACTTGCCCAGGTTGTCCCTGGTAGCAAATGGGTGGGCTGGGGTTCGAGCCTCAGACTCCCAGTCTTTGGAACCTCCAGCTCCAGGTTCTTTTCTCAGTAAAGGTTTGCAGGTTTCTAAGAAAACAGCCCCTTCATACTTTACAAGTGCCCTGCTGGTGGGCAAATGGGCTGGGCTGTCCTCTGGCCTTCGAGGGGCCAGTCACCGGGGAGGCTTTATGGGCAGCCGTTGGGACCGTGAGGGGAAGGGTAAAGGAGGGGCAGGCTTATTTAAACAGAACCCCCACGGGAAGGGAAGCCCAGCCATGGCATATACCGGGCCCCTTCCTCAGTGGAGCCCCAGAGCTAAGGAAGACCAGAAGTGGGTTCAGCTTCTGAGCCACCGTGACCCCGGGCTTTTCATCCAGGGAAAGAGGTCCCGGAGGGGCCTTGCCGGAGCTCCAGGACACCAGATGTGTCAGGATGGTCCGGAAGGAAGAGAGGCGCGGCCCAGGGAAGCTGTGAGAGCAAGCAGGAGGAAGCGTCCGCCACGGGACCGCCTGGGCCCAGGTGGGGGCCCAGAGCCGCCCGGGCCGGAGCACAGGAGCAGGCCCTGCAGGGCTGGGCCGCGGGCCGTGCCCAGCTGGACGCAGAATCTTCTCCGATGCTCCTCCCGCCCGCAGTCCAGGCTGCCTCTCCCTCACTCCGGAAAGGCAGGATCGCTGGCCGCGCGGCGTTCCCTCGGTCCCCCCCCCCCCCCCCCCCCCCCCCCCCCCCCCCCCCCCCCC
>NW_027185759.1:8539308-8576242 GCF_028583685.1 Petaurus breviceps papuanus | reverse complement strand
AGCTCCTCTTCCTCCTCCTCCTCTTCCTCCTGCTCCTCCTCCTCTCTCGCTGCGGGGCCAGCGCCTTCCTCTCCCTCCCTCCTCGGTGGCCAGCCTCCCTCCTCTCCCTCCCTCCTCGGTGGCCAGCCTCCCCTCCTCTCCCTCCCTCCTCGGTGGCCAGCCTCCCCTCCTCTCCCTCCCTCCTCGGTGGCCAGCCTCCCTCCTCTTCCTCCCTCCTCGGTGGCCAGCCTCCCCTCCTCTCCCTCCCTCCTCGGTGGCCAGCCTCCCCTCCTCTTCCTCTCAGGAAGCTCGGTGGCCAGCCTCTCTGCCTCCAGAGGAGGCCATGGGCTGCAGCTTCCACAGCCACCTCCCCCCCGCACCCCCTCCCTTTTCCCGGCCCCCGCGGCTCCGGGGCCGGGTCGGGCAGGGGCGCCCTCCTTCTCCAGCCCTTACAAGGACAAATCTGCCGAGGGGAAAGAAAGTCAGGAATTCGGGGCCCTGACGTCAGCCCCCAGCGCTCCGGGCACTCTCAGCCCGGGAGACGGGGGGAGGGGGTGGGGAGGGATGGGACGGGATGGGATGGGGAGGGGGGGAAGGAAGGAAGGAGGGGAGAAGGCACCAACCAGCGGCGGCTCGGGCTCGGCTCGCCCGCCCAAGTTTCACTTTTTCGCCGGGGGTTTGCTCCCCGGCCTCGGGTGAGGTTCCCCGGGACTAAGTAGCTCGGATAGAGCGGGCGGAGGCCGGCGTGCACGGCAAGGTAAGGGCGGGCTGTGGCCGGGACGCACGGCCGGTGCCCAGGGGCGGCCGGGGCGCCGCGCCTGCCCGGGCTGGCCTGCCACGGACGGGGGCACGGCGGCGAGCGCTGCCCCCTGGAAGGCGGGGGACGGTGGGGGGAGGGGGAGCCCCGGGTGCCGCCCGGGCACCACCCCCTCCTCCGCTCCCCTCCCCCGCCGCCTCCTCCTCTTCCTCCTCCTCTCACCGCCGCTGCCGCCGTCTCTCGGGCCGCCTCCTCCCCGGCGAGGTATTGTTGCCAGCCCCAGCTCCCCCTTCCCCTCCGGTCTCTCCCCGTCCCCTCCCTCCCTCCCTCCGGCCGGCCCCCCCCCCCCCCACTCCCGTGCAGTCCGGGCCGCGCGGCTCCCGGGGCGAGGCCACCCCGGCCCGGCCGCCGCACCTGGGCCTCCGAGGCAGCCTTCGGCCCCCCGGCTCCTGTCCCCGGCCGGGGTGGCGGGTGGGGGAGCAGGATGGCTGCATTCCGGGAAGTTCGCTCCAGGGCCCGAGGGCTCCGGGGAGGGCAGGCTGGGCAGGGAAGGGTGGCTGCGTTCTGGGGTCCTTAGTGGGCGGGGCGGCTTTCTCCAGCGCTGTCTGGGCAGGACCTCGCCCATGCCCGAGGGCAGAGGAGGCTGCCCATGTGGACCTGGGTTCAAATCCTCACCCTGCTGTCGGCTCTCTCCGGCCTTGGTCTGGGGTCCCTTCAGTGTTGGATTCTGGTCCTTGCCTGTAAAATGCAGGGGTCGGGCTCGGTGTCTGTGATCGGGGACGGCTTCAGCCTGGGTCACATCTAAGATAAAGAAAGTCTGAGAATTCCAGCCTAGAACTCGGCTCTGGAGGGATGCCGGGTTCAGATCAGTCCTAGAACACCACCTAGGTTCCCTCTTGCCTTCCCTACTGTCCTCCCTTTTCCTCTGCCTGTTCTCCACCCCTTAATAAAACTAATTCACACTAAGGCATTAGTGACTCTGTGTGTCCTCTGCTCCTTGACATTTGCCCTTTCATGTTGGCTGATGAGTTTTTGGCTACAGTTAAATCAGAGAAGTGACTTGTGCTGGTTTTACTTCAGGGATCCTCAGCCAGACCCTTTGGGTAAGCACCACATCTGCTCAGTGGGTTTGTTCTCACCTCCTCTGTCCATAGCCAAAATTCACTCCTTCGGTGCATCGCTCTGGGTGCCTAGAAAAAAGGGACACATTTCTGCTGGACACTTCCGTTCCCCTCCCTCCTCTCACTGTGCACTTAGGGAACCTCTTTGGGGTCAGAGATCAACAAAAGACTTGAAAGAATCTAATTTGGGCCTTTATCCAGTCATTCCAATGGAACAGCTAACATATTCCATTGGCACTATAGATGGATAGAATCATGGCTTTCAGTTCTTGGGGAGCATATCCCCTAGTATACATTATTATCGAATCCTATTTGGGGTGTAGTTAAGATAGAAACATTCCTGGGGCAAGTCCTAGACCACCTCTAAATCTTTGACATCTAAGTTTCTTGAGCTTGAGTCTGGTGGCTACAATGACCCACTGTGAAGAGAAGTATGGGGGTGGGCGGTGCTTATTCACCTCTGGAATCTAGAATGTTCAAGATTGTGTCTGTGGGGGAGGGGCCCTATTCACTTCAGAGTCTAGGGTATTCATGAATGCATTCTAATATCCCCTACCTTCACTCTGGTCCTGGTCCTTCCCTAGATAGATGGCTTGGTGAGTTCAGTAGGTAAGAAAATTCATCCTCCTTACCAAGGGCCTGCAGCTGCTAGAAGTCTCAGAAAGGAAAGATCTCCTTGGACAGATCCAAAGTCCATTGCCTGGCCCATCCTCAATCAGCCAGTCCACAGGCATTTATTATCTACTCTGATGGGAGCTAGGGAAACTGGGACAGAAATGAAGCAATCCCTACCTGATCTCTGGGATCTGACTAAAAGATCTAAAAATTCCTCAGAACCTGGGATTTGTAAACTTGTGTTGTACACCCTTTTTGTGGTCTGGTGAAACTTATGGGCTCCTCAAAATAATACCTTTAGATGGAAAAAAATAAAATATATAGGATTGCAAAGGAAACCAGGAATAAAAAAAAAAAAAAAAAGGAAAGGTCACACCACAGGTTTCTGAGCCCTCCTGCAGGTGGGGGGAAAGGCAGAAGAAGCTGAGAGGAGGGCTGAGTTAGGCCATTGGTTTTTCAGGTGAGCTTTGAATGCAATGATACCCAGAGACAGTTGAGCAGCATGTACATTCCAGGTAATGGAAAGAGGCAGGTCAAAGGTAGGGAGGTGGGAGATGGTGTAGTGTGTATGAGGAAGAGTACAAGGCTAATTTGAGTGGCCTATAGAATGTGTGGAGGAGAAAAGCGGGAAAGGTTTGGGGGAGCAGTTGGGAAAGGCTTTAAATACCGGCTGGAGAAGCTGATTGTGATTCCTGGACTTAACAGGGAGCCTGGCTTAGTTGTTGAGAAATTGATGTCACCTCCATGATGATGAAGAATCTGAGAAAAATTCCAATGGAAAATTGAGAGTAGCAACGTTAGGGTTAATTTTTAAATGGTCAGCTTCAGTATTGTGCCAGTCCCTGTCCTCAAGAAGCTTATCATGGGGAGGAAGTGTTTATAAGCTGAGACTTTGGCCGCTTACATAAAACTGATTCCCAGAGTCTTTGAGGCTGGCCCCAGAGAGAAGATATATAAGTTTGAAACAATTTAGCAACGACGTAACACTGCCAACATGAATGTTTTATGCAAGAAGTCTACTATGTAGCATGTGAGGTCAGGCAGTGAGGTTTGTGGGCATCCAGAATGCCAGGGTTAGAGGTGGGAATTGAAGCCTAGGTGAAGGAGAGAAGTGGCACCACAGGTTGGGGTATAGCCTGAGCAAAGGTTTGGGACTGGGCAGGTGCTGGCTAGGCTGAAGGCAGAGAGAGGAGATTCCCGCTCGCCAGCACAGAGAATCCTAGGAGCAAAGCCACGGCAGATGAGGTTAAAAAGGTATGGTAAGTCCAGGTTCCAGAAGGATGGGAAAGCCCGACCCAGGAGACTGGCCTTCATCCTGCAGGCAATGGGGAACCTTGGGAGACTTTTGAGTTCTGCAGGAAAAGATGGAAATTGCGATTCAGGCCAATTGAGCTGGCAGCAGATGTCCCGGATGACTGGGCAAGGGGAGGAATTGAAGGTTGGTAACTCCAGAGGCTGTTGCAAACAATAGTTCAGTGTGGGGAGAAAGGGGCTAGGGCAGGGTGGACAATTCATTAACCATGTATATTTAGTGCTGGCACAAACTATGATTTTTGTGGTAGACTTAACTTTCTAATTATGTTTTGCTGAAGCTAAAAGTAACGTTCTTTTCCGTTCCCTTAGCAAGTGGAACTGAAGAAAGGAGAAATCCAATCACTTAGAATGGGTGGGAGGTGGCAGGACCATTATTACATGCATTAATAGCAGTTGTAAGAACAACAATTTAAGGAAATGAATATGTAGCCCTTTACAGATTGGCAGAATCCTGCCCTGGCCTGACCTAGGGGAATTTCCTCTCCTCGGGCCTCAGTTTCTTCACATGTAAAATAGGGGTGTGAGACTAGCTAGTCTTATATTAGAAGTGCTCCCTTCACCAGAAGGCAGAGATGTTGCAAGATTGCCAGATGAGGACACTGAGGCACGGACAGGTAAAGGGCCTAACCTGTCATGGCCCCCTGGCCAATACAGAATGAAGACTAGAATTCAAAACCAAGTGGACTCTGACTCCTGTCACTCAGTCCATCCCCACAGCACTGCTGACTTAACCTTTTGCCAATGGCTAATCAAGAAGTTAGATGCTATACAGCCACGGGAATGAAAAGCTGACCAGCCTCTCCCTTCCTCCTCCATGCCTCTGCCCTCTCATTTAATTCCTTCCATGGATGCAGAGAGAAGCCACTTGGGCCTTCACCTCCTACACTACTCTGGTTCATGGCTTCCCACTCATCTGGCAGAGAGGAGTCCATCACCCAAAGGGCTCGGGCCGCCCTCCCTATCTCTTGACATTGGGTGGAGACCAGTGGGGCAGGACCTGGAGGCTGCCTAGCCTCTGCCCAGAAGGCATGGTGGACCAAGTTTCCTTTTGGTTAAGACTTTCCTTTGATGGCCTCTTTATGCCTCTTCCTTTCCCAAAGGACTAATACAACAATGGAATCCATAGGTATTTCTAGTTGCTTTCTTCAGTATCCTGTTTCCTCTGGGTGGTGGGTAGGTCTGGGGTCAGACAGCAGAAGGCATATGTTTTGGCTGCCCCTGAGGGCTTGTGTGGGGGCAGAGGAAAGGGGAGAGTGAGGAGAGCTGCCAGGGCTGGCAGCCACGGCTCTGGGAGTGGGCTCGGATGCAGCCCCTTGGGCTGGCAATGCCCCCTGCTTCCGCCCCAGTTCTAACTTCAGCCTGCCATTCCAGACAGACTTCTCTATCTGCTGATTCAGGACATGACTTCCAAGTAGTTTTCTTTTTTCTTTAGAGAAAAAAAAAGGTATTTATGTATTCATTCATTCATTTTAAGCCTAAATACGAAACAAGAAAAGAAAAAAAACATTGTCATGCACACAGCAGAACATGACATGAAAGTCAATTTAACGCTTTTCTTTTAAACAAATATTGCTGCTAATTTCTCCTGACATCATTGACATTCCATGTGACTCTTCATCATCCCCCTCTCCCCAACACACACAAGCTTCCCTTATAACAAAGAAATGCACTGTGAAGCCAAACAAACCAATGCCTCGGCTGCGTCTGGCGAGGAAGGCCTCATTCCACTCCCATAGATCACCACCTCTGAGCCAAGAAGAGGAAAGCATGTTCTGCCCATTGGTGCCTCAGAGCCATGCCTTGTCCCTGCCTTGGGTACCTTTCAGAGGGCATTCAGTGTTTACTTCTGATCATTTTGTACAGGATGCTCCGGGTTTGGCTGTCTCCCTCCCTCTTTAGATGCTTCCTGACTTTTCTCCTCCCGGGATCACAGGATCTCAGCATCCCCGGATTTAGACTTGGAAGGAAGCTGCCTTAGAACTCTTCTAGCCCAAGTCCCTTGATTTACAGAGGCCCAGGAGGAGACACTTGTCTCTTTGGCCCAGTGTGTGAGGCCCTTCCCCTTCTGGCTCCTGCAAAAGCTCCTGTTGCTATCTCTGGCCCATTTTCCCTTCCACTCAGAGCCTTCCTTCCTCACCTCCAATGCCCTTCCAGGTTGAACCTGGATGCCTGAGGTGCCTCTGAGAAGCCTGGCTTGATTCTTGCAGTCTTTAGTGGTCTCTTCCTCCTCCAATTTTCTGGTCTTTGCTTTTGTGTGTGGAAACTGTGCCCTACTTCCTTCCCCCCCTCCTCCCCCCCCCCCATCCCTTCCACACCCCCCCCCAACCCCCCCCCCCCAGAATGTCTGCTCCTTGAAGGCAGGGCCTGTTCCATCATTGGGTCTGGCATGGGTCCTGGGCCCTGTGTTCCTTTGGAAATGTTCATCAGCAACTGAGAGGCAATGAGTCTGTGAATGGCCTCACCTGTTAAAATCATACATCTTCCAAGGCTTGGCTACAATCAAATGTGACATACTTTCCATGTCAAAGTGAGACGCTGCTGCATATTTGTTGGGGCTATGGAAACAATGTTAGGTTGGGAGTCAGAGGCCCTGGGCTTGAGTCCTGGCTGTGCTTCTTCCTAGAGGGTGACCGAGGCCCAACCACTCCCTACCCCATCCTTTGGTCTGAGGAGAGGATTGAATTCAGGGATCTCTGAGCGCCCTTTCTCTTGGGAACTTTGATCCTAGGAACCTGCTGCCATCTTTGAAGGCCTAGTACAGACCTGCAGTCTTTGTGAAGGGTTCCTTCCCTGGCCACCAAAAGTGGATGTGATCTCCCATGGTACGTAGGGGATGATCTCTTCTGCCTTCTGGTTTCTGGACATTCACATCTTAGCCCCTGATCCTGCTTTTAAACTTTGAAGGCAGGTAGGGAAGTGGCAAATGCTCCTTGCACAGGCCATGCCTAGGGTAGAAAACCCCTGTGGAATTCAGACAGCCCTTGGGCTTTGACCCTTTGTCCAGGGGGTCCAATGTCCAAGCTCAGTTTCCCAGTTCAGTCACTGACTGAAGCAAGATCTGGTCAGGGTCAGTCTGAAGTTTCTCAGAAGTCCTAAGTGGAGAATTAGCTCTGCCTTGAGACTCTCCCTTAGCGGGTGGTGAGGATGACTTCTGGAATGTTTGTGAGCTCAGCATACTGCAGGAATGCATGGCAGGCCTTCTTTTTAAGACTGTAATGAACTCTCCTTCTAATGAAATCCTATTGCTAGACTTCAGTAGGGTGTGGAGCAGTCAGTCAGTCAACAAGCTCTTATTATGTGTCGGGCCCTATATTAAGCCCTGGGGATACCAAGAAAGGAAAAAGCAATCCCTACCTCCCCCAAAGCTCCCAGTCTAATAGGGGAGACCCATGCAATGTTGTACAAACAAGGTCTAGACAAGACAAATGTAATCCCAGAGGGAAAGTGCTTAGCGCAGGTGCTTCATACTGAGGTGACATCAGCAGACCTCTGGAGGAGGGTATGACTTGAACTGAGTTTTGAAGAAAGCCAGGGAAGCCAGGAGGTGGAGATGAGGAAGGCAAGCCAGCCAGTGCAAAGACATGGGCATGGGAGATCTCAGCTGTGAAGAGGTGAAGGCGAAATGAGCCAATCATGGTAAAGGGCTTAGCACAGGATCTGGCACATGGTGCTGTATAAATGTCAGCCATTCTTGTTGATGTATAAAGACTGGAAAGGTAGGAAGGGGCCACACAGAAAGGGCTTGAAGACCAGAGTGTTTCATATGGTAATGGGATGTTGCCATTGAAGCCCACTGAGTAGGGAAATGCCATCAAGGTTGGCCAGCACTGTTGTTTGCGGTATAGCATCAGTAAGAAGGGAGGGCTTTCCAGCAGGCAGGAGGAAAACAGTGAAAAGCCCTGGATAGGAGAAGGGGGATGCTGCATGTGAGGGACACCGAGGCAGTCCGGATGGGCAGAGCCAGACTGTGCATGGAACGAACTAGACTGAAGGGAGCCACAAAGGCAGATTGGGGCCAGGCCATGAAAGGAATGGAAATGTCCAACCAAGAAGATTCCAGAGCCAACGAGGAGCCATTCACTGAGGAGGGCAGTGACAGGAAGGTTGGATGATGAAGTGGTTTCAGCTCCAGCTTCTCATGAATCCCTACTGAGGGCTTTATCATGCCTGAGCCAGAAGCACTCACTGTTGGATCTCTGAAAAAGACAAGGAGATGAAAGCCTCTCTTATGGAAAAACGGTTGCCCTGCCTGCCTTTTCATCTCTTCCTTATTCTTCTATCTCCGTCTCACATCTCTGCCAAGCTTCAGGTTGGGATTCGGATTTGGTGAGGGGGAAGGTTGCTGGGAGCAGATTTAGGCCATCAGAACCATCCCAGAGGGGAAGGGCTGCTTTGAGAGGAGAGAGTGAAGGTGTTCCTGTTCGCTGGAGGTCTCAGCAGAGGCTGCAGGTTTTAGAGACCTATCTTGTAGAGATGCAGCTTAGACTCACTGATGGTGGGCAGGGCTGCTAACTCTGCTAACTCTGACACTGCCATTGTGACTTGGTGTGAGTTCCATGCCCCAGGAAGACGTCAGCAGAGGCTTAGAATGTCAGTAATAGTCTTATAGGACCTTGGATTTAGACATGGAAAGGGACTGGTGGGTGTTGAGTCCAAACCCCCATTTTATAGATGACTAAACTGAGTCCCAGAGGGAAGACTAAGACTTGGACAGCCATGCCTGACTCTTGCTGCAGGGAAAGCTGACCCCAGGGATTACAGTCATTCTGATATTCTCTCCATTGGTTCAGATGGTCATTTGCCCTATGTTGGGTTATTTGCAGTGAGCAAGGTGGGCTGAGATCTCATCTCTTCCACTAACCAGTTGTATGGCCTTGGGAAAGTCCCTCTGCTCTCCATGCCTCAGTGTCCTCCCAAAGAGGGCTTTGGGGAAGGCATCCCCTAAGGCCTCTCCACCCCTAAATCCCCAGACCCTCTGAAGAGAGAGTCCACTCCATCAGGGCCCTTCTCCTTTCCCTGCCTCTCACGGTACCTGGTGGGCCTGGGCACCAGGCCTGCTGACTTTCCTGCTCACTCCTTGGTCTCCTTTGGGGTGTGCTTGCCTGCAGGGCTGGAGGGCTTGTGGCCCTTTATGAGCTGCAATCTTTAGCTGGGTCACGGGCAATCCCGCATCACCTGAGCATCATCCACCGTCCTCTGGAGCTGGGAGGGGCTACCTCCCTTCCTCCTCACAGTCACAAGCATCCAAGGGCCTTCAGGCACAGAGATTTTCTCGCTATCATTTTCCTTTTCTTTTTTTTATTCAATTTTCTTTTTTAATTAACAAAACCATCTAATTCCTCTCCCTCATTTGAAGAAGAGAAAAATAAAACTCAGAACAAATAAGTAGATTTAATTCCAGCGTTGGCCATGTTTATGTGTGAGACATATATGTAAGTGTGTGTGTGTGTGTGTGTGTGTGTACATACACGTCTGCATCTGTCTGTCCCTAGTCAGGTCTCATTCTGTCCTGTGAGTTTGTCCCCTCTCTTAAGGAGGTGGGGAGCCCCTGGCATTTTCCCAGTGAATCTTCACTTCAGTCAAATGAAATGGGCCAGAATGCAAAGAGAAGGTAAAGCCATATCCCTGCATTGTGCTTGAGTAGGAGATAGGACCGGGCCCTCCTAAGAGTAGACAGACCAGGCCTTGCCCAGCCTGTTAACCCTCCTAATTATTATTCATAGGTAAATCCTTGGGGTTTGGTGGTGTCCTGCCTAAAAGGCAGATACAGGTTATGATGTTTAGAGGGTGCTCACCTTATTGAAGGTGGAATTTCTATCCGAGGCTTGATTGTGGAGGTTAAATATTCAGGTGCATGGGAAATAGAAGGTATATCTCCTTGCCCACCTGCTCACAGTGCTTTGGGAGTCACTAGAGAAAGCAAAGTTGAAGAAGTTTGGTGGGGTTGGAGAGGGGGAGGGAGGAAGGAGAAGAAAGAGAGAAAGAGGGAAGGAGAAAAATTGAGAGGAGAAGAAAGGGAGAAGAGAGGGGGGAGGGAGGAGAGAAAGCAGAGAGGGGAGACACAGAGAGAGAGAGAGGGAGGGAAGGAGAGGGAGAGGTCTGTGGGTCTGTGCCTCACCTCAGAAACTCTCTCCTTTGCCACCCTCAGCCTTTTTTTTTTCCTCCTGAGTTCTCTGTATGCTTATGTACAGAATTTCCACCAGGGGCTTTGGAAGTTCTGTCAGAGTTAGTGGCGGGGGGTCTTGGGACCATCCAGCATCACTCATCCATAAGAGGAATCCTCATAAAATGTCCAGAACAAAAGTGACCATCTTGGCTCTGCTTGAAGACTTCCAAGGACAGGGAGTTCACTATCTGTAGAGGGACATTGTTGCTGGTATAAAGCCCAAATGTGCTTCTTTCCATCTTCCCTGCTCTGCCCGTCTTCCACATGTCAAGTCTTCACATAGCTGAGGACTTCCCTCCCCCTTCCCCTTCCCCCTTCCCCCAGTCTTTTCTTCTCTAGGTAAAACATCCCCAGTCATTTCAGCTCCTTCCTGTATGCAGTGCTCTCTCAGCCCTTCTCCATCCCATTGCCGTCCCTAAAAACTCCCTGGCTTTTCAATTTCCTGTCCTTCATGACTCCTTAATGAACACCGTGCTCCTGATGAGGTCTGACTGGCACAGACCCTTCCTATTCCAGGGAGTGCAGCCTCCCCTTAATGCTGCCCAAGGCTCCCACTTAACACTGGTGATTCATTGAGCTGGAGTCCACACCCCCCTCCAAGATCTTTTCAATCTCTACTCTCCAGGCTTGTCCCCTTTCATACATATAAAATGATGAACTTGATTTTTCCCTGTGCAAACCTTTAGACTTAGCCATGACAAGTTTACAGCTGAAGTTGCTTCTGGCAAGGGGGCAGGCATAATTCCACATTATGGAATGGACAGAGCATTGCAGGTGGTGGTGGGGGACCAGGAAGTCTGGGTTCAAATCCTGGCTTGACATGTACTAGCTGTGACCATAAGCACATTACCCAACCTCTCCATTCCATGGTGCCCTCATTGGAAAAATGGGGACAATAATATCTAATTCTACCTGTCTTGCAGTCTTCTAGTGGGGAAAACCAAAGTATGACATGAACATAATTGATTATTTGGACCTAATTCCTCCAAGCATATGGGATCATAGCGGGATGGCCCTCTCCACCATCAACACAGGAGCTGCTCCTTTATGACTTGGCAGATGGGCTCTGAGAGTAGCCGTGGTCTGATCTAATTATAAGCACCTACTATGCATGAGGCAGAGTGACTGAACCAAGGCCCTTCGCTTTTCTCAGGGTCCCAGATCACTGTCTGAAGCTGTAAATTGTACAGAAGGGGCCAATCTCTGTTGGTAGAAAGAGTTTCTTCATTGGGAAAGACAAAGGGATGGGGGGAGGATATGTAGGGCCCTGAGCCAGGCTCTGGGATGCAATCAATCAACCAGTCAATCAGCAAACACTTATTAAGTGCCAGTTGTGTGATGGCCACTGTGCTGTGTCTCTGAGGGATACAGAGAGGAAAGGGAGGCGGCTGCTATCTATGAGGGGAGCCACTATGCAGATAGAGATGTGTGCTGGCTCATTGAGAGGAGAAATCAGTCCTGGAAGAGGGGCCAGCCCAGCTCTGCTTTTAAGGAAGGAAGGGATTCATTCCATCAGGAGGAGGTGAGCAGGTAGGGGATTCCCCATGAGGGGTTGGGGGGCCATTTTCAAAGACTCAGAGATGGGGGGTGCCAATGAGCCTTTCCAAACTTGGCTGAGTTGGTGCAGAGAAGCAGGCTTTGCCCAGACCTGTAAGAGAATCATCTCAGCTCTGGAGATCCTGTGAAAACTTGTGCTTCCGCAGCCTGTTAGGAATCCAGGCCGGGCACGCTTTGTGCTCCCTGCCGGCAGACAACAGTGGAAGACACCAGAGGATACCGATGTTTGTCTTTGGTTGCTCAAAGAAAGCCGGGAAGTAGGGTCCCTGGGTCAGGCGCATGCCCTCTTCCTCCCCACCCCTCTTCTTATGCTCCATTTTAGCCTCTTTTTGGATCAAGAAGTGGTTGGTGGTGCACCCAAGAGAGTCAGGATGACTCATCTTCCTAAATTCAAATCTGGCCTCAGACACTTAGTAGCTGTGTGACCCTGGGCAAGTCACTTAACTCAGTTTGCCTCAGTTTCCTCATCAATAAAATGAGTTGGAGAAGGGAATGGCAAACCACTCTAGCATCTTTGCCAAGAAAATCCCAAAGTGGGTCATGGAAAATCAGACATGAGTGAAATGACTGACCAACACCACGTCAATAAATGGCAGGGAATGGATTGCTTGAGTAGATGGAGGGGTCAGCCTTGGTAAGCACTGAGACCACCTTGTTCTTTGAGGGGGTGAAGGAGTAGAGAAAGACAGAAGGCATCCGAGTGCTAGGAGGTGAGGCCTCCAGAAGAGTGACCTCCATTCTTTCTGTAAAGTAGGAGGTAAGTTCTTAGGTGAGAAAGTAGAGAGGGGGAGCCATAGTGTGTTTGAGGAGGGATGAGAAGGTCTGGAAGAGCCTTGGTGGAGAGGGAGAGAGGGTGTGATGTGGGAGGCCCACTGGGATTGCCCGGTGTTGCCTGAATATCAGATGGATTTGAGAGGAGAGATTCCAGAATGATAAGGTCCATGCAGGAATGAGTCAGCTCTCTTGCAGGATCTAACTGTTGATGGGATATTTTATGGGGAAAAGACCTGAAGCCCCACAGGATATCAGTGGTCATAGGTCATGGATCACAGGTCTAAAGCTGTTAGCGAACTTAGAAATCCTCTCATCTAATATCCTCATTTTACATGTAGGGAAACTGAGGCTGTGACTTGCCTGAGACCACTGCAGTAGAAGAGTCAAAGGCAGGATATGGAGCCAGGTCCTGTGACCCCAAAGCCAGCATTTTTTTTCTGCTAGATTTCTTACCTCTGTCTTCTAACTCAGAGTCTGAACCATTTTCTGGTCTTAATGTGATGCACTGTGAATTGGAGGAACCCTATTGCAGGCTTCATTCATTCTCTTCTGAGGATCAGTCTGTGAATGCAGACTGGAATCACAGTGTGCTGGGAGGAATCAACGAGAGCTGGAGGTCTGAGAACATCTTCTGTTACCCATAATTCCTTACTGATTCAGACACTTGCCACCACCTGTGCACCCCAGAGTGGGTAAGCAATCCCAGGAAATCCTGTGGATGAGCCAAGGCTCAAGCTCACCTTTGTGAGGTCCCTGGGCCCAGGGCTCACTTAATCATTGAAATCTTTGGGGCTTGTTTCCAGATAAGAGGACAAATTGTTTCCAAGGCTGTTTGCAGCCATCTTTCTATGCCTCCACCAGGCAGATCGCAAAGGTGCCTTGGCTAGGTCTGTGAGCTCATTGTGGGGAGCTCTCTTCCGTGATTCATCGACGGGATCGTCTGCCCCTCAGCCCTACTCCTCCTTCCATCAGTCCCTCTTGGCCAGGCTGGGAATGGGGGGTCAAGAAGGGTAGCAAACACGCCAAGAGTCCTTTGATACCGCTACCAATGGGTCCCATGGGCCACACGTAGGTTTTCTCTCACTTTCCCTCATCTTTTGTTTCCATGGTACATTTTTCCAACACTGACCTTTGCTCCTTATGGTCAGTGCTTTGGTTGTAACATGTTGCAGTCTGCTTCCACCCACCATGCACCTTTCCAGTGGCATTTAGGGAGCCCTGCCTCATCGCATCCTGCATCTCAGGAGCCATCCACAGATTGTCAGTAGAAGAAAGTTAGTGTTAAAAAAAGACACAGGCTTTTGTTTCAGAGAAAGATTCTGGGCATTAAACAGAAACAGCAATACTTAGGCATTTGTCAGTTGGGTCTAGTTGACTGTCTAAGCCATATGTGATAGCCAGTAGCTTATGGTATGACAGATAAATTAAATTGATACAAATACATTTCTTTAAAAGTAATCTTTAATTCATACTATTTGCTAATTCAGAATGTCCATACAATTGCTTTCTACCCAAAGCCTTTCCTGAGCTCACCAGCTGCTAGGGCACTCCTACACACCAACTGTGGTTTTTACCTTGTGTTTATCTTGTATAGATTTTAAATGTGATTATTTGGGTAAATCCTGGTTTGCTAAAAGAAGATAGGAAATGTTTTCTTTTTTCTTGGTTTAGTCCAATACCTGACAAATAAGTAATGGATGCTTTTTGGTTGGATTCTTGTAAGACATATCATAGATATATGTAGATATAGGTGCATGTGTACATTTACATAAATACACATGTGAATGGAGAGGAAACATGCATGAATGTATATATGCATGTGTGTATGTATGCATGCATACATATGTGTGTATATGTATATGTTTATATATGTGTGAATGTGGGGAGACAGAGACAGAGGGAGAGGGGGAGAGAGAGAGAGAGAGAGTTCAGAACTTTAAACTAGCTACCTGCTTCTTGGCTGAGTTCCATTTTGAACACCTCTTTAAGCAGGTTTCTTCTCCTCCTCCCCCCCACCCCAATGAGTTCCTTATTTGTGCAAAGCCCCTCTGACCTCTCTTTCCAGCTGAGACAGCTCTCATCTAAGTCACTGTCTAATCAGCTGGTGCAGTGGTTACTCTTTATCTCTGCAAAAGCGGGTGCTGGAAGCAGCCCTCCCCATCTCCCCCTCTAGTTGGGTCAGAATGAAATGCAGACTATAGATATTGGGCTATGATGCCGCTAGGCTGGGGCATTGATTGATTTCTGGTGGCTCACTCAGCTTGCTTGTTGGCTTGATAAGAGAGATTGTGCATCTCCCAACAGCCTTGTATAAAAACCAGTACATTAAGAAGGCTAATCTCCATCAGCTCATATTTGCCTAGTGCTTTCCTGGGTTAACAGAATGGAACATTGCATCTGCAGTAGGGCTCTCTCTAGAAAACAGTAGAGGTGATTCCTCATTCCATTGCTGCAGCCTCTACTGGAATTTTTCTTAGTGACAAATGCTTATTTTTTAATTGAAAGCAAATTCAGGCCACTCTTGTTCTAAGAATGTTTGTCAATGTTTTCAGTGCTCTTCAAGATTGGAGACATCCTAGAAGTTAGCAAAACTAGGTGGGGGGAGTTATAAAAATGCCCTAAATAATGCGGCTCCGGGGAATGGGGAAAGTGAGTTATGGCTGTCTTCTAGGTTTTCTAGTATCCGATAAACTTTCTAGAGACAGGTGGCAAATAGAGTGAGGAAGGCGTAGATCCAAATCCCATGTCCAACATTTACTAGAATGGACCTCAGCAGCAGTGTCACTGTGGGCGAGCTGTGTGACCTTAACTTCGGCTTCCTCATCTGAACAATGGGAATGATGAACCCCCAGGTTTGCTGAGCCTCAGGTTCCTGATCTGTAAAATGCATACAGTGGTACCTGATAGTCACAGTAGTGGACCTCTGGTTGAGAGGGGCCTCAGCGGTCACCTGGGCCAGCTTGTGCCTGGAAGGAATCTTGGTTATAACATGCCCTGGTGAGGGTGTACCCGCCATCTCTCAGGGCAGTCCATATAATTTTGGGGGCAATTCTAATTCTTAGGAAATTCTTTTAGATCTCTTTGAACTTCATAGCATTTTTCCTGGCTCTATCTGGGGCTGAACAGAGCAAGCTGAGTCCCTCTTTCCTCTCCTAGCCTTCAAGTACTTGGAGCAGCTGTGATGCTCCCCTGAGTTTGTTTCTTTAGATCAGACACCCCCAGGTCCTTCAGCCAGTCCTCATGCCTGCCTAGGGTTGTAGCTCAGTCTCCTCATCTTTAAAATGGGTCCAATGAGACCCCTAGCCCTTATTTTGCAGGATTGTTATGAAGCTTGAAAGAGATGTTTGTGAAACTTTTACAAACCTTATAGCATTATTGGGCAGCTATTATTATCACCATCATCATTATTGATAGTGATGATGATGATGATGGTGATGATGGAAACTTTTTTTTTTTTAAGACAAGCCTAGGGGCGGCTAGGTGGTGCAGTGAATAGAGCACTGGCCCTGGAGTCAGGAGGACCTGAGTTCAAATGTGACCTCTGACACTTAACACAAAGCTAGCTGTGTCACTTAGGCCCAATTGCCTTACCTTCCCCCTTCCAAAAAAAAAGCCAAAAAAAAAAAAAGACAAGCTCAGATTGGTGAATCCTTTCTGAAGGTGAATATTGTCTCCCTTGACTTTGAGGTCCATCCTAAGCATTCTCTGGAGGGAAAGAGGTGAACCAGATAGTCCTGGCTGCTCTAACCTGGTACAGAGAACTGCTGAGACAGGACCTTTCACCTCCCATTCTGTTCATTTCTGGACAACCCCCACATGCCCATCAGTCAGTCCATCCACCACTGTTTCTGGCTCATGTTTTTAGTGATGTAGGGGAGCAGAGGTGACAGATTTTGTTTTCAAAGGAAATCCTCCATTTTTGTTTAATAAGGCAGTTATCAGAAGGTAATAAAGTCTCAGCTCACATGCCCAAGTGTCTTATGGAAGGATCTTTCAAATTCTTTAAAATCCAGCTTTAAAATCAGTTAGCAGCACCCTGGCTCTCACTGGCTGAGTGAGATTTAATAGAACTCCTGTTAAACATTTATTGCTTATTTAATTCAAAATTAACTTAATCACCACAGTTGGTAACAACCACTGAGTATTTAATTAACATTCAGCAAACTACCTTATTAAGTCTAAATTGGATCCAGGCTGGTCTTGTTTATCCCCTTTGGTTTGCAAACACTGGTTTCTTCACCTCCCACCCCAAAAGACCTTGGGTGTTCCCAGGAAACACTGCAGAGAGCAGCCTGGGCGGCCTCTTCTGGTCAGTTTTCCTTTGTCCTCTGGACACTGTGACAAGAGGTAGGGGCAGAGCAGGTTGAAAAGGTGGGTAGAACTATCAGGTGGGTGCTGACTGGCGTAGCAGTGATTTCCAATTGACTGTGATAAGTATTTGTAGCCCACGTGTAAGGTATATCTGGTGGGGTCCAGGTGGTCAGAAACAGGGTCTAGCAACTTTCTAGGCACCATTCAACCTAAAGTGTTTGGTGGCTAGTGTCTCAGTAGTTGTCCCTTCTGCAGGGGGTCGAGGGCAGGCTGGTGCTCACCTTCCTTTTGAGGACTGGTTATCAGTGGGGGACCATCCCAGGTTTCCTCCTACACCTGACACAGCATTGGCAGAAAGATCAGGAAGGTGAAGAAGAGCCTTGGGTCTGGTTGACTTGTGGGAGCCGAGGGAGAACTGTTAGGCCTTGCTTCTATTCTGACTTTGTGAAATAGTGTCCATAGGCTTGATGTAAACATTTCCATTGGACAGCTGTCTCCCTCATCCCCCCGCCCTTTCCTCCCTTTTCTGTACTCCAATGATACTGCCCTCCTCACTTTTCCTTCCATAAGATGCTCCATCTCCAGACCCCAGGCATTCGCATAAAATTGATTCCACAAACCTTTGGTACCACTTGGGAAACAGGGAATTTCAAGAAACAAGAAAAATACACATATTTGATCTATCTTTTCATCTGAGATTTGACTAAAAGGTCCAAAGGGGCATTGACATTCGTCTTTTTTTGGAGGGCCGGTGATTGCTTACTATAGCCCATATTTAATTAATATGAAATGCATTGATTACCATGAGCTGTCTATCTAGTTGTCTTTTCTGTGCTGGTAATGCCATGCAATTCCAACTTCTTCTGATCACTCAGCTCTCTTTTCATGATATTGTAGAGGACAGAGGTCTGGTTGGGGATTAGGAAGATTTGGGTTTGAATCCTGACTCTTCCATTTATTACCTCTGTACCACTAAGCAAGGCACTTATCTTAGTTGACTTAAAAGACTGATATTCTCCAAAGTTCCTTGATGATTTCTTTATAATCTTAGATTCACAGGATTTTAAAGCTGACAAGGATCCACACTTAGCCTAATGCCTCATTTTATAGAGCAAGAAAGAGAGGCTCAGAAAGGCAGGAATTTTGTCCAGGAGGGAGGCAGAGCAGGAAGAAGCTAGTCATATGGCACCTACTATGTGCCTGTAGACTTTATGAGGATTATCTCCTTTGAGCCTTTCGGGGTCAGAAAGCTAGTACTCGAAGAGCTGGGATGTCACAGAGATTGTCCAGGTTCCCACTCTGGACTTTTCCCTGTCACCTCTTTGACTCAGTAGGCTTCCAACTTATTTATGAGTAGTGAGTAGTGATAAAAGCCAGTCCAATCCCACTTCCCAGGCATAAAAGTTGACCCAGAGCCTCAGCATGGACTTCTAGGTTCATACTGACCAGTCCTTCGGGTTGAGGAGAATGACCAGAGTAGAAATCCCTGGTGATCTTGCTTCACAGCCTCCAGAGTAGGCTCCATATTGTCTCTCTCCGTTCGAGGCACAGGGATTCCAAAAAAGGTCATCTTGGCAGAAGCAGACTCAACAGCGTAGCCTGGAGACTTTGTGTACCCCAAGAATACCAACAGCACAGGATGGTGTCACGTGAGACATTCTGCGAACCATAGCAGGTTCCAGCATTAAGTTCAGCCCAACAGTGAATGAAAAGACATTTGTTAAGGGCTGGGTATATGCCTAGCATTGTGCTAAATTACCAAAGCAAGAGACAATTCCTGCCCTTCTACAACTTTCTTTTTAATGAGGAGGGGAGTTTGGGTTTGAGGAGAGAGCTAGATCCAGCCCCAAACACTGATTCTCTGTCTACTGTGTCCAAAGCCCTTTGCTGGATACTCACCATCCTGAAGTAAGACACATCATACCATGCAAATGTCAGCTAGAATCACAATGTTCAAAGAAGGGGTGACAAGCAGAGGAAAGGGAAGCAAACCCCAAGGCCCCCGAGAAGGGCTGTGACATTTTGTTGACCTTCACTGAGGAGTCTGAGGAGTGACTCCAATCATCTTCCTAAGGCTTACGTTTCCTGTACTTGGGGTTAAAAATAATTCCAACCTTTCCTTGCTGGCAGCTTGTCCTTTGGATGTTGGGTGCCTGCCTCTGGACGTAAGCCTTGTCCTGCCTGAACACCCACACTCCCAGTCACTTTGAAAAGCTTCACTGGGGAGAAGATGGATTTCTGGGGTGGGAGATGAATCCTTAAAATAAAATGGTTCTCGGTACCAACTGGGAAGATTTGGTGGGTTATTTTTCCAGTACAGGGAGTGCAGAGACATTTTTCCATTGACATTCTTTCCTTTGGGTCACCTGTGGGTTTTTGGCTAGGATCCGAGAGCAGGCTGGCCATGCAGCCTCTGAGGGCCACCGGGGGAGGGGGGGACGGCACAAGTTGTCGCCTTATCCGCCCTTGGCCCATTGGCCCACAGCTGTCTGAAGCCATGGGTTTTAGTCCCACTTCGGGGGAACTTTGGACTCTTGGACGTTTTTTCTTGTGAAGCAGCTCTACTTCTCATCTGTCTTCTCCGTTCTGTTTTCTCAACTATCTGTCTGAATGGGTACACCTAGCTTTCCTCTGCACTGCTGTTGTGTTTCAGTCATGTCTGTCTCTCCCTGATCCTATTTGGGGTTTCCCAGCAAAGATACGGGAGCAGTTTTGCCATTTCCTTCTCTAGCTCATCTTACAGGTGAGGAAACTGAGGCAAACATGATTAAGTGACTTGCCTGGGTCCCACAGCTAGGAAGTATCTGAGGCCACATTTGAACTCGGGTCCTCCTGCAGCACCTGGCTGCCCTTGCCTACCAATTTCTTCAATTTAAAAAGCCTATTTGCTTAGGGTTATGTGGCCCTGGGAAGATACATCCTTACCAACTCTCCTTAGGTGCTCTCCTGTGATAGCTTATATTTTAAGGTAACCTCTTGAAAGGGGAGGCAGTGTGGTTTAATGGAAAGGAGCAAGCCTTAAAGTCTGGGTTCAAATTCTACCTTTGCCACTTAATAATAGGCTTCTAGAGAAATCACTTAACCTTTCTGGGAACTCATTTAAATAAGAGGGTTGGACTGAGCCCAATCTAGGCCGTTTTTTAGATCTCATTCTCATTTCCATACCATCTTCAGAAGGAGGGTCACTTTTCTAAATCTGCTTGATTTCCAGTGGCTAGAAGGAAAGACATGGCACCTCTGTCCTTCCATACAGTTTTTGGTTTCCTGCCTAAGACCTTATGATTTAAAAGTTAACAAGCCCTTGTAGGAACCATGATGGTGGCCCATTACCACTGGGATGCCTGAGAGATGTTCTAGGACAGTCTTTAACATTGAGGTCCAATGCCAGGTCTCTCTAAATGCTCTTAGGGTCCTGGTCTTTGTGGTGTTTGGACATCCTAGCTGGGGAATAGGGAGATGGTTGACAAAATCTTGCCCTCCCTCTCCCAAAGGAGATCCCTGGCATGGTCATAGAGAGTATTTTGGGTGAAGAGTTCTTCTGGACTAGGAAGAGCCGGCGTTGACATGGGTGATGCAGAAAAGCGGGTTGAGACTGATTTGTCATTAAAAACAACAACAAAAAAACTCTAGGTGTGGACTCTGCTGAGAAGTGCTTGACAGTAGGTAAGGTGTATGCCCAGGCCTCTGGGTCTTTCCACCAGAGATCCACAGTGGGAGGACCTTGGGGACCCTTTGAACTCTGCTGTCCTAAACCCTACAACTTGGGATAAAAGAAACCAGGATTTTCTTCCTGGCAATTTCCCCTTCTCTTATCAGCCCTGGGGTAGTTTGCCGTTCTTGTGTGAAAGGGCTGTGTAGTTAATTCTGAGTAATTCTGGGGGTGTGGCCATAGGCTGTGTATGCTGGATAAAGAGCTGACCTTGGTGTCTGGGGAAAGTTCAAGCCCTACCTCAGGCAAGTGGGTGTGTGACCACAAGTGAGTGTGTGAGCCTTAGTTTTTTAATAAGTAAAATAGGCTAATACTTCAAAGGGTGATGGTGAGAAGCTCATGAGATCATGGATTCTTCTTAGTCTGGCTCCATCTCATTTAATGTATGGAAATTCCCCTCCCTAATTCCATTGGCTGAGCTGCATGTGGTCTATAAGAACTTACTGTTGTGGCTGCCTGGGGCTGAGCCAGGGGTACGAGGGCACTGGAGGCTGATGGGGACACCACTTGGGAACAGCTCTGTGCAAACCAGACATTGATGGTGTTGAGGCAGGACCTCCTGACTCCGAGAGGAATAGAGGTGCTTCCTGTCTGGGTGCGGCAGCAGCAGAGTTAGAGCAGTGGCATGGGGGGCATCCTCTCCCCACTGAGCTCCAGAGCTGTCAGTGCCCTGCTGAACGTTCCAGTCTATATGGCTGGGAAGTGGCAGAACCAGATTCTGGCTCTGGTGTTCTGAGGACAAATCCAAGCCACAGGAAGAGAGAGAGGTGGCTTTACTTAAAAGCTGCAATGTTCAGGTGCTCTGTCCCCCCACTGAGGAATCTGTAAACTGTGCATGAATGTAGCAAAGGAAAGGGGCTGGAATGGGGGGCGGGGAAGGAAAGAAGCATTTCTGTTCCTTGGACACCATATGCCCGGCAGGGATGGAGCAAGGCCCGGAATGTCTGCTAAAAGGCCTGTTTTTGTCTTAGTGGCTTTTACCATACAATGTATTATGTTGTCGTCTGACTTTCACACAAACTGGATCCCAAAACTCCTTACAGAAATTAAAAATACAAACCCGTGGGCAGGATGTGTTTTATAAATTACAGACAACAGTAGTGTAAAGACACTGGTCTATGGAATAAATTAGAGCCTACAACCAGGCACTGATAAGGAAGACGGAGAGTCAGTGGGCAGACAGAGTCCCCTAGGAAGGAGACGGAGCCTGATGAGAGAGATGGGCAATGAGGTGGAGAGGGCCAGTTCTGGGGAAGCTACCCAAGAGGTCGGCAGCTGTTGAGTGGAATGATTCAGACCCAGCAGGAGGCGTGATGTTGTAGGCAAGGGCAGAGGACGCCAGCTCCATGGCTTCAAGACTAGAGAATCATCAGGTCTAGAGCTGCGAGGGGTCAGATAAGTCAGGAGGGCCACCCTCCTCCAGAGGTCACAGAGGAAGTAACAGGCAGAGGTCGGGTTTGAAACCAGGTCATTCATTCCACTGTGGCTCACTGCCTCTCATGACCTGCAGCCTTCATCTGGAAAACCACCGGAATAGGTGGTATCCTCTCCATTGTTCAGAGGAAAAAGCCAGGGCTCAGAGGGGGTGAGTGATTCATCCCAAGTCACACAGCTAGCTTGGGGCTCAAACCCAAGTCTCCTGCTCCAAGGCCCAGGCTCTTTCTACTCTGTCCTAACTGCCTTCTGAGAAGTAAGAAGGTGAGAAAGAAAACAGTGAAGTCTGGAATGAGTTTGAACTCTTAAATTGCATAGATTCCATCTTCTCCCATTCTCTCCTTTTTAATATATTTATTCATCATGTGTTTACATGTGTGCTTGTTTCCCCATTAGAAAATAATTTCCTTGAGATTAGTGATAGTTTCATTCTTTGTATTTATATCCCCAGGGCCTCCCACTGAGTCTTGTGTTTGAAAATATCTGTCAATTGATTCTTCTCATCTCTAAGTCCCTATTATTCCTGGGCACCTCACAGGAGCCAGCTGCCTTCTTCTGTAGTCAAGATAGAAGCGCCCATACTTCTGCTTCTCAGAAAGCTGTGTTTCACTGATGGTCATTTTACGGTTTAAGTGGATGGGTTTCGTACTGTATTCATCCGTGCTTCCTATTATCACGGTCTTGTCTGACACAAAAATCAGAAGATCTTAGGGCTTCAGGAGACTTTGTAGACCCCTGTCCAATCCCCCTGGCCACCGCAGGAGAACCATCTCCAGGCTTCCCACCCACTGCCTTGGTCTCACCTTCGCCCAAGCATTTCCAGTAACTCTGGGCTCCTGTGACCTGTGAACTGAGAAGTTCTGATGCTCAGAAAGTTCTTCCACCGGTGTGAATTCCTCTGTAGTTTGCCTTCTGGAGCAACCTAGAATGAGTCTACTCTTTTTTTCCCGAGAGTGGCCTTCAGATTGCTAAGGACTGCTGCCCTCCGCCCCCCCCACTTCTCTTTAGGGCTAAACATCAGGAACCTTGTATAACATGGATCTCCCCCCCCCACCAGCCTTACTGCTTTTGCTGGATACTTTCAAGCTCGCAGATCCAATCTCTCTTCTACGTCAGTGTATCCAGACAGGTGTCCCAAAGCACTGTGCAGGGCCCTCTTCCCTTCCTCTGTACCTCTTCACTCAGGGATCTCAGCTCCCAAGATTGATTTAATTATCCTGTGCTGATGATTCTCAAATCCACCTCTAATCTCGGCTGTCCAACTGCCCTTTCAGCCATCTCTAAATGGCTGGCCAGGAGACACCTTAAACTCATCATGTCCAAAGCATAACTTACTATCTTTCCTCCTCGCCCACCTCCCGTCTGATGCTCCCGGTTACCGTCGGGGTCCCTCAGGCTCACAGCCCAGCTGGCATCGTGCACTCCTCACTCTCTGTCCTCAATATCCAAGATACTGCCAAGGCCTACAGATTTCACCTTTTCAAGCTCTCTTGAATATGACCCCGTCTCTCCTGACACTGCCCCCACCGTGCTGCCGGCCCTCATTCCCTCACACCCTGATTATTATAACAGCAGCTGGGGTTCTGCCTGCCTCAGGTCTCTCCCCACTCCAATCAGGCACCACAGCGACCTTCCCAAAAAGCAGGCCATCCCCCTACTCAGTAAACTCCCGTGTCTCCCTGTTCCCTCCTCTGGCCCCCTCCTGCCTTTTCAGTCTTCTGCCACCTGACTCCCTGACGTGTATTATGGGCTCTCCATCCAGTGATGCTGGCCTCCTTCCTGTTCCAGGAACAAGGCTTTCCTTCTCTTGGCACTCTGGGCCTCCCCTGTGGCTGCCCCTCCTCCATGCCTGGAATGCTCTCCCTCCTCTGCTCCCTGGCTTCCTTTAAGTTCCAGCTCAAATCTCTCTTCTGTAGGAAGCCTTAATTCTTTTTCTTTGCTTTGTTAAATATTGCCCAATTATGTGTAAAATCTTTTTAACAATTATTTTTAAAGCTTTTGAGCCTTGATTCCTCTCCCTCCCTTTTGCCCCTCCTCCTTTTGGAGAAGGCAAGCAATTCAATTAGACATGTGAGGTCATGAAAGGCCCATTTCCATTTGACACTTGCTGCAAAAGGAAGCACAAACAAAAGCAAGCGGTCAAGATGAAGAAGGGAAGAGCGTGTCTGTGAGAAGCCTTCATTCCCCTGCCTGCCGACCTATTTATATCTCACTCAGCACATACTCGTTCACCTGGCGTCGCTCCCATTAGATCGTAAGCTCCTTGAGGACGGGGACTGTCTTTTGCATTCCCTGCCCTTAGCTTGGTGCTGGCACATGGTAGGCACTGAACAGATTTATCAGGTGGGGTCTGGCTCCCCGTGGAGTTATCATTTCCAGTGACAGTGATGACTGTTCTTCATTGCACATTTCCTAATGGTGTCTTAAGTATTTTAGCAAGTGCACTAATGATTATTTTTCTGGCTTATAGGATAGTGTGACCCATGACAGCATCCAAATCTTTTTCACAGCATTGTGAGTGTAGATCTAAAGCCCGTGCCCTCTTACTTTAGGCTCCATGGAGGAGCAGAATAAGGTGCTCATACGCTGTTGAATATTTGACGAAGGAGGAGTTTTTGGTTGTCTGGTTGTTTCAGTCATATCCGACTCCTTGCTGTTTCCTTCTCCAGATCATTTTACAGATGAGGAAACTGAGGCAAATAGGGGTAAGTGACTTGCCCAGGATCACATAGCTAGTAAATGTCTGAGGCTGGATTTGAACTCAGGTCTCTCTGACTCCTGGTCGAGTGCTCTATTTATTGTGCCATCTAGCTATCTGAGGAGGAGTACAGCAAAGGTAGACAACAGGGAAACAGTGGCTCCTTACTTCTCAGGATGCACCCCCTTACTCTCCATCTAGAAACATGTCTGGTCAGTCATCAGGAGGTCTTTGCAGTGACTCACCTGGTCTTGGGACCACCTTTGAGTCTGAGAGGTCTGAGAACCCACCTTGCCTCAGCTTTGCATTGTCTGTAGGCCAGGAACTTGTAGAAGAGAATCTGGACCTGAAAGAAGTCATGTGGTGGTCATGTGTGGACATTCCATGGAACCTGGCGCAGCCCAGGTGGGCCTCCTTCATTCAATGTTTGCATGCGCTGCCCAGGTGGGCCTCCTTCTCTGTTTGCATGACCTATTGTTTGAAAGAGAAATGCATGCTGGTTGTGTTTAAGGTCATTGGAAGTTTGTTAAGTCATCTCTCCTATTGGCTCTCTATCATTTTTTTGGGGGGGGGTGACTTGAAACTTTGATAAGTGTGACTTTGATGGTCTTGCCCAGGACAATGGGGAAGCAGGGCCCTGTGGTTCTCCACTAGAAACCTCTCTCTCATTGGCTGCCAGTGCACTAACCAACTGTCTGGGTTAGAGGTGAGACTGAGTACCCACCTATGGCTACACAGATTCCATGAACTTGGGCATGGAACTATCTTTAAGTGTACTTTGTCCAATGGTTCATGGAACAGTAGAATTTTAAAGCCTGCAAAGATCCAAGGGATGATCTTACTGAAGTCTTGTACTTGACAGATGAGAAAATGGCACCCCATAAAAGCCAAAAGACTTACTTGCAAGTAATCCAAATATCCCAGGCCAATAGCATTCTTTTCATCCACTAGTGATATGGCCTTAGTGAACCCATGTTGGTTCCAAGTGATCAGCCTTTTTTCTTGTGATTGGTTAAATGTTCCTAAATGATTTAGTCATGCCTTCTGGGACTTTCTGGAGGCTGGTACAAACCTTACTCTTTTGTCAATTCTAAAAACCCGCCTTTGCCCCTCTTTTGTAGCCATGTAGACTTTGCCTTTGTTTTTCCTGCAGAAGTCTCTGCTCATGGAATGTAAGCTCCTTGAGGGCAAGGGCTGTTTTATATTGGTCCTTGCTTCCTCAGTTCCTTGCTCAGTGCCCTCCCTGCACACTTGTTATTGTCCTTGTTTGATAATTTTTAGTCGTACCTGACTCTTCATGAACCCATTGGGGCTTTTCTTGACAGAGATATTGGAGTGGTTTGGCATTTCCTTCTCTTTGGCACACAGTAGGTGGTTCATACTTGTTGGTGTTCAAAGATTATTGATAGTAATTCCATAATCACATTTAATGTAATGAACATTGTTAAGCCCATTCCAAGCCCAAGTCTTTCAGAATTCTGAGATTATCATTATCCATCGGAATTAAGAACTTTGCATTCATTTAAAGGAGCTAGGTTTAAAAAAAATAGCTGGATGTGGGTCCACCATTTTCTCATCTATCTTGAATGTGAATTTCTGTTGACTGTGTTTGTCCTATCCTTTCTGGTATAATGATCTTCTTTACTAAAGATGGGATAGCCATGCCTTCCTTTTTCATTTCTTAGTATGACCCTTCCCAAGCAGAAGACACATTCCTTTCTGTCCTGGACATTAGCTATAAGAGCTATGCTCTGGTCCTTAGTGGTTTTCTTTGTCCTCTCCCTCTCCAGGGTGTTTGCTTCTCTTGGACACGTCTTTATTGCTTCCATGATTTTTTCTCTTTGTGACTTTGGCTGAGTGTCTCTGTCCTTCCATCTTTGATAGATATCTCTTTGAAAGCTGAGAGCAGCACCAAGGTGGAGACACTGTTCTTTCTCAGGATGCTTCAAGATTATATAGTCTTCCTTTGGAGTCTGTTGGTCAGGGGCTCACACCTCTTTTTTCTTCAGAGACATAATTTTTTAATTCTAAGAATTTCAGGGAAATAGTAAGTCTGACTGTGCCCAGAATTACTCCAACCATACCACTGTTTAAAAGCCCTATGATACTTTGACTTCGGAACAGTCCATTGGCAAATTTTAATAAAGTCCTTAGGCACCAGGCAATCCACAGTAGAGATGTAGAAAAGGAAGGGGAAAGAATCTTTCCCCCAGGACCTTGGGTTCTAATGGGGTAAATAGCATGTATATTCACTACATACTGGACCCACACAGGGGACATAGAAGAAGTCCTGAGAGAGGTATGTGGTTTTTAACAACTGAGGAGACAGGGAAAAAGGTTGGCAGGTGACATTTCAGTCAAGTCTTGACAGAAGACAGAAACTCTAAGAAGTAGAAATGAAAAAAAAAATGTGCTAGGCATGGGGGCCTGCCAAGGGAGCAGGAGATGGAGTGTTGAGTAGCGCTGTTTGTCCTTTATTTTTGAAGATGGACAAGGACATCACAAGTGATGTCTTGAACTGTGTGTGAATTGGATTTAGGGGAGGGAGAGTTACACAAAATCTTCAGCCTTATTGCTTCTTCCTAAGTCATCGAAGTCCGATGGCAGGACAAAAGTCAGAGTGACTGGCAATGACCCTGGATGCAATGGAGTCTTCAATATCTAACAAAGCTCTGAGCATCCCACAGTGTCTGCTTTAACCACCTTCATGGCCATTGGAAGAAATTCTTCTCCTTTGCCCTTCCACTGGGGGGAGTCTTCACATGCTTGAAGATGGGCTTGAGACCTCTCACTTACCCCTAGCTTGGTTTAGCCCATCTGCAGAGGCAGTTTATTGGGATGTGGCCACTGCTCAGGCTCCAGCTTCTTAGAGCCCCAGATGAGAGTTGGGTTTATCAAGTGGACACCAAAGGTAGATGGGCAGCCCTCACCCCAGAGGTGCTAGTCCTGCAACACCATTGCAGAGGAATGGGAAGGTAGGAAGGGGCTTGTCTGGAGCTTTATTTAACTGCCTAATGGGAGACATTGTATTTGACCCTAGAGGGAAGAGGGAGTGTATCAAGTAGGGGTTGGCCTAGTCAGTCCTTAACTTTAGTGAAATCACTTTGAATCCCGCCTCCTTCCCTTTTAGAAATACTGAGAAATCATTTTAAAATGATCATAGCTTCTATCCTTTGGTCCAATGTGGCATTTAATAGGTGTTTAATAAATGTTTATTGATTGACCAACAATCTAAAACAGAAACTCATATCAGTCTTTCAATAACTGTCAATTCTGCAACAACTTCCCACTTCCCCCTGTCTCTAATCATCCCTGAACAGTCTCCTCCCTTGAAATAATTTTGGTAATGATTAAACAAGAACAGGAAAGGGGACCTTGACTGATTGATATTCCTTGATCAGATTAGGGCAATGATCCATATGAGCAGGAACTTCTTCCTTGAAGCCTTGAAGGAGGTAGTGCTGAGGGACTGAGTAGTTAGGAAAATGATTCTCAAAGATTGTGATTATGATTCTGGATTCATGAAAGAAATGTTCACATTTACCTCCCCCTGAGTTGTGTAAGTATATGATGTTGTTGTTGTGTCACCACCACCACCACCACCACCACCACCTCCATCATCACCCCCATCACCACCTCCATCACCACTATCATCACCAATACCACCATCATCACCAACACCATCGCCACCATCACCATCACATCATCACCACCACCATCATCACCAACACCACCACCTCCATCACCACCACCATCATCATCATCATCACCACCACCATCACCACCATCACATCACCATCACCACCACCACCATCATTATCAAGCAGAATTTTCTTGTTCAAGAATCCTTTAGATGTTACTTCATAATTTCTTGTTGAGGGAGGAAATCTCCAGGGCCATGAAGCTTACTCTGGAAGTTTGGACCACTCTCAAACAGATCAATATTTGGATAGGTGTTTTAATGATTTAGACAAATGATGAATTAATAAGAATGATTTTGGGTAGAAATAGATGTATAACAGTCCAGTTTTTTTCTTCTACAGCAGCTAAGTGAAGGATGGAATAGAGTGGGGAGGGGCTTTTGAAGATCATTTAGAAAGTTCTTGCAATGCTCCAGGTGAGAGGTGATGAAAACCTGCATGAGGATGGTGGCTAAAAGGAATGAAGGTGATAAATATCAAAGATGTTAAGAAGTACACCAGATTTGGTAATAGGTTGGATGTGTGGGTTGAGAGTAAAGAGTTGAGGATGTCACTAAGTTTGCAAAACTGGGTGAAGGGCATGAAATTCAGAAATTAGGAAAATTGTAATTTTCAGTAGGATAAGTTATGACTTTGTTAAACATTCTACTTTCAGCAAAATGCCTTCTGGCAGGTGTGCCAGTAAGTAGAGTCTTCTAGCACTTTGCATGACTCTACCTTAACTCTGCCAATTTTCTGATCCATGTAGGAGAGCCTCTCCTTATCATCTGCCTGGCTATGTGGTTTGTAGCACAGTGTCACATGAATACCATTTCTATTTCTCTTTTTTTTCCCTTCTAGGTAAATTTTCTGAGGACAGTTGTTTCTTCATTTTCGTGCAGGTGTGTAAACAATGTTGAATGGATATGAGCTTCTCCACATAGTAGTGCTTCTCTTCTTCATTAGATCTGTTTCTGTTGAACAAGAGAACATTCCCTTGCCATATTTTGGTCATGAATCTCATCTTCTCAAGTCTTTGTGATACATAAATGTGTTGTAATGGAAGCCTGTTCCAACAGCCCTGCTCTTTGTCAGATTTGGAAGTACATTTTGTTACTCTGCTTTATCTATATCTTGAAATCTGGAGTGAAAAGTACTGTTCCCACAGGGGGCCAGGCTTCACTCTGGTTTTCTCTCTGCCTCACCTATGCCATCCAGAGTACCTGGTTTTACTGTCTTATGGGACGTTTTTTTCCCACCCTCTGAAACTCTCATTTAAAGCTTTGCCAAGCACATTTCCCATAGCCTTGATGAAATACCCTCATTTCCTTGCCAGAGAGGAGCACATCACTCCAGAATCCAGAGGTTTTGTCCAGAAAACCAACTGCAGCTCATGATTGGTTGAAAGAAGTGATGAAAAATCTCTGAGCCCTCCCAGAGGAGCATATACCTCCACCCAGTTACTAGGGATACATATGTTCCATCTCGCTTCCTTTCTTTGTCATTTAAAAAAATGTCACAGAGTCTGAGGAAGAAAAAGGCACTCAGATTCATCCAGCATTAGGTAAATTTGATGGAAAAATCTCACATTTAGGGCTTGTCTCCATTTCCCTGGCAACTGCTCTCCATGATCCAAAGTTATTTCTACATCAGTGGCAGAGAGCTGTTTCTCCTTTTCCAAGAAATAATAATGGTCCTTCAGTGGGAGCCCTAGAACAATGAGAATGCACTGGTTTGATTTACCAATTAATTTTTTTTCCAGATACAAACATATGTAGCCCTGTTAGAAGGAAAGGGGGAAAAGAAGGAAATCTATTTTTGTGAATGGAAAGACAGCATTATTACTACTCATTCTTTTCTTGAACTTTCTTTTCTACTCATCTGATGCCCTTATTGGAGTGTGGATTTCAACTGGCCCTAATCTCATGGAAGTTGTAGGCTACAAGTTTTGGCTCAAGAAGGACTGTTCGCTTAGGAACTGTGTGTGCTGGGGGCAGGGAAGATGCCCATTTCCAGAAGTATCTAGCTCTGTGACTCTCTGTGGCAGGAAACTTGCTGTAAATGGAACTTCTTAATTAATAAAGCAAAGCCTGAGTCTGCTGCGTTTAGCATGGGGCAGGACAGGGGCTAAGGTACTTGGATAGGCATCAGAGATTAATTGTTCACAGATGTGGTGGCCACCTACATCCCTCCAATTACCCCCTGGGCTGCTGGTGCCATGGGTACCAGCCTAAGGACACATGACATGGCATAGGGATATTTTAGCTTCTTGATAAGCTGGTGTTGACAGACTGTTAAAGGTCACACACACTGGACACATTGAATTCCCGATTTGGACTTCTCTCTTTTTCCCCTGGGTGACATAGGCCAAATGTGGCCTAGAGCTTCAGATGGTGTGATTGCTGGGCTGCTGGAGACTGGAGAGTCATCTGGCCTCCTTCCTTGGCCATCCTCTTACTTGTCTGTTCCTACCTTTCCTTCTGTTTATTCTTGACTCTACCTGACAAAGCTAGAGCTAGACGGAAGATTATAGGATTATAACCCGAAGGAACCTGAGACTGTCCAGTCTAATCCTCCAGCCTTGCCTGCGGCCACTTTATACATGAGGGTGCAAAGACCCAGGGAGTCAAGTGCTTGCTCAAGGTCATAGGCACCCAGTGGCAGCACTGCACTTAGGAGTTGGCTCCCTTGATTCCAAACACAGCCCTCTCTCCATTTTGCCATCCTGGCATGTGGTGGTGCCATGCAGTAGGAACCTGGCCAGGCATTGCTTGGTTATCAAGCCCTGACGTGGTGCTATGTTCAATCCCAGTAATCGGTTCTCGAGGGCCTAGAGGGACGTGGCTACCCTTGACAAAGGAGGCCCTGGGTTCCAGGGCCCCACATCCTGACCCTCACTGCTATTCCCTCGTGCCTTCCAGTGGCCCTTAGGGTCTTTGCCTCCTCTGCTAGATAGTCTCTATGTGCCTTCATTAGAGGATTATTAATAGGATAAAAGCAGCCTGTGCCTAAAGCATTGTGGACGGTAAGACACTACGGGAAGCCTAGCTATGATGGTATGGTCCTCTGAGCTCTGGGACATCAGCATATCTGCTAATTTGAGGCTTGTAAAGCTCTCCTGCCCAGGAGGTTTGTTGTTGTGGAGTCATTTCAGTCATGACCTATTCTTTCTGACCCTGTTTTGGGTTTTCTTGGCAGAGAAACTGGACTGGTTTGCCATTTCCTGGTCCAGCTCATTTTACAGGTGGGGAAACTGAGGTGAACAGGGTCAAGTGACTTGCCCAGGGTAACACAGCTAGTATGTGTCTGGGGCTGGATTTGAACTCAGATCTTCCTGAGTCCATACTGGCACTCTATCCACTGCCCCACGTAGCTGCCCTGTGAGGGAGACAGCAGGTAGCTCTGAAGGTCCAGAAGCAGATTCCAAATGTTAGTCTTTCTTAACACTTTGTTCAGCACTCTTCCCATGACATGCTCCTGTCTCTTACAAAAACATGGATTGGCAATGCACAAGGGGAGAAAAAAAGAAAATATTTTGCTGTTTATTTTCCACCCTTCCCTCCACACCAAGATTTATCATGGGAATTCCAGCCAGTCTTTGCTTCTTTGGGTGTGTGGGTGGACGTGAGAGGAGAAGGCCCTACCAGGAAATGTGGCGAATACCTTTGAAGGGAGAATGTGAAACTTTGCTTGGGTCCCCAGAGGATAGAATCTGTCAGTCTGTGTCCACTGTTTATTGAACCCTCCTGGATGCTGGGCTCTCTGCTAGGCCCAAGGGCTCGTCAAGACTGTGCAGTCTCTGCTTTCCAGGAGTCTGTGATCTTTCCAGGGTCAAGGGACAGGCACAGAAATGATTAAAATAAAAGTTAAAAAGTGATTAAGAAAGGCCAGAGTGATGATTTCTGCTATGAGGGGGAGTGGAACAGAGATAAGGGGAGGCTAGAAGAGAGGGCTTGGCACTTTCACTTGAAATAAGGGAAGGGTTTCATCTGGGGGAAATGAGCCAGGAATGTATTCCAGGCAGGGGGATTTTGTGCGCGTATGTTCAGAGGTGAGAGAAGAGATGAGACAAGGTTACAATTGTTAACCCATTTTGACTAGAGCATAGAGAGCATGATGGTAGCTAATAGTGTGAAATTGGACAGGAAAAGAATTTTGGAGGTAGAGGATAGAGTGCTTCTCAGGACTGGCTCAGGAACCTACCTTTTGGTCAGTGGTGATGGAAATCCATTGAAGAGTTGGGAGGGGTCGTGATGTGATTAGAAGCGCTGAGAGCTGACTGGGAGCCAGGCAATGTTTGGGATAGACTTTAGTGGCTGGATGGGATCAGGGATCTCACGAGCAATGTGTGGTATTGAGAAGGGCGGATGCACTTTGGAGGTGGCCATCTCGGACATTCCCTCTGTCTTGCCAAAGCTGATCATAACCAAAGCTCAGAATCAGAAGGAAGCTCTTCATCTCATTTAGTCTAACCCACACTTGACCAAGAATATCCTCTAGCAAATCAACAATCAAGCATTTATTTTTATTTATTTTTTACTTTATTATTTTTTTTAAAGCAATCGGGGTTAAGTAACTTGCTCAAGGTTACACGGCCAGTTATTTCTGGGTGTGGTGCTAAGTATCTGAGCCTGGATTTGATCCCCAGGTCATCCCGACATGGGAGCCGGTGCTCTTACTCGCTGAGGAAAATCAAGCATTTATTAAGGGATGATCACATCAGATGTCATGCTAGGGCCTGGTCTTTTAAAGGCAAAAGTAGGTGTTCCCCCAGAAGTGCCCAGCATGTCTTTGTTTGAAGCCCAAGACATCCCGAGACATCCCATCCCAGTCCAATTCCATATAGCTGTCATTGCCAGAAGACTTTTCCTGACATCATACATCCCCTCATTTTACAGATGAAGAAACTGAGACCCAGGGAGTTGGAAAGGCTTGTGCAATGTCATGCAGCTAATAGTGTCTGAGGTCACATTTGAACTCAAGTCTCCCTGACTCTAGTTCCAGTTCTCTATTCATTTTGCCTCCTAGGTGACTAGCCCAGCCATCATTGTGTCTTCATTCCTCTCAGCTGCACTCTGCCATGCCCTGGGTGGGCACCCCTGCTTCTCCTCCCCTTTTCAGTTTTCTAAGATCCTTAAGGACAGAGGATGTTTGGGGGTTTGGGCTTATGTTTGTAGTTTCATTGCTTAGTACAATGCCTGGCTCAGAGTAAGAACTTAATGAAATTTGTTGACCAGATTTGATCTCACTCCCTAAAATGTGGCATCCTCACTCAAACCCGCCACTCCAGCAACATCTGCCCAGGGCAGGCTCAACATGTCAATTATCACTCTCTTAGTGTTGGAGATGCTGACTGGCAGGGACTCTGTAGCAGTGGGAGTGCAGGAAATGAAGAATCCATTCCTTCCATGTTCATATTTCTGTCTGACACTTTTTCCTACTGGAAACAGAGGCAGGGAGGCGATTAGAAACTCTCAGAAATAGACCCTTCTTATCTGGCCTCTTTTCCTGCAGCTTGAAATGGAGTCTGTGAGCTCCTTGCCTATCAGAGACTTCATCTTCGCTTCACTCCTTTCTCACTCCTCAGGCACTCAGAGAATTGGAAGGGAATTGGTCAGAAGAAGCCTCAGAAAGCTGACTTATGGAAAGTGTCTCATCTAAAAGACCATGTGACTGAATGCCTTTCCAGGGTCCTGGGTTTCTGGAGGCCTGGGAGGCTGCCATAAGTCTCCTTCATTATGTGGGATATCATTTCCTCTCTCTGACTCATTTTCTCCATTTGCAAAATGGGTAGTCGGCACCTGCTGCTATCAGATAGGGATGTTGGGAGTGTCTGAAGGGGACTCTAGGCTTCTGGTGTGGAAACTTTGGATTTCTGTTCTGAGCCCAAGATGGAAAATCTACCCATAAGTGATTTTTATAAATAGTAGCCTCCTAACATTCAATAGGTCCCTTTCTTTATGCTTCTTAAATATTTTTTAAAATTCATTTGACATGTAGGAATATTATTTAATGCTGACATCAACAACTAGCTGCAACATGTGTACTATGTGGATAAAAATACATGGGTTGTGGAATGAGGTCTGCAGCAGTGAATTGAAGATAAAATGTCCTAGAACAGGGGTTCTTAATCTTCTGTTGTTCTATGGACCCCTTTGGCAGACTGTTACAAACTCGAATACCACTGAATTTTGGTGCCTCTCCATAGAATTCTGGGGTCAACTGTAGTGAAAAACCTGTGTGAGGCTGGGGGAAGGAGAGAGAGGAAAGGAGAAGAGAGAAGAGGAGAGGAGAAAAGAAGAGAGGAGAGGAGAGAGGAGGGGAGGGGGGAGAAATGGAGAGAGAGAGAGAGAGAGAGAGAGAGAGAGAGAGAGAATATAAAAATAAGAATGAGAATATTCCCTGAGGGAGAAAAATATTCAGATTGAAAATATCACTCTAAAATAGTTAAACTTAAATTCTGGAATTTGTTCTTCAATTCTTTGTGACCCTGTTTGGAGTTTTCATAGCAAAGATACTGGAGTGGTTTGCCATTTCCTCTCCAACTCACTTTACAGATGTAGAAACTGATGCTGAAGTGACTTACCCAGGGTCACACAGCTGGTAAGTGTCTGAGGCCAGATTTGAATTTATGATGATGAGTCTTCCTGACCTCAGCCTGGCACTCTATCCCCTGTGACATCTAGCTGCCCTAGATTCTAGAATTAGAAGACTTGAATTCAAATCCCACCCCTGGCATATACAATTATTGTGAGACCTTTCACAAACTGAGCTCTCTGAATAGCAGTGTTCTATGTAAAATGTGGTGAGGTCTTGATGGCCCCTGAGGTCTCTTCCAAGGCTAGAGCTATGATCCTCTGACCCCATCACCTGATTTTTTTTCCTGTAAATGATCAGAATGGTGCCTAGAACCTGTTAGATTTATGTGGTTAAGGGTCAGGTAATGACATCTGTTTCTAGGTTCCCATAAACAATGAGGGAAATATGGGGTTGCTGTTTATTGTAAGCATTATTGGTTGATGTTGAAGGAGGGAAGAAAGCAGGTGGTCACAATTTCAGTCAACAAGCATTATTTGTCTCTACTTTGTGCTGAGTGCCGTACTGAGCCCTGAGGACACAAAGAAGGGTGAACAGGGTCCCTGTCCTTGCAGAGCTCCCATTCAGTAAGTAGATTCATACAGAGTAGCCCAAGGTGACCTTTGAAAGGGGAGCCACCACCTAACTGACAGTCTATGCAGTGTGGATGGGAAGTGATTTGCCTGGATGGTGTCTCCTCATGGAGACTCTTGGATGGTTCACATGTGTTATGGAGGACCCTTGGCCAAGCCAACTCACCCAAGCAGCAGAGTTGAATCTGGGGTTGATCTCAATTGGATTCTGAAGAACAGACTCAGACTCTGCCCCTGGTTTCTTGGCCAGTGCAGCAGACTGGGAAGAAGCCCTGAAAGATTCCCCATTCCATGGTCTCCATGACAGTCAGACTGGCCTGTTGGCTGTTATCCCGACACAACTCCCCATCTCTCACCACTGTGACTTTGCTCAAGCCTCCTCTATATTTGGCTTGTGCTCCTCTGCTGAGGAGAGCTCAGGTGTCTGCTCCTAGACTTCGCCTTTCTGGGTCCTTTCACTGGTCTCTGCCATTTCAGATTACTTTGTATTTCCTCACTTAGTGTCCTTTTCCCTCCCCCAGTATAACTATATAAGCACTTCGGAACTGAGGTTTTTCTTTGTTTTTTATTTTAAAAATTTCTAATCCTTGGGTCCACTGTGTAAATGCTTAGTAAGGATTTGGATTGAATTGAATTCAGGAATTTGTAGGGTTTTTTTTATTTTTGAATGAGTGGTCATTTCCTAGTTAAAATGTAGTAAATACTGACGAGGGGGCCCGAGGACTCTGGGTCTTGGCCTGGCAGTCACACTTGGTGTGTGTCAGCCCCAATGGATTTTTGGGATTGATCAAAGGCCCCTGTCCAGAACTAGGCAGGCAGAGTCAGGAGAGCCTTAATCCACAGCACTAGCCCAAGTGGGAAGGGGTGAGGAGGGCAGTGGGGAGGGAGGAGGGACAGACAAGAGAAAAGCCTAAGAAAAGGTCCTAAGAAGCCTCTCAGCAGAGGGTCTGGGAGGCTGGGGTTGAAATCAGAGGGTTGGGGGTGCTAGCCGAGCCCTGCCGGTGTCCTGGGTGGTCACGCGTTTAGCCTTTCCCAGCTCTCATTCCCTCCTTTACAAAGAGAGGGCTTATAGTGGAGATATGTGAGGTCCCTGGGGGGCCGATGTTATGGTGTGTTTACTTTGTAGCTTCCATTCCTGGTATACAGTAGGTGCTTGATAAGTACTTCCTGACTGTTGCAATGTAGAGAGTGCTGTCCTTGGGAGCAGAAGCACGGGGCTCAAACCTTGCCAAGTGTGGGACACTTAATTTCTCTGTGTCTCAGTTTCCTCATCTAGAAAATAGAGGTTTGGACTCAGTGACCTCCAAGGCCTCTAGTTCTAAAACTATAACCCTATGACAGCCTTTGGAGGCTGGTCTTGCTTCTTGAATTTTTGCCAAATATTTATCAGGGCTATGTCCTAGTGGACGTCTGGCAAGATGAGGAACTGCAAGGAGCCTTGGGCTGGAGTCAGAATACCTGGTTTGGCTTCACCTCCAGTGAGCTAGCTGCCATCCCTAAGGGATCCAGGAGGGGCCTACTATTCACCCATCCACCCATCCACCCATCCATCCACCCATCCATCCATTCATCCATCCATCCATCCATCCATCCATCCATCCATCCATCCATCCACCCATCCATCCACCCATCCACCCATCCACCCACCCA
>NW_027185759.1:8515909-8529308 GCF_028583685.1 Petaurus breviceps papuanus | reverse complement strand
CAATCACTCTGAAGTGATTTGTTGCCTCATTCCCTGCCTTGTCCCTTATCTGCTTTCTCAGCTTTTGACCCTTTTAGGCAAATGCATGTTTTATACAATGTCTGTTCTTTTTGCCATTTCTCTCTGATCCAAAGAGCCAGAAATCCTTTTCCTGTCAAGAGTAGTTCAGAAAATTAACTCGAGAAAACATCCAATTGCTGTCTATCCTGAGCTGGCTTATCCCTGGCCCTAACTGGGGTCCTGGGAGGTGAAGGAATTTGTCCCTGATCCCAGAGGATTTGAACAAGAATCTCTGGCCTCAGCATTTTTAAAAATAGAATCTTGGATGTGGATTTAGGAAGAGTTGGGTTAAAACTCTCCCTCTCATACCACCTGTGTGACTTCTGAGTCCCAGTTTCCTGTCTCTAAAATGGGGACGGTAAGGTGCACAGTAGGACTTCACATCATGGCTGTGAAGCTTCAGTTAGAGAGTGAAAGGCTGGCGCTGCCCCAGTTTCGAAGGGCATGTCTGCGTTGGCTCTTGTCTCTATTGTCAGGTGTGGTCTCTGATCCCCCAAGCTCTCCTGAGGCTGTCAGCTGTAGATCCCTAAGGGCCCTCCGAGGTCCTAGCTCCTCAGCTCACCTGATGAGGAGGTGAAGATTAGAGACCACAGGTGGCAAAGCCAAGCTCTGGATATGACTGGAAGTCCACGACATTTTCCATGACTCCAGGCTGCTTCCAGTGTTATCCCCCATAGCTGTGACATTTCAACCAGAAAATAAACTCCCTGAGTAAGTGACTCATCTCCACTTAGGGGCCATGGCCCCTCGCCTCCTCGGCTTCTCACCACCTTTCCCTCTCCCCCTCCTTCTGCGCATCCCTCACTGACTTGGAGCAGAGCAGCTCTGAGTCTGGAGCCCATGAAACAGCGGGACTCCAAGTAAACCTCTCATGCCTGACGTGGTCTGTCCCAACGTGGACTGCTGGGACGTCACTGTTGTTGATGCTGGAGGGTGTCCCTGCCCTCAGAGATCTTACAGTCTAATGGGAAAGGCACTGCAGAATACATGTATTAACTGAAGAATATTTGTAGGGCTCAATATTAGCAGTGCATGCAAGTGAACTAGCCTGTCAGGAATAGAGAGTAGAAAAACTGAGTAAAGAAATCGTGGGGCTGGAAGCTTGGAAGGCTTCTGGGCAGCGTTTCTCTGCCCCGGTCCAGCCTGACTTGAGCGCCTAATCAGTGTGACTGCCCTATGGAAACTGGGATTGCTTGATGCTGAAGAAACGTTGCCTCTTGGGCAGGGGAGGTGGGCAGCTGGGGCATCTTGCCTAGAGACAGCTTCACACAATCATGGCAGAGGCTGGAGGGGCTCTGGGAAGCCCCTCACTGACTGTGTAGACTGCTTTTCGAGGAGAAGGTTAGTTAGGGTGGAATACATCTGTTACTCCCCAGGGTGGTGCTGGATGGAAAGACACCCCGTAGGGCAAGGTTTGCTTTCCATCTCGCCTTTCTCCAGTTCAGATACAAAGGGGATGTGTGGAATTGGATGGGGCTGTCAGGTATGACTTAACACAAATCAAAGCAAGTCCTCACCCCCTGCTGCTGGGAGCAGGCAGACTAATCTCAGATGCCCTCCCTTGCCCAGGCCGTAGATCAGAAACAGGGGCATCAAGAGTTCACCTTCCAGCATGCATTCAGGGGCCTGCCACTTGAGCTTATTAAAAATTGCCATTCGAACTAGCAATTTGCCGACAAGGTTCTTGCGCAGTGATTAAGACCACGGGAGGTCTTGGGGAGAAAATTGCTTGTTTGGGCCATGCCAGAAGCATGTGCAGCTCAGGCTTCTTCGGGAGCGTTATCCAGAGGGCTGGCCCTCTCCACAGCCTGGTTGGTCCCTTATCCTTTCTTCTCTTGTTAGCGCAGTAGTGGGCCCAGGCTTACTAGAGGCTGTTAAATTGTTAATTCCTGGGAAATTGCACAGGCTGGCAATTGGGGGCAGGGGATGGTGCTCAGGGGTGGGGTTTATGATGACTGTTCTCTGATCCTAGAGGGTCTTTCTGTAGAAGAGGCACTAATTACCCCGAGGGCAGAGCCTGGAGCAGGAGGGTTTGGGTGTGATGTCTTCCTGAGACAGCTCCCCCTGGCAGATGCTGTGGAGAGCGTCAGGGGTAGGGGGTACAAGGAGACTCCCTGGGAGGTTCCCTTTCTCCTCCATTAAAACATAAGTCTCTTGAAGGCAGGCATCGTTCCATTCCTCGTGCCTGATACAATGCTTGGCATACAGTAGGTGCACACTAAATGCTCATTGTTTGATTCGATGAGGTTCATCGTTCAGAGGGAGCAGACTTCTTCTTTTAAAGATGCAGTAAATCCTAGAGATTGGACAGATGAGGAACTGAAGCCCAGACAGGTTAAGGAGAATTGCCCGCGGTCACACAGCTCACAGCTAGTATATGATAGAGAGGGAATTTGAACCCAGTCCTTCTGAATCCAGGTCCAACGTTCCTTCCTCTCAGGGTCTTACTCCTTGACTCTTCTGGGAGAAGGCGATGAGTGGAGTAGAGGCAATGTGGTAAATGAGGTCAGGAATTAGGACTCCCACGCTCCACGCCTGCCGTTGGTGTTCACTCCTGACATGACTCTAGGCAGAGCACTAACGTCCCTGGGACTCAGTATCTTCATACGGAAAATGCAGGGATTGGCTGACACAGCCACCAGAGTTCCCCTACTTCTAGACTCCATGTGTTGGTCAGGGAGAGTGGCGGCATCTCTCAGAAGGGACTGTGACATATCACAGTTATCCTCCATTTGGCACTTGGAAAACCTGAGTTCTAGCTCTGTTTTTTTTTTTAAAAGCTTCTGTTCACTGGCTGTGTGAACTTTGATAGGTCATTTCCCTTCTCTGTGCCGCAGAGTCTTGAGGAGATGGCTCAGCTCCAGCCCAGTCCTGCTATTCTGGATTTCTCCTCACCAGTTTCAATAACTCTGGGTTCTGGCTGAGGGAAAAGAAAGGATCTGATAGTTGCATGGAGCCATTGAAGCCTCCTCTCACAGCTTATGGAAATGGCTTTGAGGGGAGAGGAGGGGCAGTGAGGTCCATGGCTGCCCAGCAGTCATGGGACACACTCAACAAGGAGCCCCCAACATCGCCCTGGGCAGAGGTATTAGCCATAAGCTTTGACTGTTTCTGAAATTGGATTTGATGGCTCAACTGTGTGACCTTTGGCAAGTGACAGCCTCTCTGAACTTCAGTATCATTCCAAAGGAACTGGAAAGGATTGGACTAAGTGTCCTCCGAGATCCTTCCCAGATCAAGACCTATGACTCTGGGGATTATAGATTTTGCCTACAAGAGACCTTACAGGACATTTGGTAATCTCGCTAAAAAAAAAAATAAACATCTATGAACATTTCAAAATATAAAGAAAACAGGGGAGGAGAGAAATGTGACTCCACAAAAGTGAAGTTCTAATATATTCAGTTGTCTGCTGTCTGTGTCTTAGGGAGGTTTTTTCCCCCCTTCTTTGCCAGGGAGTGGCTATAATTCAAATCCAGCCTTCTATTTCTAATAGTGATCTGCTTGTCTTTGACTGCTTTATGAACAACCCTTCTCTCTTCTCTATTTTTTAAAATATCTTTTTCTTTTTAACATTTTTCTTTTTAAATTTTGAGTTTCAAATTTTTCCCTCCTTCCCACTCCTTTGCCCACCCACTGAGGAGGCAAACAATATTATATCAATAATGCATGTGAAGTAACATAAAACATATTTCCTTATTACCCATATTTCAACGAAAAGCAAAAAAAAAAAATTCAAGAAAGTGGCAAAGTTATACTTCAGTTTGTATTCAGAGTTCATCAGTTCTCTCTCTGGAAGTGAATAGCAATTTTTCATTATATATTTTCCATTATACTTTGGAACCATCTTGGATCATTGTATTGATCAGAGTAGCCCATTCCCTCACAGTTGATTATCATTACAATGTTGCTGTTACTGTGCGTAACGATCTCCTGGTTCTTCTCCTATCACTTTGCATCAGTTCATATGGGCCTTGCCATGTTTTTCTGAAACCATCCCCCTCATCATTTCCCACAGTACAACGGTACTCCATCACAATCTCATGCAACAACTTGTTCAACCATTTTCCAATTGATGGACATCCCCTCAATTTCCACTCCTTTGCTGCCACAAAAAGGGCTGCTATAAATATTTTTTTCTTACGAGTTTGTAACTTTGTAGTTCACTTAACTTTCTTCTGACTCAGTTTCCTCATTTATAAAATAAATCAAAGGAAATTGAACCTTCAGAGTCTCTTCGAGTCCTAAGTATGGGAGTCTCTGAAGTTACCCCTCCGAGCCAGGCGCTGTTCGAGGCAGGGATGAAGAGAAAAACGAAGTTTGCCACCAAGCTGATTACATTCTCCTGGGAGGCGAGGGTGGGGTGTACAAAAGGTCTAGCAGTATGTTGATGCCAAATATAGATAAAGCCATTTCAGCAGGAGGAGAGAGCTCATAAATGGGAGGATCAGGACCTGGGTGGTCCTTGAACTGGGACTGCAATATATGTAGGATTCTAAGAGGCAGAGGTAAGAAGGGCCAGCCTTGACAAAGGCAGGAGATAGGAGGGCACAGGACCAGCAAACGGGCCAGTTTTGGACTCTAGAGCTTATAGCCATAGAAACCCTATGGGTCATTAAAGGCTGTTCTAGAATGATAAATTAAGGCAGATCTGGAAGGATGTGAAAAGCCAAATGGAAACATTTACTGATGGCCATAGGAAGCCCTTGAAGTTTCAAGAGAGAGGGGACTGACTTCTGTTTCAGGAAAGTCACCTTGGTGGCTCCTAATCTGTGACTCTCTGAGACTCTGGGGCAGCCAAGCCTGGTAGCAATCAGGTTAGGAACTCTCCAGATGATGGGTTGGCTCGGGTGGGGAGAGCCTGAAGGCAGGAGATCTGGAGGAGAAGCTTGTTCCAGGTACAGATCAACTCACAGCTTTAAGCCTCAGTGTCCTTGCTTGCTAAATCAGAATTTTGCTCTCCCATGCTTTCCTCCTCCCCTAACTCACAGGATGGTTTTATAGGAAACCCTTTAGGTCTGCAGAAGTAGCAAGCGCCATGATCCTGATAATTGGATGTCAGGATCATGTTTCTAAATAAAATGAGCTTCTAGTCTCCCCTGGAGCTGTGAATGACTTATCTTGACAAGAAGCCTTGCTTTCTGTATGTGTGTGTGTGTGTGTGTGTGTGTGTGTGTGTGTGTGTGTGTGTGTCTGTGTGAAATTCCTCCTTCCCTTCCCCCGATCTCTTCCTGCCCCAGCTCTCAGTGAGGAATCTGAAGCACCCAGAGGTTATGGGACTGGTTCGGAGTCACACAGTAAAGAGTTGGCAAATGACCCAAGTCCTGTGGCAGCTCGAGCCCTAGTTCAGCTCCTTCTCTGGACTGTGACGTTCCACCAAGGATCCCTTTTCTTCGTCTCCTCCAAGTTCACCATGACTGGAACAGTTGGAGGAACCTAGGTCTGGGCAGATCATTGAGGGCTGGCCTGGCAGCCACCTTGGGCAGATGGTGGATCTTCTTACTTTGTGGCTGACGGGAAGCTTTTGCTTTCTACAGGGCCTGAAGAGAATTCTCAAGTGGTGTCTGCTGTGAGAGACTGAAAGGAAGCCCTTGGAGGTGACCTGCTTCTCCATCGCAGACTTCCTTTTCACTGGGCCTCCTCCTGTGGTCAGACAGATCACTGGTATGTACCAATCCCTGTTAGCTTTTTCCCTTTGCTTAGGAGGATGTGGGGGTGGGACCTCAGGCACTAGGCAATGCTTCTTGTGCAGCTGACTAGGACATGAGGCATGGCAAGATGGTAGATGCTTTTTCTATAGTTGGGATATGAAATATCCAGGGCTTGCTTTGAAGTGTCTCCTTTCCTCACTGCTAAATAGCTTCCGACCATACTCTCTGTGGATCCTGCCATACAGCCTCGCCACCCAGATCTGGGAGCCTTCATTCCTGGAGCCTCCCCCAAGGCAAACATTTCAGTCCTGGCACCTGGAATCCAGGATCTCCAGGTTTCTTCCAAAGTTCACCTCCATGCACTCTACTTGACCCAAGCCTTCATTTGGCATCATTTAGGTCTGGAGGCCTGCTGGGAGGCCAGCTGATAGAGAGCCTGGGAGTTTGAAAACTGGCGGTTACTTACACACTTTGAACAGCTCCAATGGGGACTGTGGAGAGCCAGCTCTTGGCTACCCTGCTGTTTCTCTGCTGGGTTTCCATTGGCCTTCTTATTGAATTGTTTAGTTATGACCTCATTGCTTGCTCTGTTTGTAAAGGAATGCACAGTTGTAGCCAGAAACCCTTCACTGGGGAGATGGGAGACCAGCACTAAAAAGGAGGCCTGGTCTGGATCCTGTGCTTGCACCAGGTGGCAGGCTTGAAGCCTTGGGATCTGCCCAGTGACTCACCCACCCTGCCTTCCTGGCCACCGTAGAATTTTGAGAAAGAACGCTCTTTTGTCCTATAATAGGAACATGTCAGAGGAATTTCCTGGGTCTGAAGTTCACAGATTTGTCTGCCTTCCGGGGCTAATGGTGCAGCAGTGAGGGAGTTTGGAATGAGGATTCTCGTTTTGAGCCCCTGACCCTTGGGTCACTGGGTTCTGGGAATGCTGGACAGCTAGTGGGACTTGAATCACTTGGGAAATAGCCTTGCTGTGTCTTTTTGGGTTTTGGAATGATATCAGAGTTGGAGAAAACCATAAGTGGCTTTTGAGTGGGTAGTGAGAATGACCAGAAAGTCATTGGAAAGGCATAAGAGATAATACGGTATAGTCAGAGGACCAGGGTTCTAATGCTGTCCTGGATACTTAATCTACCCATATAAGTTGGACAAGTCATTTCGCTTTTCTGGGTCTCCGTTTCCCTTCTGTAAAATAGGGGGGTTGCACCAATTGGCCCCTAAGGTCCCTTCCGGCTTTGTTATCCTATGAATTTCGTGGAGGATGTAGATGCCTATTCCTAAGCTTTATGTCGAAGAAGAGAGAGAATTCAGAGACTCCCTGTGCTTCCCAGCTGCTAGATCAGAAGATGTGGGGCTGATCTCCCTGTGGGCACTAATAAGATGCACTTGTTTCTGGGGTGTCGTCTCTTTTTTCCTAGTTATTCTGGCTGTTATCCTTGCCTTTTGTGATTTGGCAGGTGATGGGGCCTTTGCACAGGTCCTAAGGCCTAGCAGTTGGACTGTGCTTGATAAATGATGATCCTCTTCTCTTCTTTTCCCTTTTCCTGGAGCCACTTCACCATTCAGACTTCTTGGCTATCACATGTGTCCTTCTGCTCCTTTGCCCTCCAACCCAAAGGGAAAAAAAAAGTAGTGATCATATATCCCCATTTTCTCATTTTCTTAAGTTAAGGAAACAGGTACCAGAGAGGCTGTCTTACCACACTACTAATATTTTGAATTCCAAGGGACTTCTTCACTCCTTTTCAAATAGTCCTTTCTTGGCAGTGTGCAATATTAACATATATATATATATACATATATATATATATATATATATATTTCAGCTACAGATATCCTACATTTGTCAAAATAAATGTAACATTCTAAGCTTGGGACCAAGAAATCAATTTTACACACTAAGATGGAGAAATCTTGAAAATATTTGGTGTGAATACAGTGTAAAGGTTTTAGTGATAACAAACTCAGTATGAGATCCGGTGTCACAGAAAAGAAAGTGTTCTTGGGCTGAATTAATCAATCAATTTATTTAAAAAGGCAGTGTCCAGAACAAGAGACTTGATGACCTCACTGGGCTCTGCCCTGCTCAGACCTGACCTGTGGGTCTGGCATTCCCATTTAGACACTGATAAAGCTGGGGAGTGTCTATAAGAAAATAACTGACTGGTAGGCTGCGGGGACCTCAGGTTTCTGCCAGATGAAGATCAAGTAACGAAAGTATGGATGTTTAGCTGGTAAAGCGCAACTAAGAGAACATGATAAATTTTCAGCTCTTGAAAAGCCGATTGACATGAAGTGCCTTGCAGACAGTGGGGGCTTAATAAATGCTTGTTGCTTTTTTTTTCCCACTTGGTCCCAGAAGTTAAAACTTGGACCAGGGAGTTGAAGCTGTAGGGATTCCAATTTTGGCTGAATGTGAGGGGACCTACCCAGCACAGTGTCTCAGAATGGAATGGAATAACTTTCAGGAGGTGGTGACCAACTGATATTGTCACGGGAAAGATGTTGCAGAGGAGATTTTTGGTCAGGGGTTGCTTCTGAGGTTTTTCAATCTTTCAGACTCTGGGCTTCTCTACTTTATGAAAGATACCTTTTGGCTACCCTGGTCCCCAGTGTTTAGTCTCTTGTTAGAACGTAAGCACCTTTGAGCAGGGACTTTAAAATTCATGTTTTCTTTCTGTTCCCAGTGCTTAGCACAATACAGAGCCCGTAGTAGGTGCTTAATAAATGCTTGTTTGTGGTTTGGCTAGTCCCTCATCTGGTTGCACATGTGCTCTGTGCCTTACCAATGGACACTTGATTCCATGTGCCTTGGTATTTCTTGCTGGTCCAGCTTGTTATGACTTGTCTCCCCAATTAGACCTAAGCTTATTGAATTTGAAGATGAGGTCACTACCATTCAAACTCTTTTGACCTGCTTAGTGACTGTATACTCTGAGCACGTAGTTGTAATTCTGCCGATGCATACACATTGTTGGGTTGCTAGGGATAAGTGTACTAGCCATTGTCTTGTCTGATCTAGATGGCTGGGATGTGTGTGTGTGAGTGTGTGTGTGTGTGTGTGTGTGTGTTGGGGGATGTGACATGGGTACTCTGCATGCCAGGTACTCTGAACCTCTGAGGTCATTGCGATAACTTAAGAAAATCTATCACTGGACACTTGGTCTTTTTGGAGCACGGTCTTTAACAAACTGGGAGATGAAGACTACCTTGTGGTCCTTCCCATGCAGTGATTTCCTTCCTGATTGTGAAATGCTATACCTCTTTCAAATTTATTTTGCTATCTACAAAAACAGAGCCAGTTGCCCTGCCAAAGTACCATAGATGGCAATCTTTAGATTAAAGTGGAAAAAATTCTACTGCCATACCAAGATGAAACGCTCCCTGCTCCTAAGTCACTTATATTCTTTCCGGAGAGATGTTGAGAAATGCGTCTTGGAAGGAGAAGCACTGGATCTGAGCTTTGATTGGTCCAGGGAGGTCCTGGGGAGGGACTCTTCCTATCAGAGCAGACAGGCACCAGGCTGTAGTCTCTCAAGTTACCTATAGAAGCATATATGGATTATTGACAAATTAAATAAATCCAGTACTTAGCAGAGTTTCTGGAAAATAGTAGGTACTTTTCATATATAGCACCTACTATTAAATATTATATATATATACATGCACATATACATCTATATGCATATACATACATATATACATATGTGTGTCTATATGTACATATATACTTACACACAGATAGATAGACAGACATGATAGACAGACACAAAGAGAGAGACAAAGAAAAAGAAAGCAAAGGAAAGTGAAGGGAAGGGAAGGGAAGGGAAGGAAAATTTTTCATCCTAAGTCCTTCAGAGTTGTCTTGGATCATTGTATCACTGAGACTACCTAAATTACTCACAACTGATCATCACACAATATTGCTATTACTTTTTACACAACATATTTCACTTTGCATCAGTTCATATAAGTCTTTCCATGTTTTTTCTGAGAGTATCTTGTTCATCGTTTCTTATAGCACAATAATTTTCCATCACATTCATAGGCCACAACTTGTTCAGACATCCCCCAGTTGCTGGCCATCCCCTCAATTTCCATTTCTTTGCTACCAGAAAAGAGCTAATATCATCATTTTTGTGCATGTAAGTCCCTTTTCTTTTGATAAGTATTTATTGATTGGTGTTTGGGGGGTGAGGAGGGGAGGCACCGGTTGCTGAAGGTGGGGAGCAGGAGGGTTTGAGCCCGGTTTTGAGGGATGGTGCAGATTCTAAGAGGCTGAGGGGAGGGGATAGGGCATTCTAGGCAGAGGCTCAGCCTTTGCAAAGGCCAGGAGGTAGGGGCAGGGAGCATTGAGTGTGTAGAATAAAGAACAACCAAGCCTGTTTGCTTGGACAATGACGTGCAGTTAGACAAGGAGAATCCTAGCTCTTATCCCTTTATTTCCCTCGGCTTCTCCTCACTAGCCTGATGAGAATTAATTCAGCACTCAGAAAGTTAAGGAAGTGAGCTGCGTGATCCCAAGAATGTTCAGGAGAAAGGGCTTTAAGAAGAAGCTTGCAGCAGCCCAGGGTCTGCCTTGATCTTGAATGTTTCCATGGTACGTGGTCAGAACTGACTGAGGTCTGAGCACTTTCATAGCTAATGCTCTGCTGGTCCCAGAGATACCTGAGAGCCTGTGGCCTTGGGTCTGGCCTGGGGGCTCCCTGATGAGTCTGTCCCCCAGGAGGGATCAAAGCCCATCCCCTGCTAGGAAACCAGGAGTGAGTGTGTGAGAAGGGTTGGGGGGGGCATTTTGGTCTTCTGGTCTGTCCCCCCTTTATGCTAGCCCAGCCGCTCCCTCACTTACACACCTGCACAATACTGCGGCCGCACCCTTAGGTGTGTCCCCAAACCCCATTGGGAGGGAATTGTCTGGAATCCCAGCCGTTCCAGGGCCCTTTGCCACCCAGACCACTGACTTCCTGGTGATTTCTGCCCCTACACCTACCGCAAAACTGGAGGGCATCCGGAACAGAGTCCAGCCGCATCTCTGGGTTAATCATTGACAGAGACGCAGGCTCCTTCTTAAGAGGGGCATAGCCTCCAAGTACCAGAGCAGAGGAGAAGGGTGATTTTTTTGACATCCTCCTTAGCCTGCTTCTCCATATTTGGAAATGTTTACCCATCGCCCTGATCTATTGGGAGGGGAGGGGAGGTGACTCAGGGTTGGGAAGGAGCAGGATTTGAATTCCTGTTTCCAGAAAATAGGGTTCCCCCTCCCCCTTTCCCCTTGTTTTAGAGGCTGAGCAGGGAAGGCTTGAGCCCTGTCCCCTTCCTGCCTGTGGGACCTCCTTCCAATTTTTTCTGCACGAGGAAGAAGGGTGTGTGTGAGAGGGACACAGGGAGTGAGGGAGCACGCCAGCAAAAAGCTGCCTTGGAGAGTAGGTATGTATATGGATGATGGGGCTGGAGCAGAGGCCGCTTTTCCTTGGCTGGGGGGCTCCAGACAGCCTTGGCCTGCCGGGCTGGAGACAGGACGGTGTTACTGCCTGGCCGGGGGGATCGTTTGTTGGGCTCTGAGAATGTGTGTGAGTGAGTGTGAGTGTGTGTGTGTAAGTGTGTTTGAGTGTGTGTGTGTGTGAGTGTCAGTGTGGACATCGCCCCCCTTGCCTCCCCACCTCTTCCCTTGGGGACGAGGGCTGTGACCAGGGAGCTGGGCTTTTTCTGAGCAGAAATCATGTGTACATGTAAAGAAATGGAGGGAGAGGAAGGTTCCCAGAGACATCTCTGGTTTGCATGCAGCAACCTCCCAGCATAGCCTTGGGCTCAAAGGCAGCCTCCACCAGGCTCCAGGGACTCCTGGAGGCTTGCATGCTTCCCCCGGAGCTGGGGCTCCACGGGACCAGTCTTGTGTTGGCACTCTGGTGTGAGTGAACATTCAGCCATTTTCTTGCTTCCAGAAAGCAAAGATTCATTCTTTTCTGCATTTTTTTCATCTGGTCGGCTGGCAGGGACCTTAGTGGTCATTCAGTCCTTCCTGAAAATTTGACAGAGGAGGACAGGGCTGCAGGGAGAGGGGAAGGGACTTACCAGCACAAGCTGGGAGCCTGATCTGGGCCCCCCACTGCTTGTCCCCTGCCTCTGGGGCCAGGCAGGGCTCCCTGCACTCCACTTGTCCTTCCTGCTGTCTCCTGCTTATGTTGTCTCCCTCGGGTCTCCTGTCTGTGGCTTCTTAATGCCATCCCACCACCAGCCAGTGCCTTGTCCACATGCTTGTCCTCTGTGGCTGGCATTAGCTCCTTCCTCACTTCTGCCACCCAGAGCTGTGCCCCTGGGGGGCACAGCATCACCTCTTACAGAATCTCCCCCCTCCCAGTCTCTTGAAAGACTTTGCAGTATTTTGTGTGCTTCTGGGTTGTAGGTGTAGACGCTGGGCCCCCAAGGAAGCTCCCTGGGGGTAGGGGCTCTTCCTTTTTTGTCTTTCTCCCCTCATTGCCAGGTTCAGTGCCAGGCACAGGGCTTGTGTTCATGAACAATGGCTGGGCCATTGCTCTGGTCTTGACTACCCTTTTGAATGTTGGAGCCTGTGGGAGCCACTTTCTGATAGGCTCCCGGCTCACTCCAGTGCTGCCTTCCTTGGACACAGACCATGCAGGGGGAGGTTTCTGTTTCAGCAATGAATACAGCAATGGAGAGTGCCAGCTACGTCCAGTCCCCCCACAGAGTGATGGGGGCTTTCCAGTGGCCCTGCCTGACCCATCCTTTACCTCAGGAAGCCTGGGCATCTGCTCAGAGGGGACCCTTTTCCAGGCACTTGGCCAGGGATTTTTTTTTTAAAGGATTGAGTATTTCACTCCCTCAGTGAGGGAGGGTGTTGATGTGACCACAGGAGCCGACAGTGAGTAGAGCCAGGGGGATCTTCCTCTGGGCCTACCTGGGGGCCAAGAGCTGGGCGTATACTTTGGTTTTCCATTGGTTTGTTTTGGGACTGGGGTGGTGGTCCCTTGAAAAGTTTGGAAGGAGCACTGGCGAAGGGCTTCTTGTGGCCTGGGAGCATCAGGGGTAGCTCTAGGGGGTCAGAGAAATTATTTGCAGATGCCAGTTAGTTCTGGTCAGTTGAGAATGGCCTGATAGCAAGGGAGCATTCTGTTTTTTGAGGCTATCCGTACATGAAAGGTGGGGGTGCTGACTTCCTGGAAAGAACCCTAACAGGTTTGGACTCACAGGGCAGGGCTTCAGACCCTACAACTGCTATTTCCCCTTCTGTGTGACCTTGGGTAAGTCACTGGCAGGGAGTAAGCATTTATTAGGCACCTGTGGCATACCAGGCACTGTGGTGAGTGCTGGAGGCACAGAAAAAGGCCAGCTTCCCAGAGCTCACAGTGCAATCACAGTCTTCCCAGGCTTGTCCTCTGGTGTAAGAGGAGAGGGGTGAGTCTGTGGCTTCTGAGGTCCCTTCCCACCCTGGACCTGTGAGCCCAGCATCTTTCAGATTCAGGGGGAGCAGAGCAGTATACAGGCCTCGTGACCAGGCATGCCCACAGCTCTAGCCAGGAAGGCTGCAATGGAGGAGTCTGGATGCCTTGTCTCAGGGCCCGAGGAGCCCCTGACCTTGTCTTGGGCCCAGAGACTAAGGACACCCAACAGCAGAGAGGCGAGGCTGGTCTGGGGCGAGGCTGGTCTGGGGCGAGGCTGGTCTG
>NW_027185759.1:8474494-8515899 GCF_028583685.1 Petaurus breviceps papuanus | reverse complement strand
GGCGAGGCTGGTCTGGGGCGAGGCTGGTCTGGGGCGAGGCTGGTCTGGGGCGAGGTGAGGAGCTCATCCCTTTTGCTTCTGTTCACCTGGGGAATAGAGGGAAGGGAGCTTTGGCCTCAGGATCCCACCACTCCTGCTTACAACACAGGCAGTCTCTCTGGGTCTCTGCTTTGTCATCTGGACAATGTGGGTTGGACCAGGTAACCGCAGGCTCTTTGTCACTCTGACTGAGTATGAGAGTCTCTGAAAGTTGTGTCTCCTCTGATGGTAGGATCCCAAAGCAGGACCTGGAAGGCGTTGTAGAAACCCTTCCCTTTACAGACAGAGAAACTGAAACAGAAAGAAATCATAGACCCGGAGCAGGCAGGCCTTTCACGGTCCAGCTAGCTCAGTCCCCCTCCCCCTTTCTGCCTCAGTTTCCACTCTTTTGTACTTGGTCTGAGCAGGGGAAGGGAGCAGCGGCTTCGTGCTGCTGAGTGACCCTCCATGAGCCCCCTGCCGCCATGATGCTCAAGTGAACGTGAAAAAAAAGAATTAAAAAAAACCCAAAATCCCCAAATATTTCTTTCCCTGTGCACGTATTTTTATAAAACATTCTTTCCCACCAAGAACATGGAGTATTTGGAGGGAGATTCTAGTGAAGACATTTCTTTTTTTGTTTTGCACACACCTGCTAGGCCTTGCCTTGGATGGTGCTTCTCAGCTGTGGAGGGAGCAGCCCCTGCACACCTGGACACCCTGGGGAAGGCCAGAGGAGGTCGTTCAGGGTGGGCCGTGGGGCCTTCCTTAGCCAGGGCATCCCAGCAAGACGCACTTCTCCCCAGCTTTGGCAGCCTACAGTGCCCCGTTTGCCACCTCTCCCTAGTACAGGAAGCTCATTTGCTTCCTTGGGAGCCCTGCCCATCTCCTAATGGGTTGTCTGGGGCTACGACCTTTGCTAGGCCTAAACCAGTGACTGGTCCTGCACTCTGTCGTCCTAATCCTCCACACACACAAACAGACACACACTTGCACACTCACAGCCCTTCACACACGCACACATAGTGCACACATAGACACGTCAGCTTCAGTTATGAGTCTATGGGCCATGTGCCCCTTTTCCCCCAAAGGGGTGCTAGGGAACAGTGAAGACCTTTTTCTATGGCTGGTTCTCAGGTGGGTTCTTGCAGACATTTGTCTATCATTAGACAGTGCCTTGAGCCATTGGTTGCCAAGGGATGGTGTACCTTGATGGCCTTGCCTGTAAGGGATGCCTTAGGTGGATTATTACCTAAGGAGTCAGAGCCTGGGGTCCTTTAGGTGAATAATCTCTCTGCTGGAGATATTTCTTAGTGGGAGATGAGAAGGAAGTGGATTGAGCCTTATTTTCCTCATATAAAATGGGGATGTCAGAGGGGGTGCCATCTTGAAAGATTAAGTGAGATACTGTATGTAACGTACATGGCAAATCTTAAAGTATAACAGACACATCTGCTATTTATGTTGTTGTCACTGGATTTGGAGTTTGACGTCTTTGAATCCTGATTCTTTAACAGGGTGGCCTTGGCAAGACACTTAGTCCCTTCAAGACAGCCCTTTCCTCATCTGTGGAAGGACAGATTTGGAGGAAAAAATTTCCTTGTTTCCCTCCAGCTTTGGATATTATGACCCGACCCCCAGGGGCCTTCCATGGCCCTTCTCACTGACTATAAAAGGCTCCAACTTCTGCCCCTGTAGAATTTGAGGTAGGAACTCTCATGGCTGGGGCTGTTACTACCTCTCTGGCAAGTGAGAGAAAGACCCCATGGCCTGTGGTTTCTGTGTGGCTTCTGGACAGAACTGTGGGCTCTCAGGTAGACCCAGTACAGATTTAGCATTGGAGGAGACCTCAGAGATCATTTAGACCAGTCCTTTAATTTGACATGGAGGGAAACTGAGCTTCAGAAGCTGACAGTCATGATCTTTCATGCCTTGATATTGCCTCTGCCTTTGGTGTTTCGGTCAGACTGGAATGTGTGCTGGTCCAGTCCCTCTCTGTGTGTCCCTGCTCTCTCTTCTGTGTCTGAAGCAAAGATTTCTACGCTGATTCCCAGTGAAATCATTCCTTCTTTCGAGCCCTGGCTCTGGCTCTCCCTCCATAAAGGTTTCCTTGCTTTCGTATGGCCAATGGGGGAATTTATTTTGTTTGACCATATATGTTTGTCTAAAAAAAAGTTTTGTTTTTCTGGAATTCCCAATGGAGGGTGTGGGGGGCTTAAAGTGGGAGGGGACAAAAATACAGATCTGAAAATGAAATTGAATTTTAAAAAGTTTCCTGATGCCCCAGGCTGGAGGTGATCCTTTCCACCCCAAATCAGTCACTTGACAAGTATTTGTTAAAAATCTGCTGGGGGCAGGTGCTGGAGGAACACGGGTGAAGGGGAGGCTACCCCTGCTCTCTGGGACCTGAGATGCTTTGGCGGAGTTTCACAGGCGTCTGAAGGCAGAGATACAGGGCACGTTTTCTAGGGGTGGGGGAGTGGATGGCAGCCCCAGTAGCTGGGGAGGAGGATCAGGAACGGCTCCTGTAGGAGCAGCTGAAGCCTCTGTTCTCTTCTGTCTCCCTCTCCTTTGGTCTCAATTCATTCTGACCCGTGTAAGAGAAGAGTCAGGTATGATTACTCCTTATCCCTGTACTAGCTTGTTAGAAGCAACACGGCCTTGTGTAAAGAATACTGGCCTTGGAGTCAGAAGACCTTAGCTTCAATCCCACTGCATGGATCTCCTGGCTGGGGGTTCAGGGCACCCAGTCTCCCTCTCTGGGCCTCACCTGTAAAATGAGGAGGGGGTGGGGCAAACCAGCTTGTTTCCAAGGTCTCTTGGGTTGCTGAGCGCTGTATCCTCAGAGGGGTCACATCAGCATGGGTCGCCCTTGATCAGCATTTGCTGAATGGGGCTACTGACTCTCCCAAAGCCAGGCAGACCTTCCCAAGCATTGGCAGGTGAGAACACCTCATGTCTCTTCTGGATGGACTGATTGATGGAAGTTAGAGAGTACTTAACTCTTGACTTTTCATATACCCAGTGCTTGGTATGCAGTTGGCTTTTCATCAGTGTTGCTTGGTTGAGCAGTTGATTGCTACAGATCTGCTTCTTTCACGGGGAGGCTGGACAGATTTTCCATGATGCCATTCCACCAGTTCTTGCATAGGGGGACCGAGCCAGGGCTCTTACCCACCAGGAAACGCCTAAAACCTCATCCAAGCTTCTCAACCAGGACTCACTAAGTAAGCAGGAATGACTCCTTTGTAAGAGCATCTAGAATTATCAGAGGACGTAAATCCCACAGGCTCTGCCAGCTTTCTGGCAAGGGACAGTCTTCCGGACACTGTCTGTTTGACCCAACCTAGCCTCTTGCCAAATTTGGTTGCATTCCTCTGGCTTGGGGGATGGGGGAGGAAGGAGAAGAATCTGTTCTTGCACAGCAGCTCTGTTACTATGGGCATGGCTGTCAACATTGGCACCTGAGCATGGTCTGGTTGGTCTGGCTGGCACAAATTATGCTGGTGGGCTGTGAGGGAAATGCACCAGAGGCCAGATTGTAGCCTAACCTATCTCCCAGCAGAAAAGTGGGGCTTCCCTCTTCCCAAATCTTCTCCTGATCCAAGGAGTATCTTGGTGAAAGATGAACCCTGGAGGTAGATTCAAAACTAGATTTGGCCAATGAACCTTGTTTGTTTGATACTTCCCTTAGGCTAGAGGGAATTCCAGAAGATTTAAAAAAAAAGCTACGGTTAATGGGCAACACAGACCTTCCAGAGGCCAATCTCTTGATTATTTTTTTTCACAAGCAATCGTAGAATCAGAACCAAGAAGAACTTTACAGCCCATGTCCTCTAATTTTAGGAATGAAGAAGCCAACCGAGATCATAGATTTTAGAACTGGAAGAAACATTAGATGCCTTTCAGGCAAATTCCTTCCTTCTATGGCAGAGTCTCAGAAAAGCAAAGTCACTTGGCCCTGGACACACAGGCTAACAGGAGAGCTGGGTTGTGAGTCTGGGTCCTGTGATTCTTTTTTTTGAGGGGGGAAGGCAAGGCAATTGGAGTTAACTGACTTGCCCAAGGTCACACAGCTAGTTAAGTGTCAAGTGTCTGAGGTCGGATTTGAACTCAGGTCCTCGTGACTCTAGGGTCAATTCTCTATTCACTGCACCACCCAGCTGTCCCTGGGTCCTGTGATTCTTAAAGGCCACATTCTGTGCTCTGCACACTACCCTCAGGTCACCCAACAGAGTCTTCCTCTGTGTTAGCAGCAGAGCTGGGACCCAGGAGCCTCCATTCTCTCCTTCAGCAATATTTCATCTTTTGGGGACTATTTCAGTAACCTTCTCATAAGTTTTCTCTGCTTCCAGGCTCCCCTTCCAACCCATCTTTTATGTTGCTGCTAACATAAATTTCCCACTCAAAAATCTTCACTGGCATCCCATTGAGGAATACAAAAGCCTGAGTCTGACATTCAAGGCTCTCCATAATCTGGACCCATTCTAGCTTTCCAACTTTCTTTTACACTTCTGTTTTGTGGTGTCCTTTTGTCTGTCACACCTGGGCATGGCCCAGGCACTTAATGAAGGCCTCTTAAGTCAATAGGGCAGTCTCTGCTTCTCAGTATCAGGCAGGGGATGACTCAAGGAGTCATATTCCTGATGTTACAGAGGATCTTGTGGGGAGGCCAAATGCAAGAAGGATTCCCCACAGATGGTCAGGCTTTGCTTTTGTTCTCATGGATGGTCCTGTTGGAAGACGCCATTGTTCTCAGGACACTGGACCCTGCCATAATCTTGGACATCTTGAATAATTAATACTAATGATAATAATGGTGATGAAGATCATGATAGCGAACGTTTATGCATCTCTATAAGTTTTGCAACATTATCTTGTTTGACTGCTCGAGAGGTTGGCCCAGAGCTTCAGAAAGAAAAGGACTGATCCATGTAAAATGGCCCTTGCTTCAAGCATGGCCTGTGGTTGGATGGGCACCTCCCTGGCACAGAGCCCTTGGATGGGGGCTGCAGAGAACACGGAGCTGCACCTACAGCCAAGAGGAGAAGGAGTTGCAGTGGCTGTTGGGAAATTGCACGTTTTTTTCCCCTAATTCCATTCTACTCCCTGTTCCCTGAGACCCATTTTTTATTTATTTATTTTTGTCTTGAGTTTAACAAGCACCAACAAACATGAGTCTTTCCATATGCCCAAAATAGAAGAATTGTTTATGAAACCATGAATAGTATTTATAGTTTGATTTTTAAAAAAATATTTAATAAATTTAACACAATCATTCCAAGGCTGTCCTGCTTTTCTGTGTCCCCTCTGAACTACTTTCTATGTCTTTTTAAATGTTTCATTGCCCTCCTTTTTCCTTTGGCTTCATTATCACTACTTCTGTAAATCTCACCCTGTAGAGAAAAAAAAAACTCTCCCTCATAACAAATAAGAATTGTTAAGTCCAGCAAATCCATTGATTGACTGCATCTAAAAACGTGCATTTCTTTCAGCACTTTGAGGGCCTCACTGCTCTGCCAATAGGTGAGGGGCTTGAAACACCATCTTTCTTCCTGACCCACGTGTTTGTTGGTCATTGTGTCCGTCAGAGTTCTGAGCTCCTTACATGCCATCTTCCTTTACACGACTATAGTGACAGTACCCCTTCTTCTCCTGCTTTCCTCTCTTCCCTCCTTCTTGGTCCATACACGCATCTTCTCAGAAGTCTCTGAAACCATCTTTCCTGCCCAGTACAGAGAGCAGTGTGAGGGTGAAACAAGGTGGCCAGAGTCCTAACCTCTTCCTTCTTCCTTGGGGATTGTGTCCTCTCAGGCCTGCAAGAGGTGGGCTGCTGCGTCTCACAGGCTCTCTCTGTCTCTCCCATTCTGCCCTGAATGAGGAAGCATGTGTGCATTGCACCTACTATGTGTCCACGTCCTGGGTGTGTCCAGAGAGGGTCCAAAACCAAAGTGGAAATGGCCTTCCTAGCTCCTGGGAATTTTTACTGAGCGTAATTATTGTCCCTACAGCTGTGCCCCTGACAGGTTTCAGTCTCCAGATTTTTCTCTATTCAAGGAGATGCACTTTTTTTTTTTTAAAGGAAAGCTATTATAGACATTTTCTGAAATATAAGAAGGGGGGAGAATAAATGAATTTTAAATAGAAAACAGCCAGCTACATTACATATAGCATTTAATTCTCCTCAGAATTTTAGCCTGGAATTGGAGGACTCTCTAGCAACTGGTAATTTAGCTTGTATTTGAATTCTGTTAATTGACTGGTGGTAGGTTGTGAGTGTGTTGGGGGGAGAGTGTATCTGACTGTCTGTCTGTCTGTTGGAGAGGCTTTCTTCAGATTTCCTTTGTGTCTGACCACGATTTCTTTTTATGGGGAACAATGTTATCAGAGGAGAAAGTTGTTATAAAGGAGAGGGGTCGCTTTGAGCAGGTATGAGGAGAAATGTGGGGCAGGGTTTGCCCTGGCAGATCTCCTGAGTGACAAGTCTGAAGGCCCCATTTATTTTCTTCTGGGACAAGGTAATGATTACTTATTAAATGTTGACTACGTGCTAGGCCTTGTGTGCTAAGTCCTTAGGATATAAATACAAACAAGAACAAAAAAATACTTCTTGTCTCCAAGGAGTGTGCATTCTAACGGGGGAAGAAAACATAGAAGGGGAACTGAAAAGTGAAGGTGATGGGGAGAGGACCATGCGAGCTGGAATCCAGCACCCTACACTCTTTCCTTGTGCGGGAATATGGTTGGGAAGTCTGAGGAATCAGTGGCAGAGCCAGGAGGGCACTTGTGGTTGGCTGGCCTAGGCCCTTCCCTAAAATGGAGGTCCTGGGAAGAACTCCCCAGTGGGAGAAGGGGGTGGGATGGCAGAGGGATGTTCCAGGGCCTGAAGGCTATTGGGGAAGGTGGAGATTGCAAGAGGAGGAGGTCCTAGGCATTGAGGGGGTTTCCTGGGAGGGAATCTGGTGAATCTAATCTTACTCCAGGCCCGCCCATCACAGGCTGCATGCATCCCATGCATCCCTTTACAAGACCTTGCTTTGTCCAGCAGCTGAGGTGGGGCTTTGGAGGGGAGAAATTCTTTGGCTCTTCCCTCCATTCCTAAAGAGAGGGATCATCTGGGCACCTCAGCTTTTCTCAGCTTCACAAACCCAGAACAGAGCAGCTGTCAATTTGTCCTTGACTCTACACTCTTCAAGTGGTAGGCCGGGGCTGTGCTACCGACCAGATCTGTGAGGGAATCATAGGATGACGGACCTAGTGGGGACCTCAAAGTACATCTTCCATATTTAAAGATGGAGAAACTGAGGCCTACGAGGTTTAAGTGAGTGACTTGCCCAGGGCCAAGGAAAGAAGTGTCAGGGGTGGGAAGTGGACCCAGGCCCTTCAGCCCCAGAGGTCGCCCTTTCTGCATTGGATGTCTCTTCTTGGTTCAGGTACCACTGTCCACACTTGGGCATCAATGCCTTGTTGGCTTATTTCACCAGGATTCTACATTAATCCCCGCCCTTTCTGCACATCCAAGATGCCCCCCCTTCAGTAAACAGCATCCTTCCCCTCCATCCACAGAACTCCTCTTGTTCAGCCTGGGCCAGGGCTTCCAAGCTCTGACAGCTTCTTTGTGTCCTGACAGCCTGCATGCCTTTAGCTTAGGATGAGAGGAGAGGAAGAGACCTTGAATGAGGTGGTTCCTCCCCTGTGGGGAGTGCTCCTACCTTGTCACCCAGGCTTTGGCCATCCTCATCCCCTCCCGCTAGAGCCTTGCTCTCCACTGGGTGAGCGTGTCCTTGCCCTACCCAGAACCAAAGCTCCACATCCCTTCCTGCCCATTTCCAGTCCACACTGCTGGGCCTCCTTTGCACACTGTCTTTGCCATCAGAATGTAAGCTTCTTGAAGACAGACACCATCTTGCCTGCTTTGTACTCCAAGCCAGTGCCTGGCACAGAGTAAGAGCTCCGTAAATGCTGTAGCCTTCATTTCTTTGAACGTCTCCAGACCACCATGAGACAGAGGAGCAGGTGGGACCCTAAGCCAGGGCCTGCCTTCTGTAGGGTAACTGCCTTCCTGACACTCTCTTGGCATCCCATCAGACAGACACTTTTATGACCTGGGCATTGGACGGGCAAAGAGAGGCTTGGAATGACTGGTGAGTGAGGAAGGAAACGCTCGCTTGCTGCTCCATCTGACTCCTTGTTTGGCCTCCAATAAGGCCAGGGGCTTCCTGTTTAGGAGGCTCTCTCTTGTGGTCATCATGACTGACAGTGCCATGGGGCTCCTGCTTTTACATCACATGAATGACCCAGTTTGAACCTCTCTGCAGCTCTGGGTGGTTAACAGCATACCCATCCTACAAATGAGGAAAACCAAGGCTGGAGGAAGTTAGATGACGTGCCCAGCGTCCCATAGCTTTCAGAGGTTCCAGAGGTAGAATTTGAACTCGGCTCCCCAACCCCGACTCCCCATCCCCATCCCTGACTCACGTCCAGCCATTTTCTTCCATGCCAAACTGCCTCTTGTAGGGGGGCAGAGATAGTGTCAGACCCTGGACCTGTGGTTTTATTGGTTTTGGGAGAGACCAGATGAAGAAATAAGCCCTTTCCCCTGGCCTCTTAGGCTCCGAGAATTGTCCAGAGGTTGCCTCTTGTTCAGAGCCTCCCCAGATGTGGAACCTGAACTCGGCTCTTCCCTGCTTTGAGGAGAGCATCTTCTCAGGGACCGAGGTAACACCCAGCGAGTTCCTCGAGGGCAGGCACATCTACTGTGTGCAGGCAGTCTTGTCACTGCTATCTGCACACAGTAGGTGTCCAATCCATATTTATTGCATTCAATCAACCATGCATTTATTAATCACTCGCTGTGTGCCGGGACCCGTGACAGAACTGGACCAGTATCTTTTCTCAAAGATCTGATATCCTTTGTCTGCATTGAATTCAATGAAGTCCCCACATGCCCCTCTCCTCTCCCTGCCCCATCTGGTTCCCTCTTCTTTGAGTCATAGCTCAGTCTGAAGTTGCCTCCGACTCAGACAGACCAGCAGATAAGCTCTCTTCCCCTCTGAGTGTCCAGCTGTGGGAAGAGGCCACTTTGGAGGCCGGGGTCCAGGTCCTCGGAGACCTCCCAGAAGCCCCGTTTTTATTGGACCATCTCCTCTCTTGCCTGGAGGCCAAAGTGGGCCCTTCAGGAGTCCGGAAGGAAATCATCTGTCCCTGTGGACTTCATAGCATAATTGGATCCTCTGGCCAGGGTGCCATTTCTTTTTAAAAATTTAAATATTTCCTCTTTTTGTCCTTCCAAGCAGCAGGTATTGGTTTTTTTCCGGAAGCAGCTTCTTCTGGCAGAGGCTAATTTCGTAGTTCTTGAGCATTATTAGTGAGTCATGTAGCTTTCTCGGGCATGGGGCCATCTGGTTCAGGCTGAGCTTTGTAACCTGAATGGGCCTCCAGGCCGGGCAGCTGAGAGCTGGGTGAGGGGCCTGGAGAAGAGAAGGAAGGCCGGAAAGGTGGCTGTCCTCGGGTATCTGGGGAGAAGGGGTTGGGCTGGTTCTGTGGGTCCAGGGAGGCGGAATTGGGAGCAATGGTTGGAAGATGTGGAAGACAGACTATCAGGAAAATATTCCTGATGATTAAAGCTATCCAAAAGTAGGCAAGGGGAAGGGAGGGGGATTCCCATTTAATTGGTGCCCAATAGGGACTGTGACTATTACAGTTACTAGCACAGTCAATCCTCACAACAGCCCTTCGGGGAAGGTCCCCATTTAACAGCTAAGGAAACTGAGGCAGGCAGGTTAAGTGACTTGTGCAAGGTCACACCAATTTCACCATCCTTTACACATTAGGACCTCGTGATCTTGCAGCAGAAACTTTGGTCTCACAGGTCTAGCTCTGAACAGGGCCTTGGCTGTCTTCTGGTTCAGCTCCTTCCTCTTTCCTCAGTTTCCTCACCTGTAAAATGGGGCTAATAACAGCACCTACCTCAAAGGGTTGTGAGGATCACATGAGACAAGAGTGTAGGAGCTTGGCACACAGAAGTGGCTCTATAAATGCGGGAGTGAGGCCCAGGGAGGGTCAGACGCGCTTCAGGTCACACAGGTGATCCTCGGGGTGCCTGAATGAGGCCCTGCTATGTCCCACTCAGCCCCGCAGGGCCCCCAGTCAAGGCTGGACGTGGCCAGATGGCACGTGGGTGCTTCCTCCCCTCAGGGCTCCCTGTGCGGATACGGTCACAGGTTTCAGTCCCAGCTGGTGATGCTGAGAAGTGCCTCCTAGCGGGGTGCTCCAGGAAACAGACTGACCTGTTGTAGAAACCCTCAGTGCTCAGAGATCTGCTTTTCACCAAAAAGCTAAACCATTTCACATTTATTCTCCCTTCTTCCCTGTACAATGGACAGAACTCAGAAATGACTGTTTTACAGTTCAGAAGACTGAGGTCCAGATTGGTAATGTCAGGTACTAACCCCCTATCTGAAGCCAGACTCACAAATGACCCTCAGAAATCCGTGCCCAGTTCCGTGCCCCACAAGGCTTCTCGGTGTCCTTCGCCCTTTGCGGAGTTTGCAGAGATGGGTGACTTGGAGATGCCCAAACAGGTTTCCTCATTTGGGGAAAGTTCCCTAGGAAAGGCCTGGTGCTGCTTCCTTGAGCTCCCGGTGGGCTGAAGGAGGAAGGAAACTCCTGGGGAGATCAGTATCCTTTTTGGAGCACTCCCAGCAGGACTGGGAGGGAGTTGTGTCTGTCCAGTGGAACCTTTTATCCAGTAAATTAATATTTCAAAGGCCTTCTCGAATGGAACATCTGATCATTCCAGTGGCCTGCTTTAGGTGGCCTCTTGCATTCTGGAAACCTGCTCTTGTGCTAATGAACGGATGACGTGGGTTTTTGTAAATGCGTAGGTGTGACCTGGGCTTTTTCACCCCCCTCAGACCACTGAAGGCAAAGCACTGAACTTTGTGCTTTACAATAGTCACGTCTGATTTTAATAAAACATTGGAGGAAAGAAAGGTGGCTTAGTGGGTAGTCTTAGCAAAAAGCCTGCCACATAGTAGGGGCTGAGTAAAGTTTACTGATTAATTGATTGATAGGGGGCTGACCATGGGGACGGGAAGGAAAATCACAGGATCAGCCATGCTGCCTCCAGCTGGAAGGGTCTTTACCGGTACCCATTTTAAAGATCACGAGTCTGAGGTCTAAGAGCTCAGCAAGCAAGATGGGGTTTGGGCCCAGGACCTCAGATAACAGATTCAGCTTTCTTTTCCATCGCACTTTTGGGCTCCACTTTGACCCTTGCTGGCCATGTGTCTGTGGACAAGTCAAGAGTCCCAGGCAACTCAGTGAGACTATGAGGAGTCGCCACTATTATCAGTGAAGGGAATTTCCTCCCATGTCAGTGAAATCCCAGATCCAAGCTTCTCTTATTCTCCAGAATTCCCCCAACTTTTGAAATGTTTCATTCCTCATTTGGGCCGGGGCTTAGGTCCTATCAGGCCTCCTCTTATCACCCTCGACAATAACAGAGACGTTTTCTTTCTTGGTCATTTTTGCAGGATGCTTTTTGCCTTCCTTCACAGTAGCCCCACAGAGGCTGGTGTTTACTCCCCAGCTGGCTGCAGGTTTACTGGGTGATTTACATACATCACCTCCTTGAAGCCTCATAACAACCCTTGAGGTGCGTTATGAGCAGCCCCGATTTACAAATGAGGAAACTGCGGGTCTGGCCCACAGGCAGCCAGCCGGCAAGCTCCAGCGCTGGCTCTGCCCTGCTTGCCTCTGGCCTTTTCATTCCATTTCTGGGCTCCGTGTCTGCCTTCAGCCTGGGCACTCTCGGGCCAGAGCTCACACAGAAATCAGGATTTATTTGGCCTGGGCTGCGGCCTCTCGGGCTGTGAGGAAGGCTCCCATGGAGGCCCTGCAGCCCATACAAGCAATTACTTCTTACCAGATTGCCAGCGGAGGCACAGACCTTTACCTAGCACTTTCAGACTGAAGCCAGAGGGGGACAAGGCACTTTTAAAAGCCCACTGATTTCCCCCTATCCTTGCTCAAAGCTCTCTTAGAACATTAACAAATGACTTTCATTCGGGAAAAATAAAAACATTTTTAAAGAGGACTAATGTATGGAAAGCAATCGAGAAGATTAGCTCTCACCTCAAGCTGAGGAGCAGTGATTATGAGGTCCTTTTCCCTATTGCTCTGTGTTTTCACTCGTGTCTGAGTCTTCCTGACCCCACGTGGAGTTTTCTTGGGAAAAATACTGGACTGGTTTGCCATTTCCTTTTCCAGCTCATTTTATAGATGAGGAAACTGAAACGGTCAGGGTTAAGTGACTTGCCCAGGGTCACGCAGCTAGGAAGCATCTGAGGCCAGAGGAAGCTCAGCTTTTTAATGTCTTCTAAAGAGTCAGGGGTAAGGGGACTGGGCACTGCCAGCAAGGATGCTAATGAGGAATCTTTGGGTTTCCATTCCCGTGGCTAGGTTGGACCAATCAGGATCACAGAGCCCTGCAGGCCATCCTGCCTAACCCCTGTCTGACCACCCATGGCGAGTGGCTTACCTAATGACCTCAGGGGAGCAGGGAGTCGGGCCAGGCCATTTCAGGAGAGCTCTTTTTTAGGAGGAAGGCTGGCCTGCCCTTAAGTTTGAGCTGGACCTTTTGTAGCTTCTCTTCTCAGTTCCCGGTTTTCCCCAAATAAGATGTTTACCTCTTTACTAGGGCTCTGAAGTTAGGACAGGAAGAGGCCCTCTCATCTGACCCTTTATTTTACAGACTCTGAAAGGTCTGATGACGTGGTCAGACTTTAGGACTGGACGTGACTTTTGAGGTCCCAGTTTTTCAGAGGAAAAACTGTCTGCCTGCCTGCCTGCCTGTCTGTCTGTCTGTCTGCCTGTCTGCCTGTCTGCCTGTCTGTCTGTCTGTCTGCCTGTCTGCCTGCCTGTCTGTCTGCCTGTCTGTCTGTCTGCCTGCCTGCCTGTCTGCCTGCCTGCCTGTCTGTCTGTCTGCCTGTCTGTATGTCTGTCTGTCTGCCTGCCTGTCTGTCTGTCTGATTGTCTGTCTATCTACACCTTTGACTTTGCTTCATAGACTCTTCCAAATTCTCCTCCCCCCAATCTGTAACCTTTCTAAGATGGGATGCGGGTCACCCAGCTCTGACCCTTCCCAGTAGCTAGAGGGACTGACAGGCTCATCCTTGCCCCACAGCTTCTTGTCATAAGCTCAAGATTATGGTCTGCTCCCATCTCCCAGTTGTAGCCCATTTATGACCCCAGTAGAAGTGGCTGGAAATAGGCCTTTGGTCAGCAGGAGAACTCGTTTGGCTGGATTCTCTGAGTTCTGTGCCGGCTAAAGTAAGAGCTTTGGGTGCTGGAGCTCAAACCATATGTTGTCCTCCAAGCATTTACTGAACCCTGACTATGAAGCAGGGACTTCACTGGGCCCCTGGGCTACAGAGACATGGTCTGTGCCCTGAAGGAGCATACATTCTGTCAAGGGAGACGGCATATGCACATACAGTGTGGACAGTATGGATGAACAGGGCGGGCACTTGCCTTTGGGAGGGATTAGGAAACATTTTCTATAGATGATGCTGGAACCGAGTCTTGCAGGAAATCAGGGATTCTGAGAGGTGGAGGGGCAGAAGGATCACATTCTAGGCATGGGGATCCACGTGGGCAAAGATCCAGAGGTGGGAAACAGAGTGACATGGGTGAGTAGTGAGCAAGCAGCCCCGTGTGGCTGGACTGGAATATGTGGAAGGGAGGCAGGTGTGAGAAGATTGGAAAGGGAGGTTCCAGACTGTGAAGTTTACAATGACATACAAAAGAGTTTCATTTTGTCCTTGGGTAATGAGGGAGCATTGGAGCTTGGGTAGGCGGTGACGTGCTCAGACCTGGGCTTTACAAGGCCCTCTTTCCCAGCGGCCATTGCAGTTCCAACCAAATGTGGCCCAAGACTCTTGTCAATCTTTGACTGTTCGGACATTTCAGTACTTGCTCTATTTATATGGTGCTTTGAGACTGGGGCACATCCTCCGTGATATCACTCAGGAATGGTAGGGAAGTTCAGCAGGCTTTTACCTAATGATAATGTCCCTCGGCGCTTTCCACCTGGCACCTGTTTGTGAAGGATGGCGAGCTGGCCTCTGCTCCCCATCCCATTAAGGAGAGCTTATTCTGTGAGAGACTTAGTGAGAGTCACGAGGCGTCCTCAGATGAATGACTTCCAGGAGCGGCACCCAAGTTTGGAGGGAGATTCTTGAATTCGGTGTTTGGTCCAAATGTAGGGACTGGTCACTCGCATTCTAGCCTGTTCCAGGGTTCAGGCCTTTCTGCTTTCAAAAATGAGGTTGGCAGCTATTAGCAGAGATGAGGATTAGGATGCTTTGCTGCTGGGACATTGTGGGTGATGCAAATCACATTCACCAGGCTTAAAAATAAATAAATAAATCCCCACTGGTAAGCTATATTTAGGGTTTCTATAGCCACGTGTGAACGGGGCTGAGAAAAGGAGCAGATTTGGTCTTCAGGGTTTTATGCAAGCTTCGGAAGGCCAAGCTGACTCAGAGCGTACCGTTTTCTATAAATGATGCTCAACTCTTCCCTATTTCTGTCTGGGGTGCCTCCATCCCTCCAAGTTACTGAGGCTGGCAGCTTTGGAGTCAGCCCGATTCTGCCCTCTGCTCCCCTGCAGCAGGTGCCGAGCCTTATGTCCATTCGACCTCCCCGCTGTGCTTCATGGGAGTCCTCTTCCCTTCACCGGCATAGCCACCCTCTCGCCCCAGCTCAGGCCCCTTGGTAGCTCTAGCCCTCAAAGGCTCTGTGTCCCTGTAGCCAGGCTTTGCACTCTCCAACCAACCCCATGGAGCTTCCCAAACACCTTTTTTTCTAAAGTGCATGTCACACCATATTTGCCTGCTCTAGAAGCTTCACTTTCTCCCTGTTGCCCTTGCAATAAAATTGCCTACTCAGCTTGACCCTCACTCCCATCACAATCTGAATACAACTTTGCTTCCTAGGATTAGGCACGTTACTCTCTTCCATGTGTCCACATTCCACCTGCACTGACCTGCTTTTTCTTCCTAGGAGTCACCTTGGTCTTTGCCCAGGCTGCCTTCACTTCCTCCTCTGTGGGAGCTATGTAGTCTATGCTTATGGCATTCGAGATTGTCCAGGCCCCCCCTGGTCTCTTGGAGAGCCAGCACTAAAACCTGGCAAGCACCTCCTCTGTTCCCTCCCTCTGGTCCCAGAAGGAAATGTCTCCCACGTCTGTTTCCTCAGAGAATTTCCTTCTGAAGAAATGTGATTCTCAAGAGTCTTCAATCAGGACGAATGCCTGCCTCTTCTAGCCTTCTGATTCTCAGGGACAAATTCCCCGTGGGTCTTCTCTCTGAAATGAAATCTGTGTCATTTTATCATGCATCGATCTCACATTGGCTGCTGCAAGCTGGAAAGGACCAGCTCTTATGGGCTCAGTGACACCTCTGGACAAATAAATGGTTGCTTAAACTAAGACAGCTATTGTATTGTGCTTGATGAGGGTAGAAGGTGGTGAGAGTTACAATTATTGATTCATTGACAATAGCCGGCTATGAAAACAAATGCCATGTTTGGAAACAAACTCTTTCAACATATAAAGAGTTCCATGCTCATTGGCTATTCCTTATCACTTGGTTCTTGGGCAAAGGAACATTACTATTGTAGCTCATTTTCACCTTCTGCCACCTGGTTCCTTTCCCTAGCTGAGGTGATGATTCAGAAATTCACAGCATCTCTGAGTAAAGAGGGGACTTCAGTGGCCAGCTGGTCCCCGAGTTCTTAACTCTTTAAGAAGGGGAGCTAGGTGGTACATTGCAGAGAGCCTGGACTTGGACTCAAGATCTGAGGCCATGTGACCCTGGGCAAGTGATTTCCTTCTTTTTTTCATCAGTGTCTGGGTCCGTGTTGATGTTGGCCCTGTCTTAAATAATTCTTCTTCCTAGTTAGTATTCTTGATGGTAGAGATGATGTAAGCTTCGTAGTTCAGGGAGAATGTGTCCTTTTTCTCTCTGGGTGCCTTTTCTCTAGTGGTTTTGTGTTGGCTGTAGTTACTTGGTCACTGATGGGCGTTCTGGGTGTGGCAGGCTTCAGAACGAAGGGGGATGATTGGACCCACCTTTAACCCTTGGGGTCATACATGGAAGGGATCACCGAGCCCTGCCCAGGGCTGTTATGTTGTCATGGTAACGGCAGCCTCATAAAGGAGGTCAGGCCATCTGCCCATCACGTTCCTTCTTGGACATCCTAGTTCATTTTCCTGTCTTTACCCTTGACAGATGTAGAATTGGGACAGCAGCCACACCTGTGAATCACCACAGAGTTCAGATGTGCCTAGGAATCAACGCAAGGATAGTTAGTACCCCAAATACTTACCAGCTGCATGACCCTGGGCAAGTCACTTAACCCTGTTTGCCTCAGTTCCTCATCTCTAAAACGAGCTGGAGAAGGACATAGCAAACCCCTTCAGTATTCCTGCCAAGAAAACCCCGAGTGGGGCCGCAGAGAGTGGGCATGACTGAGCAATGACTGAACCACAGCAACAGCACTCCCCCTCCTTCTGCGTGCCCAGATGCTTGCTCCAGTCCTGCATCTTTTCCTTCCTGATCTGTGTGACCTTGGGCACTTAACCTACTTGAGTCGGAGCTACCTAAGCCATCGTATTAGGGGGCTGAAGTCCCTGGGCTCTGAAGTCTTCTCTGATGCAATCTTGGTAACCCCTATGGTCCTATGACTCCTCCTCAATGCCCTTTCCCTTCCTTGGTCCCTCAGGTTCCCTCCCAACTCCCTCCTTGGCTCCTTGTATTCTCTTAAACTCTGTAGGCACCGGACGGCAAAACCAAAAGAAGCCCTGGTCCTCCTGGACTTGGGTGCAGGCTGTGCTGTGTGACCTTGGCTAAGCAGCTGTGTCCCTCTGAATCTTGGTTTGCTCATCTGGACTAGCTGGCCTTGCAGGTCCCTTGTGCTCTAAATACCATGAGCCTGTGGTGCCCCTTAATTATTCCTGGGGCTCACCATTTTCATCTCAGTCACGCTGCCACTTTTACCATTTGTCCTGCTTCTCTGGGAGGAGGCTGACCCTCATTAAATGGGGTCACCAGTAGCAAGAATAAAAAAGCCCCTCCTGAAGTTACCTGCTCTCTCCGTGCTGGCCAGAGTAGAGACAACCCATGGTATTTATACTTCTGAAAACAGAAGGTTTTCTTGTCATGGGGCAAATTTTCATCGAGTCCTCATTTATCATTTCTCACTGTTCGTGGAAAGAAAGATAGATGGTGTTAGCCCTGCTTTTCAGCCAAAGGAACTGAGGCAAACAAAAAATGGGAATGAGTAAGGGGCCACATGTAGTCTGAGCCTTGAAGGAAGCTCAGGTGTTCAGCAGCAAAGCTGAGGAAGGAGCAGATCCCAGACATGGGAGGCAGACGGTGGGAGGGCATGTGTAAGGACCAGAGGCGAGGGACAGGGCTGAGGCTTCTGACAACCCAGCCAGCACTCATTCCATTGTACCCTGCTGTCTGCAGGTTCCAAATTAAAGCATCCTGTGGGTGTGTGGGGTGTGCATGTATGAATGTGTGGTGTGTGCGCAGCGCACCCAACAGACCAGCATTCAGATTTCTACTCCTCTGGTCCTGACACCTGTAAGGAAAGTGGATGCATGTGTGGGCAGGGGGGGGGTGGTAATTGCAAGCCTTATCGCCCATTCATACACATACTTATTTGGTTTCCACATGCAAATCTGGGTTTTTTGCAGATGCCTTTAATATATCTGTTGTTTCCGCCTTTTATTTTTATTTTTAAGGGGGGGGGCAGCTATTTCAGTTGTATTGGGCCTTCACTGGCTTGGTCTTTGACAAAGCAAGCAGGCACTTGGGGCAAATCCTTTTTTACTCCGTTGAATTTATTTTTGTCCCAATCATTCCTCTGCTGCTTTTGTTAATGAGAAGGTTGGAGCAGCCACGGGAAGTCCCTTTTCCCAAGTTCGTTGTTGCAGATGATGCTGTTGGGAGCTGTAGTCGTTCAGCCTAAGGAGACTGAAAGCAGTTTTGCTTCTTTTCGGCAGAAAGGCCAATCAGTTGATGACACTCATAGTTGGTGACTTTTGAACTTTGCTCCTGTTGGGGAAAAGCTACAAAAACAAATGAACACAAAGCTAAACAAAACCCCACCCAGCAAGCACTAGGACAAATCTCTCACTAAGTGAAAGGTCCACCTTACTCTAGCAGGTTGTGCTTACTTCCAAATGCCAAGGGCCAGAGACAAAGCCACTTCTACTATTGCGCCCAGGGAGGAAGACCCATAAGCCTTTGGGAAGGGGACTTGCTTTTGTTGGTAATAAAATTAAATATGACATCAGCTTCTGAAGGGTCACCTGGCTGCAGCCTCAGTATTTCTGTGCTCTGGAGTTCAGAGGTTAGACAGATGGCTGGTTGGCAAGCTTGGGGTACCTAGAGACTGATGGATGGGGTAGGTGACCTCGTGTGTGTGTGTGTGTGTGTGTGTGTGTGTGTGTGTGTGTGTTTTAAATTTAAACGCTTTTCTTGGAAGGATTCATTTTCACTTTTGTATTTGCCAAAACCTATGGCAGAGGAGGGACGGGAATAGGGAGGCAGTGAGATTGAAGAGCATTTAACTTAGACATTTCTTGACTGGAAGGTCTTCTGACTTAGCCTCATGTCCCAGCTACTTTTCCAAGCACAGGTTCGATGCTGAGTCAATGAGAAACCTCCCAAGAGTGGATTTGATCTCGACTCCATAATGGTTATCAACAAAGCCAGAGCTAAGAATTTTTCACGTTGGACAACATCAGTTTAAAGACAGTTGGGGGAAGATGAAAGGACATTTCTACAATGGAGGCAGTTGTACTCAGAGAGAGAAAATAAGAGAGAGATTCTTTACCCTGTGGGGGTTGGGGGAGGGGAAGGCAGACCTCACAGAGAGGAAGGAAAAGAGAATTAGGCATTTATTAAGCACCTCTCTGCACCAGGCACTATTTGAATGCTTTACAAATAGGGTCTCATTTGGTCGTGGGGCACTGTGATGGTGGAACCTGGAGGGGGGGATGCATGAGGCTGATTGTCATGGGCCAGTGAGGAACCAAGAAAGGAGAAAGGAGATTTGAGGGAGCCTCAGGGGAGAAGGAAGTGTGTTCCAAGCCTTTGAGGCCCTGGCACCAAGTTCCGTGCCTAGTTATAGCCATACTTATTAATAAGTTAACATACATTTATTCAAGACCTACTACTATATGTCAGATCAATTACCCAGTTAAGGCCTTTTGGGGGGGGGGTACCTCTGACCACCCTGACAGAAAGGCTCATTGGGGCCTCATCTTTCCCGAGAGCTGCAAAATATGTAGATTAATGAGGCAAATTGTAATCAGCCACACTCACTGGTCCTTAGAAGAAGCTAGGTTCCAAGAAGGGAGGGACCTCTGTGGCTTCAAGTACTATGGGCATTCTTATTCCCGTGTTGGTGGGATTTAAGCAATCTTTTAGTTCCTTTTGGATTGTAAATTATGATGTTATTGATTGTCTGTATTTGGATCAGCTCTTTTATCACTAAAGTGAAATCTCTCAGCTCTCTAGTATTTATAAAGGAGGGGTGTGTATGTGTGTGTGTGTGTGTCTGTGTGTATCTGTGTGTGCATATGTGTATGTGTGTGTGCTGGGGAAATGTAGTTTACTACAGAAAGTGTTTTTTTTTTCCTTTGTCAATTCAGCACATAGTACATTGCCCAACACATAATCAAAGCTCGGTAAATTTTTTGACTGATTTAATATTAGAGAGAAACTGAAGGCGACTCCAGGAGTGGTGAGGAGAAGAGTCTGAAAAAGGAATCCAGGTTACCATCAAGTAAGAGATGAGGGATTGAAGCATGTCAAGGGGAAGGTGCTGTTCATATAGGAAGCATTCAGTGTGCTATTCCATAGCCCTGCTTGCCATCCCTGGAGAGGTTGTCTGTCTTGCTTCAACGGACACTGGAAGCAGCTGTTTTGGGGCCTTGGTGCCTACTATACATGCATCCCCTCACTGACCTCACATCCCTCTTTCACGTGTTGTTGATGTGCATATAATCAAGGGGTGTCAGCCTGAGGAGATGAGACGACCTTCTGTTTCAATTTCAGACTTGTGTCTTGTGCGTTTAAATATGTCTACCCATTGTCATGCTCTTCCCCTTTCATTCTTTTTTTAAAATTGTTTATTCATTTGAAGTTATCTGTTCTCATTCGCGTTGGGTGGTTTGTGATTTTGTAATTAATTAGACATTCCTTTTTTTTGAACAGCAACTTTCCATCAGTTACAATGTGTGAAGATAACATTTGATCAGGCTGAAGTATTTTCTCAGTGCTTGTGGTTTTCTTTAACTAATTTATCCCCACTTAACTTATCCTTAACCTCAGGTGCTTCCAGCCTTTTCTCTCTACCTTAAACTTCTTAGGTAGTCCTTAATAAATTTCAGAGACTTATCTTGATTTTACTGTGAGTTTCTAAAAACTTGATAGCAGTCTAAACTTAACCTCACTCAAAATAAAATTATTTATTTTCATTAGAGATTTGTGGGGGGAGGGAGAGGGAATGGAGAAGCATGGAGCTCTCCTAAAATAAGGATGGCAGGACAGATAATATGCTCATTCTCAGCTAGGTTTTGGTGGTGGGGGAGAGCTCTTTATTTCAACGACCTCCAGCTGCTGGAAAAGTTTGTGCTGCTGAATTCCATGATGTGACATTGCAGGGGTTCCAACATTTCTTTGAGTGTTGAGTTTGAAAGACTGGGCAGAGGACACTCTCATCGTGTGCTTTAGAGTGAGGGGTGTGATGAAAATAACACTCTGTTCTTCGGCAGAAAAACATGATTTTTCTTATTGGCTTAAATTTAAGGAAGAATGCTGGGCAAGGGCACCAGATAGAGAGAGTTTTGGGCTTTATTTAGCTTTGGTCTTCCACAGGAAAGTGGGGGCAGGACAGGGGTAAATCTGATGCATCCCATAAGATTTTTTTTTTTTTTTGCCTTTTGGAGGGCAATTGGAGTTAAATAACTTGCCCAAGGTTACATGGCTAGTCACACCTCCCTGATGTCAATGCATTTTAGGGGGTGTATGCAGGATTAAAAAGGACAAATATACAAGTTATATGTTGGGTAAAAAAAAATGATGTTTTGTTCAGTTACCCAGGTGGCACAGTGATTAGAACCCTGGGCTTGGAGTTAGGAGGACCTGACCATAGCTCCATCCTCACACACTAATTAACTGTGTTATCTTGGGTAAATCACTTAATATCTCTGTATCTCAGTTTGCTGATCTGTAAAATAAGCATGTTGATAACTTCTGTGTACCAGAGTTGTGGGAATCACAAGAAATCATGTGTGAAGAGCATCTGGTTATGTATAACCAGATGATGATGAAGATGAAGATGACGATGGTGATGATGATGATGAAGATGATGATGGTGACGGTGAAGATGGTGAAGAGGAGGAGAAGATAGACAAGATCAGCTGTTCTCAAAGCTTTTGGTTTCTGGATCTTTTTATTCTCTTAAAAATGATAGAGTATCTTCCCCTCGCACCCTACAAGGACTTTTTTTATGTGGATCCTATCTGTTGGTATTTGCCATATTAGACATAGAAACATCTTGGTGTTATGAAAGTAGTTCTGGCCTCACAGACCCACTGACAGGCCGCAGAGACCCCGGGGTCCCTGGTCCACACTTTGAGAACTGCTTGGCTAGAAGATCACCAAGTTGGGGCTAGGATTGGATCAGAGGATTCTTGGACGTTCCTGAAGAAATCCTCCAAGTGGGGAATGAGGGTCTCGGGGGAGCTGGGCCCTTTTTGCTTTCATGGAGACAAGTGAGTGAGGCTTTGATGGGCCATGTTTAGGGATCTCAGTCTCCATCACAGCTGCAGCCTTCATCCTTCATGTCCCGTCACTGAGAGTCATGGGCCACTGAGCTTGGCTCCGTGAGACATGCCAGAGATCTCTCTTTTAGAGGGATAAGCGGATGCTCTGCCCATTTAAATTTGTTTCTTTCTCTGCCGGTGACCTCCTGGGTGAACACGGCCTTGTTAATCTAATGTTATGGCTTCTTTTCCCATGGCATTGAAATTGTTAAATATTAAACTTAAATTAAAAATAAAATAAAAACTAAATATTTACAAACAAAATCCTCTTCACTGGGGCTCCTGGGGTGGCATAAAACAACCTTGAATCAGCTAAAGATCCAGCCTGATGAGGTGCTTCCCCTTGGCCCATCTTGAGAGATGTCAGTCTGATTCACAACAGACAGACAATGGTCCATAGTGGGGCTGTTCATTTTTGCTGCTCTCCAGAGCTGAGCTGGCTGGTCACTTGGTTGGCATCAGACCTCTAGAGGCCAGGGGACTGAAGGCAATTCGTAGCCAGCCTGTGAGGCCTGTTCTGCTTGGCGGGGGAGGAAAGGACTAGGGCCCATGGGGGCCTTCTTTTTCATGGTAACTCATGAAAATTCAGAGGCTGCTGAACTCCCTCCCAGCTCCAAAATGTTGCGATTCTTTTGTGAGGCAGGTTTGGAGAAGTGAGGTGCTTCCCCAAAGTGGAATGGATGGCTGGTGGTTGGTGAGTTCCAGGCCCTGGATGTGTTCTTGAGGCAGGATGACTTTTCGTTGGGAGTGTCAGAGGGAATTCTTTGTTCTAAGGGTTGGTGCCAGGCTCCATTCTCACTTCCGGGTCCTGTGATTCTAGGAGGAATGAGGGAAGCAGCCGAGGGAGGACTTCTGACCTTTCAGCCTCAATTCCAGATGGAAGAAGCCTGAGCAGCATTTGGGTTAGAGAAGTCTGAGTGGGTTTTACTGACCACTGCCAAAGGGCGTGGTCATGCCCAGGAAGAGGGAGGGAGACCTGGCCTGGTCAGGTGTAAGTGCTTTTTTTCACCTCTTCCAGGATTCCATTTCAGGTCATCCTGATTCCGAATGCAGCACTTCTCTAACTGTCTTGTCTTACGTGGCTTCAGAACCCGCTGAGCCTGCTCCGTCACTTATGAAAGGGTGTGCTATGTTCCTGAAAGCCCAGTTCGGGAATGTTTGGACAGCTGGGGAGGACCAAGTTGAGATGAATGCAGGCTGCTGTCCCTTGTCCCAGGCCGGGGCAGCTCAGCTGTGGAGAAGGGTCTTTCGGAAAGAACAATTCTCAAAATGAGGTCTGGATGCCTGGGACGTCCTCACAGCCCTTTCAGGAGGTTGAAACTATTTTATAATTATAAGATGCTTTAATTTCCAATACGCTCAATATGGATAGATGTCGCCCACATAAACAAAAGCCCTTTGTGGGGAGGGGCTCAAAGTTTTCAAGAGTATAAATGAGCCCCGAGACCAAACAATTTGCAAAGGGATGATCTGAAGCAGGCGGTTCTTCCTCCTCTTTGTTTTTTTTTTTTTAAATCAGATCTTTGATTCTTTGACTGATTATCATGATCAGGCAGAAACTCCGTTTCTCATACCCAGGGTTATCTCAGGCACAGTTTATATAAGAGCTATTTTTGGCTAGTAATTTATTCCTTTAATCCAAGCAGATTTACATACTAGTCTTAAATCTGAAATTGGGCACTGAACCTTAGCTTCTGCATTTCCTGTGCCTTGAGTGGCTCTCTTTACACCCCTCTCCAGGCATTATATTTTAAGCTGTGACATTTAATTTCTTTCCCGGTGTCTTAAAGTCAACTGCAGGGCCGGTGCAACAGGACTGAAGTCTGATCTTCCGTGGCCTCCTTGACCTTCCTCTGCAGTCTGCTGCCGGCCTGCCTTTCTAGACTTCACCATTGAGGACTCTAGGTTCCAGCCACACTGGCCGAGTGGTTGGTCACTCAACTCACCATTGCAGCCCCATGGCTTGGCACAAGCTGCTCCCCCCACCATGCCTGGGGCAGACTCTCCTTACCTCCTATCAGCCCACCCCCAGATCCTTAACTCTCTCTGTGTGCCAAAGTCTCCTCTTCAGTGACCTTGTGGTAGTGAGGTCTCTGTCCTGAAAAGACATCAATTACTTATCTGTGTATGGTCCATCTGTCTCCCTAGTAGTAAGTGTGCTCCTTGAGGGAAAAGCCTGTTTTTTATTGTTGTTGTAGGCTTTTAACAAATATCCATTTAATTGAAATAAACTACGTTCCTGGCACTTGGATGTCTGGGCAGAACCAAGACACGAACCATACATAGTAGCTGAGTGGTTCCAGACGTCTCTTCTTTCTCTGTACCTCGGCTTCCTCATCTGTAAGGTAGACTTCTGGAAGTTATTTTAAAGCCCCTTTTTTTTGGGGGGGGGGAGAGGTCTTTGTATCACCAGCATCTTCCGGTAATGGGTGTTTAATAAATATTGAGCTGAATTAAACTGAATGGAAATTTGGTGGAGAGAGCGATGGCTCAGCTGGTCTGGGTTCAAACCTGCTTCTGCTAATGACTATTTGTGTGATTTTGTGCAAGTCACCACACTTGTGTCTCCCTTTTTTCATCTTTAAAGGAGGGGATTCGACTGGATGACCTTGGCCTTCCTGCTCACTGGCAGAAGATTTTGGGTTAGATTGTCCCTCTAGAAGAGTCTTTCTAGGGCTAAGAATTAGAGGTCAAGAGAGGATGTACACAATAGGCATAGGGGCTTGGTTTATATTTTCATTGTAGATAAACAGCCTTATCTCCCCTCCCCTCCCACCCCCCAAAGGGTGATGCCTTTCCTAGACTTCAGTCTTAGAGAGTCAGGTCACTCACTGTCCAGGGTCACATGTCCAGTGTGTGTCAGAGGTCAAACTTGAACCCAGACCTCTTGACTTTCAGGACAGCTTTCTGTCCATTCTTCCTCTCAAGACTATGATTGGTGGAAGATTTGTTTTCATTCAGTCTGTTTTGGTCGTGTCCAACTCATTGTGATTTCAATCTAGGATTTTCTTGGCAAAGGTCCTTAAGTGGTTTGCCATTTCCTTTTCTAGCTCCTTTTACAGATGAGGAAACTGAGGCAAACAGGATTAAGTGACCTGCCCAAGGCCACACAGCTAGGAAGTGTCTGAGGCCAGATTTGAACTCTGGTCCTACTGACTCCAGGCCCACCCTCTACCCACTGTGCCCTCCGCCCAACTGCCCAAGGAAGACTATTCAGCACCTATTGTAATTTGCTATTTAATAAAATTGGGATGTTGCCAGTTGCATCCCTCCTGTATAATGATCTTGTGGAGATGAATGAAGCTCTGTCTTTGAACAGTGAGTTAGAGGAAGGTAGACTGTATGTAGGAGGCATCTATTATTAGAGCGCTTGGGAGAAAGGGCTAATACTTGGGGAGAGAACAGCTGGCTGCTTTGTTCATCCTTTGTGTGAAGGATGAATACGATTGAGGACAGGAAGTGTAGGGGAAGGCCCCGCCCTCCTGTTTGGTCGCCTTGAGAATGGAGGCTCCTTGGGAGATTTGAATCCCTTGGTTTCAAAATAGTTCCTGCATTGATCAAACTGTAATTAAAATAATGACAATAAGACAAATCCTCATTTAAAAAGACTGCTCTGACAGGTGACATGACCTAGAGAAAACTACTGTTTATTGAGAAGTCGCTGAAAATGAGGGTTTTGTCCTCAGTGATTATTAAGCACACAAAGAGGGGGGGGGGTCGATTAAACATAAAGTGACAAGTTCCAACCTGGACTCGTGTCCAGAGTTTCACCCACTTACTGGGCCCCCCAAGTTTTATTGGTCCATTTAGCAAATCCCCTGGATTCCCAAGGAATCGATTCCCACCCAATCCCTTCTCCCCTTTCTCCTCCATCTTGGACAATCCCTTCCCCTCTCTGAGTCTCCGGTTTCCCATCCATAGGACGGGGGTGTTGGGATCGACCTCTGAGGTCCCTTCAGACTCTAAAGGTCTAGAATTAGTCTAAGGAAGAGGAAATAAGTCATCTACACCTCTGCCTGAAGACCTCTAGTCATGGGGAACTCATTACCTCATAAAATAGTCCCATTTGGAATAGGAAACTCTGTCTGAATCCATTCTAATCAATTGATCCATAAGCATTTATTAAGTCTTTACTCTGCATTTGCCCCTTTGTTATTCCCTGGTAATCCAAGGAAAAGCTCAGATGAGTCTGTGGGAACTTCCCTTCTTTCATCCAGAGTTAACCAAGACCACCTCATTTAGCTGCAGCACATTCAGGACACTTTGGTCATATACAAAGATTCTAAGTTTTCTCCTGAAATTGTACCCTTTGCTCCCTGTCTCCTTTGGCTGGCATGCTCTCCCTCCACACCTCAGCTCTTCTCCTGGCTTCCTCGACTTCCTTGGAGGCTCCACCCAAAGTCCATCTTCTACCAGAGACCTTTCCAGTCCCTCTCACTGCTTGTGCCTTCCCTCTGAAATGGCTGCCCTTTTATATTGTGTGTTCCCAGGAGTTCCCTCATTGTCTCCCACTTTTAAACATGAGTTCTTTGAGGATGAATGCTGTTTTTATACCAATTCTTTGTGCTGGACCTGACTCCAAGTAAGGACTTGACCAATGTTCATTCTCTGGTGTATTGTAAATCAGAGCCTACAATATAAACATGGTAGATGGAGAGCAGCCTGATTGGGGATGTTGCTAGGAAGGGGATGGGTTAGAGAAAGGGACAGGGCCTGGGGACCAGGGAAGAGCTTTCAAAGGACCCGGCTCTGAGCTGTCTTGAAGGAAGGCTTTATAAGATAACATATTAACAGAATGCTGCCTCTGGAGTTTGGGCCCAGGTCCAGATCAGATCCCTTCCACCTACTACGTGAATAAGTTAGCTCACAGGTTGACTATGTGACTGACCTTTCCTTCTATTGGCCCATAGAATGTCAGAGCCAGAAGGTCCCCTAGTCTGAAACCTTCCCAGAGAGCCCAGCTCAGAATTTTGACTCAATTGGTTCCAAGTGACCTTAAGATGGAGAACTGGCTATGTTAGTGTTGACCTTTACCAAATTTGGGGCTCAGTCCATAATCCTGAGGTCTTTCCAGTGCCCCTAGATTGGAAGTAGACTTATCTTCCTCTCTCCCCTAAATTCTTTTCCTACCAGGGATTGTTTTGTAGGCTCTTAATTAATAACTTAACTGAATGGAATTACTATAGAGACACCACCCCTGTTATCCAGGAACTGACTGATGTATTCTAATGTCTCCCACTAGGACCTAAGGTCTACCAAAAAAAAAATGTGCTGGGCTCCTCTAGGCTTGGGGCTTGGGTGGCACCCAGCTCTCCTTTTTCCCAACTCCTTCCTTCTGCCTCTCTACCTTTCTTCCCTTCCCAAACACTTTGTGCCAAACCTGGGTGACCTTTGTGAAGATCTAGGGTGCTTTGCTCCTATGAATGGGATTCCTTTGGGTTTGTTGGTCCTTCCCACCATTCTTTCTCTATCTTGAAGGGTGACAGGGTTTAGGGTCCCTCCTGCAGAATGTCTCTGCTGGAAGGAAGGAACCTGTGCCTCGCTGTGTCCCTGGAAGCTCAGTCTTCTCCTGGGCTCCTTGGGGAAAACTGTAAGGCAGGTGGTGCCAACAGTATTCTCCCCATGACCTGGCGAGGAAATAGAGTCAGAGGAAGAGTTGATCACACAACTATCACAGCAGGTCCCTCAGTATCTGAGGTGGGTTCTCAACCCCAGTTTTCTGATTTCAATCTTAGTATGCCTTCAGTTTTATCCAGCTGTCTTAGGATCACAAGAGAGTAGGTCCAGAGCTGAAAGAATAGCCACTCAGGTCCCTTGTTTCACTGGTGCAGAAAATGTCTCAGAGAAGGGGAGGTAGTGACTTCCAGTGAAGAAGCTTGTCAGCCAGTGATTCAGACTTTGCTCTTGGATTCTGACTGCAAATCTAGGACCTTCTCCCCTGCCTCACTTATATGGCCTCTTATTTCCATTTTACAGATGAGGAAACAGGTCTTGGAGAGCTGCCCAAGGTCACACCACTAGTAAGTTTCCTAACCCAGACTGAGATATTGTTCTTTTGGCTTTCCTGTGACCTCTCTCCCTGTCCTTGCTGGGTGTCCTGGGGGCATACATGGGGAAGATAGAATGGGATGACTGTGGTGTTTGAGATCACCAGCGTCTTGGGGATGTTAACAAGCACACATGTGTGGAAGGCTGGAACTACAATAATTTAGGTTTTCCTTGGAAAGACAAATCTCAAATGAAATGGGAAGACTGCCTTTCATGGCTTCATGGCAGTCTTTGCCAATTTTCACACATCCTGACAAGATCTCTTTGGCAGAAGAGCTGATAGACAAAATCTGGGCCAGCTGACCCCCTGATTAATTCCAGGGAATCCTGTTGCTTGGAGTAGAGACCCATGCTTAGTTTTCCCTGGGGGCACACAGAAGTGAGGATGGGGCTTTTGCTGTCAGGGGACTCCATGATCCAGAAGGCAGAGTATACTTTTGTTAAATCATAGGTTATTAATCTTTGCACCACTTTGGTAGTGTGGAGAAGCTTAGGGACCCCTTGTCAGAGTTAGGTATTTATTTTTTATTTGTTGTGTTTGGTTTTTGTTTTTGTTTTATTTTTTATTTTTTTCAGTTATGTATTTAAATGCAGAAAATAAAATATATAGGATTAGAAGGGAAACCAATTATATTGAAATAGTTATAAAATTTAAAAAAAGTTAATTTCACCGTTCCTAGGTAAAGAAACCCTGCATTAGCTAGAAATTCATAAATGCTGAATCTGGGTGACTGAGTCAGGGAAACTTGAAGCTGGAAAGGCACTTTCGAGGCGATTTGGTTTAACATCTCTATCTGATGCAAGCATCTCCTCCCCCACCTGAAGCGCTCCACTCATCTCTCTAAGTAAGGTCTTAGTAGGAGGCCCCGTCTTCTCATGGAACCTGTTGTGATTTTGGACAGCTCCAATGGGTTGGAAGCATTTTTTCTCATCATTGAGCCCTGAATGTGCCTCCCCGGGACTTTTACTTCTTGCTTTGGGGACCCATTGGGAGGATTGCACAGTACTTTGTTTCAATAATAGTCATTGATAGCCTGCTATCTGTGGGTCGGGTCTTTGACGAGGCACTTTGGATACAGAGGGAAAACACAGGCGCCTGACTTCAGGTCTCCCCTCCACTTGCTGCCTATGTGTTTTTGCATAAGAAATAAGTGCTCCATCCCACATATGTGAGCTCTGTGGCCCCTTCAGCTCTACATCTGGGGGATGCAGCCATCCATCCATTCATGAAGCATCTACAGTGTGTGGTAATATTCGATAGAAGTTACTGAGTCAATGGCATCCTTGGTTCACATTTTTCACTTTGAGAAGGGTCTCAGTCTATACATAGATCTCTCAAAGCAAAGATGGGAGAGGGGATGGCACTGGTTTCTTTTATAAATGAGAAAATCCAAGGCAGAGAGAAAATTGGGGGGCTCCCACTGGGACTATTTCTCCGGACTTTTTTAATTAGGACCTGCCGAGGCTTCCAGGAAGTCTTTCAGGGTTTAAAAAGCCCTTTCATCCTGAAACCTCTTAAGGTTGGTTGTACTATGACTGTGATTCCTATTATATGGATGAGAAGTTTAGGCATCTGAGAGGGACAAGGACTTGGACTCAGTGACATTGTAGAAAAAGTGTCAGACCTGCTGCTAGGGCAGGGCATAGACCGATGGGATGGGAAAGAGTATCTTAGTATTTCTGTGAAGGCTTTAAGAGCATAGACAGAAATAGGCTTTATCCTTTAGGATAAAGTTCCAGGGCTTTGAAGAGCAGTTGCAGTCAAAGTCTCATGTGCATGAGGCTGCTGCTTTCTTTTGGGGTTGACTGGAAGGGGGTGACAGCCTCGATGGAGCAGGCTAGCTTTTGGAGTTTGATTCATCTCTGGGGCTGGGGTGTTGGGGTCCCAGGAGCCCCACCCCCTTCCTGCTTAGACAGCTTCCTCACTGCTGTAGAGACGTCAGCTTCCATTGAGTTGATGGTGGGTGACCTCATAATGTCCAACCTTCCTGTCCTTCCTTTTTAGACTTCTCTCCACCTTTCTGGGAAAGAGGCTCCGGTGCCAGATTCTCGGCACTGTCTTCTTGCTGGGAAGTTTAGACCAGGAGGAAAAGAGTAGCTCCAGGCCCCCAGGCTTCTCTCTCCCAAGGGGCGTCCCGGACCAGCCCCTCTTCAGACTTCTTTAACCCTGAATGCTCCGAGGAACTAGATTTGTGCTGCTGTGGGCAGCTTGCTCATAGAAACTTCCCCCCACAGCCAGGCCTTCCCCACCTGCCTAAGTCTGCTCCTTCTGGAAGGTCAGTAATACTCAGGTTGCAAAGGAGAAATGGAATTTCAGAGGGGGAGCTGACCTCCCAATCTTGTCTGTCCACCAGCTCTGGTTACATGCTGACTGCATTGAGCTTATCTCTTCCCTCACAACCCCAGGCAGGAGGTTATAGGCAGAATTCAGGGAATCCTTTTATTTTCATAATGAGATGCTCCATGAACCCGAAGTGTTTTGTGTAGCTTTGATGAAAGTCCTGACACACAGGAAGCAGGGTTTGGAGTTCATTTTTGAAAGCTCCCAAATAATCGAGTTAATTTTCCCCCTTTCTGTCAATGCTGCTTTCTTGCCTGCCCTTCCTCTATTTTCCAGTCCCCATTTTGGTTTCAGATGATTAGACCCACTCCGGGGGGGGGGGGGGGGAGAGAAGAGTGACAGAAATGAAATCATCAAATCCTAACTCTAGAATGAAAAGGAGCCTCCAAATTCATCAACCCCACCCCCCCGCCATTTCAGAGATAAGGGAACAGAGGTTGAGGGAGGCACACACTGTGTGACTTGCCCAGTGTCACATAGGTAGGCAGCAGGCATGGAAGGACTTGATACCAGGTCCTCTGACTTGGGAAAGACCTTATGTTCTTTCTCTGCTGCTGTACTCCAGGAAAATGTGTGTGGGACAAGGAGTTTCCATCTTGAGGGAAGTTTGGGCATGATTTATGGGTTTTATTCTTCTGGACTGGTCCTGTTCTCCATTGCCAGTGGCAATCAAAAACTAGCTGTCAAAGTAGAAGTGAGAAGCTGCAAGGCCAGTGTGGAATTGTGCATTCAAGGTGCAGTGGAGAAATGGCATCATGATTTTGGGGCCAAGTGACATTATTCAAATCCTACTCTTGACTCTTATGGTCACTATCTAGGTGAACTTGGGCATTAACCCTTCTGAGCCTGTAAAATAAGGGGGTTTGGCTAGATCAGGGCTTTAAAACTTTTTCTTTAGGTTATAGACCCCTTGGATAGTATGGTAAAGTCTATATACCCTGTTCAAATACTTGTTTTTAAGTACTTAAGTACTATCTTTTTCTTTTATTTCTCTTTTATAAACAAAATATATGAGATTATTTTAAAAAACCAATTATATTGAAATAAAGATGGTATTTTCCTCCCATCCAAGTTTAAGGACCTCAGATGAAGGTCTAGAGGAGCCATGGTCCCTTCTGGCTCTAGGGTCAATATTTGTAACGAACCAATGAAGTTTTGCTAAGTCATTGTCTGATCAGCCAGTTTGATTGGCTAACCAAGACTTCAGTGCCCTCTTCCCCAGACCACCTACCTTGCCATCATTTCTCTTGAGAAGTGGTAGGGTCTCACAGCCACAAGGCCATTCTTGGAATTAGAAAGAATCGAGTTTGGTGCCCATTAGCTGTGTGACTCTACAATCCGTCTGATTTCTCTTTCTCTTGGTGGATCACCCCAGCATCTACTTTCCAAGGCTGTTGTGAGGATCAGATGCAGTAACAGATGTAAAGCACTTTACAAATCTGTATGAGATGCCAGCCATAGTCCTTGGCCCAGTTACACGGGGTGAGGAATTCTTCAACAAGCTGGAGATTGACTGACGATGTAGTGAAAGCTCCTTTCCAAGTCTTGGTTTCTCTGTAAAATGGGAATCATAATGCTTTCATCTGTCCTTCTCTGGGCACTCTAACATGCTCTGGAGGTGGCAATGATCGTTTTAAGTTCACTTTACTAGTTAATGGCACAGGCAGGATTGGAACCCCTAGTCCTGGGATTTTTTTTTTTTTAAGTTGGCGACACTATTGCACTGGATAAATGGAATTTTCCTGTTGTTCATCAGGTTTGGGATGTTTAATAATACTCAGTGATTCACTTTTCACCAAAGGTAGATTGAAGTGAATAGGGTATGGTCCCTGCCCTTCAGGATCATTGAAGAGAAAACAAGAAAAAATACTACAGTTATTTAGTCAAACAATTCAACAGGCATTTATTAAGCCCCGACTGTGTTCCCAGCCCATGCTGAAGCTGGGGTTACAAAAATGCGGCAGCCTTGTCAGGACCCAAATCATGACTTCTTTGAGCAACACCAGAGCTAAGGAATGACTCTTGGAGGCACTTGGTGGCATGTGCCACCTTAGTCATTTCCACAGGAAAAAAAAATACAGTGCACTTCTGCTTAAGAAGGTCTTGCAGTGATGTCTTTTGCTCTTAAAATCATAGCCGTCTTCTGATTTGAGTCCTCTCCAAAAGAAAATGGGTAAGCAAAACCTAGTGCCATTTTAATCCATAGCATGCATACCACTACTCCTTGCTAATGACTCATCCCTCCACCAAGGGAAGAGGAATACAGAGTCCTTGGTCTAGAACTGAAAGGCACCTGAGAGGCCATTTTACTCCAGTCAAGGTGGTCAACAAGCATTTATTAGGCTCTTACTATGTACCAGGAACTGTGCCAAGTGCTGGGGATACAAAGAAACAAAAAGAAAAAAACAGTGGATTTTATACTGGATCCTGGTGGATCCACTGAAGTTTATTGAGTAGGGGGTGACGTAGTTGGACCTGTGCTTTAGGAGAACCACTGACAGCTGAGGGACTGGAGTGGGGAGAGACTTGAGGTGGTCAGACCCCCCCCCAGCAGTTGTTACCATAATCCAGGGATGAGATGGCGAGAGCCTGTACCTGGTTGGGGCAGGGGTAGGGATGTGAAGAAGGTGGAAACACCTGGATGCAACAACAGATTGTCATCAATGGTAGCTGAGGAGCAGTGAAGACACCAACCTTAACACACCATAGAAATGCTGACTCTTCCTCATGGGCTGGTGGAGTTGGAAGGGCCTGAAGAGGTCAGCTAATCCAATGTGTGTTTAAAGCTCATGGTTACAAACAGATAGTCTCTGTTAGCAAACTAATGTAACTGTTTATAGTTCGTTCTGGAGGGACAATCATTTATTAGCCTAAGTCCTGTCCTGAGAACAGGTAATTGTGTTAAAATTTCGAGGTGGGGGAGGCAAAGGTCATGGAGAGTGGCCAGTGGTATTCAGATATCTCTTTCTCTCCTAAGAGGAAATAACAGTCAGCTTCAGGGGACAGTTATTCAATAACTCTTATGTTTAGTTTAAGGAGAGATGCTTTTAATGACAACAGAAGTATAAACTAGCCCCTATATTATCTATTTATAAATAGTCCTTTCCTATTTATAGAACATCAAATAAATAGCTGTCCTACCAGGTGTGTTTGAACTCAATGTTTACTCAGTGGATGGTTCTGCCACGACATGGACACCGAGCTAGGACAGAAGGAGGGTGATATCAGACTGACTTCTCACCGACTTTCCCTTCTGCAAGGTAAAGGGCTTGAAATCCTGGCAGCTGTGGCTCTGAGCTTGAACCACCAGACTGTAACAGCCAGAGCAGCCTTCCTGTTTCTGCCAAGGTCCTCATTGGGCATTCTCATGTCTCACATTTATCTGTCTGTGCGGCTCTCAAAGAGCTCCCAAAGCCAGGCTCTCGGACCCATCTTCAACTGTCTTCTCCTCAGTGATTTTAGCTTGCTTTTTGGCTTGGCTAATGTCCCTCCCACAGGACCACAGGGCCATAGATGCAGACCTCGAAGGGTCATCTAGTCCAGTCTTCGTTTACAGACGAGGTAAAGTCATGACATGACGTGCTGGAGGTCACGCACAGTGTGAGGCAGAAAGTCTTTGCTCTGCTTCCCCTCTTTTATGGAAGGTGGCCTTGAGACTACTTTCTGTGGGTGCCAGGGGGCGCTGGAATACACAGAGAGATGGCCCTGGAGTCAGGCAGACTCTTCTTTCTGAGTTCAAATCCAGCCTCAGGCACTTCCTAGATGTGTGACCTTGGGCGAGTCACTTCACCCTGTTTGCCTCAGTTTCCTCATCTGTAAAATGAGCTGGAGAAATAAATGTCAAACTACTCCAGGATCTCTGCCAAGAAACCCCAGATGGGGTCACGAAGAGCAGGCCACAAGTGAAAACACTGGCCAGCAACAACAAATGACTCTTTTCTGTGTACTCTCTGCTTCTGCGTGCCAGTTTATGTGTGAGTTAGCTCCTCCATCGGGGCACGGCCTCTTTTTGCCTTTCTTGGTGTCCAAAGGACTTAGTGTGGTGTCTGGGCATTTGGTCAGTGCTTGTGGACTGACTGACTGTGTTTGGCCATGGTTATTGATTGATGGCCTCTGCAGCAGTGGGAGGGGAGGAAGCTAGGAACTGAAGTCAGCCATGATCCAGGGTTGGGGGAGGGCTGCATGACCTTCCAGGGCTCCAGGTTGGTCTTGAATCACCAGCAAGGGCAAGAGGAGAAGCCCCCATCTTGTTCAGTCTTCCTGCACAACAGCGTCCTGCCTTCTTTCCTTGGGTGAGTGGAAGCCACAGGTGTCCTGAGCCCAGATGGCTGTTAAGTAGATGCTTCATGAAGCTTCCTTTCATCATTTTCCTGAATGAGAAGATGTTCTAAGTGGCAGCATGCTGTGGAGGCTCCAGGAGCCCATCTCTAGCCCACATCGTCTGGGCATCCTGGCGCCTGGCCCAGGTGGCCACTGGCTCACATCCCTGTTCTGTAGGTGAGGATGCAGCCGTTTTGGTGACAGTAAGTGTGGTTGTCTGGGATTTCATTCATGTTTGGATGGGTTAGATGGCCTCTGGTGTTCTAGCTCACAGATTCAGATTTAATAGAATGTAAACTCCTTGAGGGCTGGGACTCGTTCTTGTTTTTGCTGTTTTACCCAGTACCTGGCCCAGTACCCTACAGGGAGCAAATGCCTATAGATGCCTATGGGCTTTGCATCTTATGGCTGAAATTCTCACCTGTTTTTACAAGGAAGCCATGCTGAAAGTTCCCCACGTTGGCACACTGATCTGGACACTGGTTTGTCATCCATATTTATTTTTTGAAAGTCTTTGCTGATGAGAAAATCTTGTTTGTTGACACCTAGCATGCTCAGGAAATTCTCTGTATTCCTTAGCTCCCTGTGGCTGGTCCCCGGATGTAGCTTCTTCAGGGTATTAGCAGAAATGACGAAAGCCTTGGCGAGATCCTGGATCCTGGGGTGAGATTCAGTGACCTACTTACGGGAAATCCCCATCGGGCAGACGGCTCGGAAAGGCTCATGCTGAAGCACAGAGAAAGGAGAGCATGTTTAGGAAGAGAATGGGGTGGCTGCATGGCACGTGAGGAAGAGACATCAGCCCTCCTGAGGGAGAAATGCAGCCCCTTACTGGCTTCTGTGCCACCCATGGAGTGCTCCTCCCACTGTGGAAGGCTGGATGCAGAAAGGCCAAATCGAGTCCCCAGGATGCCAGGGTCTCATTGTGAAGAAATGCCTTCCCATCACATGGCACTTTGGTGTTATTTCTGATGCGATGGCTCTTCACTTACTGGGCACAAGAGAAATCCACCATAGAGAAGGATTTTAAAGTGAAGGGTAAATTGAATCAGGGAGGAGAAGGCTCCAAAGTCTGTATTTTTTTTCCTTTTTATTTTCCCCCAATTACCCATAAAAACCATTTCTAGCATTTGTTGCTTTTTTTTTTTTTAAGTTTTGAGCACCAAATTCTATCCCTCTCTCCCTTTGTTGCCTCTTCCCTGAGATGGCAAGCAATATGATATAGGTTATATATCTGTAATCATATAAAATATTTCCACATTAGTCATTTTATATAAGAAAACTTGGACAAAAAGGAAAGAAGGAAATAGTAAAAGAAAGAAAGGAGGGAAGGAAGAAAAGGAAGGAAGGAAGGAAGAAAGGAAGGAAAGAAGGAAGGAAGGAAGAAAGGAAGGAAGGAAGGAAGGAAGGAAGGAGGGAGGGAGGGAGGGAGGGAAGGAAGTAAGGAAGGAAAAAAGAAAGAGAAAAATAGTTTGCTTCAGTCTGTATTCAGATTCCATTCATTCTTTCTCTGGAGACAGATAGCATTTTTCATCATGACTCCTTTGGGATTTTCATGGATCATTGTATTGCTAAGAATAGCTAAGTCATTCACAGTTCTTCATGTTACAATATTGCTATTTACTGTATACAATGTCCTGGTTCTGCTCACTTCACTTTGCATCAGTTCATGTAAGTCTTACCAGGGTTTTCTGAAATCATTCTGCTTGTCATTTCTTATAGCACAATAGTATTCCATTACGATCACATACCACAACTTGTTCAACTGATGGGCATCCCCTCCATTTCCAATTCTTTGCCACCACAAAAAGAGCTGCTAGAAGTATTTTTGCCCCAAAGGGTTCTTTTCTACTTCTTTTTCTAATCTCTTTGGGATATAAACATAGTAGTGGTATTCAAACCCCATATTTCTTAATGGGTGGGTGGAGCGGAGGGTATTGTCCCAGGGCACAGGGGTGGTGATGGAAAGAAAAGTTTGTTGCCTGAGGTGGCTGGACCTTGCCAGTCTCTTGCCTCAACTACCTTTACTCTGTGCACAGACATTCATGATTATAGCTTGAGATCCCTGTCCTTCGGGCCTGGGTGAATCTTTGGTAGTGGTTGTGCCTGGAATGTAGTAGATTCTAAATCTGTGCTTGCTGAGTGATTGATTACTTTGTTGGGGGGAGATAATACGTTGATTTGGAACCATAGCTGCCTCCCTCTTTTTTTTTTTTTGTTTATCTTTTTTGAAAGTTCACAGTCAGCTCAGGGGCTTGAGCATTTATCATTGGTGAACCATATGACCAGAAATCCGCCAGGAGAGTTTGATCTAGAACACTGTTAATGCTATTCCGATGCTTGAATTTGTTTTAGCAGTAATACAAAGCAGTGGAAAGACTGTGACCCACTTGACCTGTCCGGAGCTCGGTTTCCTTGTCTGTAACATAAAAGGGACAGGACCTGACGGATGAGCAGACTCCCAGTTTTGGAGCTGGGATCTTGTCTAACTTCTGTTTTTCTCACCTGTAAAATTGAGAAAATAATACTGAAAATGGGTGGGGTAAGTGCAGAATAAAGACAGGATTCCCCCACTGGGGATGCATGGGAGGCATTCAGGCTGATGTCCCAGCTGACATTAGCTTCTGGGACTCCACATTAAAAGGACCTGGGGTGTCAATTGGCAAGGAAATACATCTGGCAAGAAATATTTGCTGTCTCTTGTTGTGGGTTACATTAAAAAAAAAAAAAAAAAAAAAAAACTGCATTAATCACTGTAGCCTGGTCCTTCGAGGCATCCTTAAATTTTGGTTCTTCTAGCGGTTGGTCATGTTGGTACTGCTCATGTCCCCCGGCAGGGCTGTGGTAACATGGCAGGCTTGTTGTTCAGTTTTTGGCAGATATTATAATGCTCTGTTTGACATTCAAGGCCTTTCATGCTCTACCCCCTCCTCCCTTTCCGGCACTTACACCTTAATCCTCTGACACACTCTGGCCCCTGGCTGTTCCATGAACAAGACTCTTCACCTCTCTGCTCTGGGCATTTTCTTTGACTGTTCCCCGGGCCTGGAGTGTTCTCCCTCCTCATCTCTGCGTTTTGGCTCCCCAGGCCTCCTCCAGGTGCCTTCTAAAGTCCTTTCTTCTGTAGAAAGCCTTCTTTTCCCAGCCCTCTTACTTCTAGTGCCTTCCCTGCCTCATTCATCTCTTATTTATCTTCTCTATAGCTTGTCTGTGCATAGCTGTGCACATGTTGTCTTCCCCGTTAGACTGTGAGCTCCTTGAGGGCAGGGACTGTCCTTTGCCCCCTTGGGGTTAAGTAACCTGCTCAAGGTTACACGACCAGGTGTTTCTGGGTGGGTGCTAAGTGTTTGAGCCTGGATTTGATCCCAGGTCATCCCGACTCTGGGGCCAGTACTCTTACTCGCTGTGCTACCTGGCCACCCCCTTTGCCCCTTTTTTCATCCTTAGCACTTAGCACAGTATCTGGCATACAGTAGCCACCTAATAAATGTTTATTGACCAACCTAACCTGTTAGGCATTTCCCTAAGACTCTAAGTTAAAAGAAGGTGCTAACCTGTATTGAAAATGGGGAATTTACCTACCCCGGGGTTTCCTAGCCCGATGAAATCACCAGCCAGACCTCCTAATCCTTACACAAAACTCCACGGTCATAGAATTCTTACTAGCTCCTAGTTACCAGTTTTGGTCAAGTCAATGAACATCCTGGTGCTGGGCACACCAAAGCATTCTAGTGCGTTGGGGTCTCTTCAGTCAGGACCTCTCTCTATCCTTATTCCCCATGTCTACAGGGTTCTAGATCTCCATCTGGACAAGGTGCAGGATGCCTTTAAGTCCATTCTTTTTGTGTGACAGATGAGGAACCTGGGAAGCAACTAACAAAGTGGGATTGAAAAGGTGGCGGCCACCATGTTGGGGCTTTCAGGAAAGAGAAGACATTTGGCGAAGGATGGAGCATCGGCCACACTTCAGCCTCAGGAAAAAGTTTAGGCAGTCACTTCCTTCTGGTCTAGTCGGCCTCCTATTCCAATCTAATTAAGAGAACATTGTTGATGTGCCAAAAATCTAGAGTGTCAGACATCAGTTCCAGCAGGAACACTCTGGGGAATTAGAAATTCATCTGACTTGAGAAACCCTTAAAAAAATCCATATAAAACAAAGAACTATCAGTCCTCCTAAGAGCTGCAGCAGCTGTTCACACCTAAGTATGAATTTAATTTAACCTGAGATCTCATCTTCTGAATTGAGGAGGAAGACTGGTGGTTCGTTGTTTTGGGTGGGGTGGGTGGGGGCGGCTATGGATTAGGGCAAAGGTTTTTGGAACGAGGGCACTGAGATGGGAGGCAGAGCTGGCTGGGGGACACTGTGTTTGAAGTTGGGGGCTCTGTGTTCCAATCCCACCAGCTGTATGACTACTGGCAAGACACTAGCTCTTTGCGGCTCTGGTTCATCTTGGAATGCTTGTGTTAACTATTGCTGAGAACTGTCGAAGATCAGATAAGACAACACATGTAAAGTGCTTTGTAATCTTGAAGTATTGGCTAAATGAAGTATTTCACTGACTAAGTCAATGGGAAAAATGAATCCAGAGTCCATGCATGGCAAGCCTCTTTGGTTCCACTGGGGACTCGGTAAACTGTGTGCTCCCTCACTTGTTCCCCTGCCCAGTAATTTCCTTAAGGTTCCTTACACCAGGGCCTTTGCCCACAGACTGTGGGCATTTCCACCGGCTGCCTCCCTATGTGGGGATATCAGCCTCTCTGCCTCCTCATCTCTGCCAGCTGGCTACCTTCGGATCCCAGCAAAGTCCCAGCTTCTGCCAGAAGATTTCCCCTGCTAGGGTCTTCCCTCTGTCCATTATCTCCAGTTTACCTTGTTTATGTCTTGTTTGAATGAGCTGTTTGCCTGCTGTCTTCCTGTTAGATGCTGAGCTCCTTGAGATCTGGGACCAGGGGTTTGCCTCACTCTGGGCACTGGCATGCACTTGGTGCCAGGTACACAGTAGGCTTTTAAAAAGCTCATCATTTACAAATGCATAGTAGGCGTTTAAAATGCTTGTTCACTTGACTTCTTTTTAAATCCCCTGTTACAAATGGTATTTTCTAGTTTTTGCTCCAGTAAGTCGAAGATCTGAATGTGTGTATTATACTCTGTGGAAAGGATCTAAATCTTCTTAGCATCTAAAATCTTGACTGAAACCGGTTACTTGTAGAGAGTAAGAACCTCAAATGCTGGTCAGAGAGCCCTGGAAGGTCTCAGATGTGGTCTGCAGATTCACTCTGGACCCTGTGGGACCCTGGGCGAGTCAGGGGCTTCCCTGGGCTTCCATTTCCTTATTGTAGAGGCTGAGCCTTGGCCTAGATGACCCAATATCCCTTCCTGTTTTGTGATCTGACTTGACCTCCTTTTCCCACTCTGGAGATCTCTAGTTCTATGACCTCTCTGGGCCTCAGTTTCCCTTTCGTAAAATGAGGGAGTCGGACCAGATGGCTTCTGAGGCCTCTTAGAGCTGTAGATGCAGGATCCTATGTATTCTCTGGTCTCTGAGAGGATCCCTTAGGAACTCTTACATTCCTCCCGGTTCTAGCTTTGTGGCTCTAAGGAAGCAAATATTGGCTCATCGGGAATATTTTTAGTGCACGGAGGAGCATGTGCGGGGAGAGGTTGTATAGTCTAGGTAGGAGCAGAGTTAAGAATGGGAAAAGGGGGGAAAATGGGTGGGGTAAGTGCAGCGGCCCCAGTAAAAGTGGAGAGAAGTGGGTGGGGTGAGGAAGGAAGTGAAAGTGGGCTGGGAACTTGAAAGAAGGAATTCAGGCTCAGGAAGAGGTTCCCCCTTCCCCCTAGGGTATGGAATGTACTGAGAATGATGGGCGTCTCTGCTCTGCTCCTCTCCCTCTCCCAGAGCTTGGAGTGTTTTGTTTTGTTTTATTTTATTTTTTTTTAAAGGTTGAAAGGAGGGTGGAAGGAGGGAGGCAAAGGATGAGGTTGAGGTTGGGGGGGGGGGGGGGAGTGGAGAAAGTGAAAATGTGTTTTCTAAAGGCCTTTCTGCCAGAGAAACCTCAGGAGCGAAAGTTCTCAGCCCAGAGTAAACAGAAGATGACCACCAGTGCCTGGGAGCGTGAGCTAGTTTCTTGGCCAAACTCCTCCATGTGCCGTCACCCTCCTGCCCAGCTCCTCCTTTCCTCCCCCAACCCCCCGCACCGTCTCCCTATGGGCTTGTGGCCCACCAGGAAAAAAATAAAAATCTTCAAGCAAGTGGCTGATTTCAGTCGAAAATTATTTTCCAGTTCATAAAAAAGGATTTGTTTTGGATTTATTAACCTCGATCACCTCATCTGTTTCCCATTGAAGGCAGCCTCCATCCCCCACCTTCCACCCACCCACTGACTCAAACCAGGAGCAAGGCTGCCATATTTGGAGAAGGGTGGCGGCGGTGGGGAGGGGCAGCTTCCAGGAGCTGAGGCCAGAGGCTGGGGGGCAATGTCCAAATCCCAGGCCTCCTCCCCCAGCCAGCCACTGCCCTGCCCACTCCCCTGTGGGGTGAGCTGCCTTCCTGGTGGCATCAGCAGAACAGTCTTTTTAGGAACAGTGAGGCATCCTTGTGCATCATGGGAAGTCAGGAGCTTTTTCCCTGCAACCCCCACCCAGTGCTTTGGATTCTCTATGTTTCAGCTTGGTTCCTGGGAGCTGGGGCTGGATCCCTTTGTTTGCTTCCCTTTTCTCTCTTCTCCTTCCTTCCTTCCTTCCTTCCTTCCTTCCTTCCTTCC
>NW_027185759.1:8459740-8474394 GCF_028583685.1 Petaurus breviceps papuanus | reverse complement strand
TCTTTCTTTCTTTCTTTCTTTCTTTCTTTCTTTCTTTTTTCTTTCTCTTTCTCTCTTTCTTTCTCTCTCTTTCTCTCCCCCCTCTCTCTCTCTCCCCCTCCCTCATTCCCTTTCCTCTTTCCTTCTCCACCTCCCTCCTCCTTAAAATAAATAAACCAGTCGCTCCACACAGGTTCCAGGCATATTAGTCACATATCCCAGAAGTTTAATACAGAATTATTTTGACAGCGAGAACAAGGAGTGTTTTCTAGTGAACGCTCGGAACGCGCTATTCCAACTGGTCTTCCTGCCTCCCAGACAGATGAGATGTTTTTGCGATGGCTCTGCCTTGGAGGAGACCGGCTGGCTTCCCTTGGAGACGTGACAAAGTGATCACCACCAAGAGGGTTGGGGGAGAACAAAAGGCAGGCAGAGATGGAGTCCTTCTCAGTTTTCTCTCATATAATCCTCCTAAGTTACGGGGAGGCTTTGAGCATTAATTTTGTTATTTTGGTGACATGTTCATGTCTCTTTATCAAAATCCCTAGCTTCCTTCAATGCGCAGCTGAGGGGCTTATTCCTCCCTCTTTTCCCCATGAATACTTTCTTCCTCTTTAAATAACTTAGGATTTTCTTCAGGTCACAGAGATCTAGGAGGCATCTCACAGGATATCCCTCCAGTTCTATTTAGCCTTCTCCCCTGTTAATAGAGAATACTAGAAACCAAGGAGGTTAAGTAACATGATATGAGGCATGTAGTGTCACCTCCCAGTTAATCAGTAAGCAGTTATGGAACAACCGCTGTGTGCCATGAACTATGTTTGATGCTAGAGAGATGAAAAGCAAAAATATAATGCTTCCTGCCTGCTGGGAATTGCATCTCTTTGGAGGAGACTACACATGCGCATTTGGGTACATGCAGAATGAATACAAGGTGATTTCTTCTTGGGGAAGGAGGAGATGTATTAGTGAGAGGACCAGGAAAGACCTCATGTAGGAAGACCTAGAGCTGAATCCTAAGGAAAGAAAGATGTACAGGTAGTGTGCTCCAAGCATGAGGGGATAACCTGAGCAAAGGTTTGGAGGTAAGAGATGGACCAGCATCTGTAAGGAAATAGAAGAAAGCTCTCTAGCCCATCGGAATATTTGGTAAAATATTTAAAACGTCAATTCTCTGAGGGCAGGGACAATTTAAAAAATATTTCTGTGTCTCAAAAACCTATCACAATCCTTTGCAAATATGAGGGGCTTAAGTCAGTAAATTTAGAATTGAATTGAGTTGAATCATGATAAAGAATCAGCTGGCATTCTGTCCCCTTGTAAAACATGAGGTTAATTCCTCTTAGAGACCGGTAGCTCCTCAGGCTTCCCATGGCCTTTGTATCCAATATGGCAGACAGTTGCTTTACGTTGGCTTTCCCAGTTGGTCCATCACGTTGAGAGCAGGAAGCATATTTCCCAATGACTCTGAAACTCACAGGGCTCTTTCTGGTTTTGGGAGAGGGACCACAGACCATTTTTCCCATTGCCAAAGTGGGAAAAATTGGAACTCATTGGCAGCCAGTGAGAGTGAGTCCCTGGCTACTTTGCCCAGGTCACAAGGAGTGGACAAGCCAGTGTAGCACAAGGCAAGTTTAGGTGCACTGCCCTCCCCATAGTGGGCACTGAGGGAGGTTGGGTACAGGAGCCCAGCCATGCCTATAGGCAGCACCCGTTGAGAGATGGGCTGGAGACTGACTTTATTTATTTTACAAATGCAGGTAGTTTTTTTCTTTCTTTTTATTTATTTTTTTAAGTCAGAAAATTCTGTTTCTGGAATGTAAGTGTTTATTTTGATCATGGGATCAAGAGTTAGAATAGCTAATATTAATAATAGCCGACATTTATATATTGACATTAAAGTTGGCAAAATGCTTTAAAGCCATTATTTCGTTGAATCTTTGCCACATTCCGGTGAGGGAGATTCTCCAGAATTGATCTTCCCATCTCACACAGGAGGACTGAAGCTCAAAGGGTCTGACCCATGTTCCCACCACTGGTGTCGGGGGAGGCACCTCCCCCCACCCAGGTGTTTAGAGCCCCTCCCTCTTGAAATGCCTTTACCTGCATACATCTCTATCTCTCTACACAGGGAAGGGAAGAGACCAGGCACTGTGCTAAACAATTTATAAATGTCTCATCTGAGCCTCACAAAATCCCTGCTAATGAGTTCTATAATTGTCCCCATTTTACAGATAAGGAAACTGAAACTAAAGGAGGGTAGTGACTTGTCCAAGGTCACACATCTAGTGAGTGCTTGAGGTTGGCTTTGGGCTCACGTCTTCCTGTCTTCAGGCCCAACAACTGTCCACCATACCACATAGTGCCTGTGGGTGCGTAAGATGACTACTCAGAGAGTTAATGAAGTTATAATCAATTAGTGCTTGGAAGGATTTAGGAGTCACTCCTAAGATAGATTTAAGATACAAAAAAAATCATCGTGTGATAGTTTGAGAAGAAAGATTTCTACTTGGAGAGATTTGCTGAAGGAGCTAGGGATGTCTTGCCCAGAGGGAGGAAGGCTGGTGATATCAGTCCTCCAATAGGGCTGTCCTTTGGAAGGGAGAGCAACCTTGGCTTTTTTGCCAGAGGGCAGGTTCAGGACCAATGGGTGGGGTGACAGAGGGCACATTTAGGCTCCATGGCCTGACCCAGTGCTGAAGGGCTGTCCCCGTGGCTAGTACAATCTAGAAAGAGCCTTGGGAAGAATGTTGAGTAGGGAACTTTGTGTGGAGGGGCAGATGCAAGGGAGTGATGCTGAGATGTGTCTGAAGAGGCTGGACCTGGGGGGTGAGGAAGGAAGGACTGAAACAAAGAAAATTCATTGGGTTATTCAGCTCTTCCTGAAGGTTGGGCACTGTGCTAAGAGGGCCAGGGAAGAGACAAAGATGTCAGAGTTCCTGAGTGTTGGGGTAGGTGGTGATAGGGCTGAAGGTGAGGCTCTGGCAGAGCTAGCCTGGGACCAGAGGAGAAGCAGGTGTTGTCCTGAGTAGTTTGGGGCTTCCTGACTAGTATGAGCTGGGGGACTTGCATGGGGTAAAAGTGTGGCTTTTCTCCCTCTGCGCCCTCTGTATCCATTACCCCAACACCCGGGGACAAAGTCCTGCTTACCCTGCCCTAGTTACAACTTAGATAATTATCAGGATCCTGAAATAGCAGAAACATTTCTCCCTAGTGAGATGGCTATCTGATGCATGCTCTGATCTTGTTGGCATGTCCACTTTGTTCCTTGTTCCTGGAAACTCGGTCAAGCAGCTTGGTTGGTCTGCTTCTCTTTCCTCCTGCAAAATAAAATATAAATTGAGTGGCCCAACGGCTCATTTTCCAGGGGCCAGGAGCTCCCATCTTGGCCCTGATGGGTGTTTTGGAGGGAAAGCTTTAGCATGAGTCCAGCCTGGGGCTTTGTCCCCCGTTCCAATGCGGGGAGGAGTTTCTTGCTTTCTCAGAACTTTGCCCCTGCCCTTAGTAGAGGTCATCTTCCAGTGGGCATGCCTCCTTCTCTGTCCGGGACTGAGTCTTGCCTCTGGCCAGGCCAGGCCCAGTCTTTGTGCATTTGAGTAAATGTTTCCTAGATGGATTCATCCGATTTCCAGTAAAGACAAACATGCTGGCTACCAGATTGCATTCATCCCCAGGCCTGAGCTGGGTGACCCAGCCTTCCAGGCTCACATCCATATATGGTGAAAAGCGGAACAGAAGGGAAGAGAACCCGGCAGCCCCGCCGCATGCCAGACAGAGTGCAGGCCTCAGGAATGTTCCTTTGTCAAGGAGAAAGCGGGGCCATTCCCAGCTTCCTCAGGATGGGGACTGAAGCTTGAGGAGGGCAGCAGCCAAGGCAGAGCTGCCCAGAGCAGACCAGCCCTCCCCACTCCCAGGATTTCTTGGGTATTTGTTACTCTGACGATGGATGGGGAGCAGAGATTGTCAAGGCAGGTAGCTTGAAACTCTTGCTTCTGAGGCAGAATCTGTCTGGCAAAATCCTAGGGTCTGAGAGAGCCCTGGAAAGGCCTTCGGAGGCACCTAGGCTCCCCCACCCCACCCTTCACTTCTAAAGTGAGGCCCAGCATGGGGAAAAGTTTTGTCCAGGATAGAAGAAGAAGGCTGGGGGTTTTGAGTCTGAATCCTTCCTTCTCCTTCTCTGAGGAAGTGCCAGTGTTGAAGCAAGGTCAAGATTACCCTCCATTTGACAGCTGGAAATGGTGGAGCTGGCAATTGTGGGGTCATAGTCATGTAGCCCTTGGGATCTAGCCCACTCCTATCACCTTACAGAAGGGGAAACTGCGCCACAAAGGCTTGCCTAGGGTCCCACGGGCGGTGAGTAGCAGAGATGAGTTTCAGAAGGTCCCTTGACTCCAGGTCCATCCTTCCTCCCACGCTGGCTGCCCTCGTGGCCAACCCAACCGCTGTCCCCACTGTCACACCCTTCTCATTCCCCTGAGGCTCGAGGAGGGGATAGTGCAGGTGAGTGTCCAGCCTCTGGGACAGAGGAGGCTCAGGCTGGCCCCCCGTGGCCTTCTTGGGGGCGGATTGTTCCCTCCATCCTCTGCAGGGGATCAGGGAGTCCAGCCTTAGCTGCAGCCGCCCCAGCGGCTCACGTGGCTTCCTTACACCTTTGGAAATTGAATCTGGGATGTGAGGCTGAGGTGTTGGCTCCCCAGGCAGTAATTAGATGAGTCACTTCACTGTCACAGATGTTGAGAAAAAGCAGAAATCTGAGCTCTGGCCCTGCGCTACGCCGTGCCGAGCTCCCCTGCAGAGGGTGGGCTGCTGGCCTCTGCGGGGCATCACCCACGGGATCGTGCAGACCTTGCTAACTGGGGGGTGCTTGTTCAGAACAGCAGCAACAACAAAGTTCTGGGAGATGGCACCACCCTGGTCTGTGATCAGCCCCCTGGAGAATTTTGCTTTGGGAGGAAGGTCAGCAGATGTATCAGCTCCAAAAAACAAAGAAAGAAAATCAGTGGAGACTGCATCATTTAGTGATGGTTTTAGAATGCAAAAGACCTGGGTTCAGATTCTGCTTCAGACATGAACTAGCTCTGTGACCCTGGACAAGTCACGCAACTCTTCTGAGACTCACTTTCCTTCTTTGTAAGATATGAGAGTTAGACTTGAGGGTTTTTAGGGCCTTGTCTCGCTCTGAACCTGTGATCTTAGGAGATTTCTAGCAGTGAGACCCTGGACAAGTCACTTTGTCTTCTCATCTGTCACATAGGAAGCTCTCTGTTGGATGGGTTACCTATCTGCATCGGTGAAGGGATGTCTTTTGGTGAAGGGATTTTCCATGCTGGGAGTTGCTTATGCTGAAAAAATGTCACCCTTTCAAAAAGAAAAAAAAGAAGTGATGTACAGAAATATATTGCAGACCTAAAAGAGCTTTTATTCTTTTGTTTTTTTCCTTTTTGGAGGGAGCAAGGTAGGGCCATTGGGGTTAAGTGATCTGCCCAAGGTCACACTGCTAGTTTTTTGTGTTACTTGTCTGAGGACGGATTTGAACTCAGGTTCTCCTGAATCCAGGGACTGTGCTCTATTCACTGCGCCACCTAGCTGCCCCGCAAGGATTTTTATTCTTTTTATCAGCCAATACCAGCCTAGGGTTGAACCCCTCCCCAACCCACCCCCCTTTAAAAATCCTGCTTCTGGGGTTGGTTTCACCGGTGATGAAAGAGGGGGCTGCTTTCTTTTAGGTCACTGAAGCTCTCCTTGGTCCTGGAGGGCAGGCTCAGGAGCGGTCAGGAGGATTTCACAGCATTGATTTCTCATTTGTGATATGGGATGCCCCCCCCCCAAAGGCCTTAGGGGAGAGGCTGAATGACCACTCTGGTCAGGGAGGAGGTGGGCCAGCTGTCCCTGACTTCGTGGGAATCTTGTTCACCCCCCCAGAAAAGAGAGCACTTGGGGTGCTGTTTCTGGTCCTGAGGCTCCCCCCCCAAGAGGACAGCATGCTCTGCTGGAGCTCGGGAAGGGAGGCTGGCTCTGCCGGAACACAGCATCTGCCTCTCCCAGGCAGGTTTCGATGACGGGAGCCTTGCTGCAGTTGGCGGGCTGGGCACTGACTCCCAGGAGTGTGAGGAGAAAGGGGGCTGTTCATAAGTCGGGGATGGGGTATCAAATGCCAGCCCGCTGCTTTCTGGCCCTGGGCAGAGCCCGCTGGGCATGCAGGGTGGGGTGGCTGCTCTCTTGAGAGCAGGAGCGAACACTTGGTTCCCAGGGATGGGGCTCGGGGAGAAGGCTCTAGGGTACAGCCAGCATTTCTCAGGCTCAGTGGGGGACGCGGAGGTGGGCGACAGCAGGAGATGGAGCATAATTAGGATCCCAAGCTTGACTGTGGGAGTCTGGGGGATGGTGATGACCTTGGAGCCGATGCCATAAAGGAGAAGCCACAGATTGGAGAGAAGGCACCAGGGGCTGGGGCCCCCTCCCTCAGTCCAGCTCTGGGGTGTGTCCAGGCCTGAAACCCAGCCAGATCACTGGGCGACAGATGGAGAAAGTGCTGGACAACCCAGTCAGTGTGATGAGAGAGAAAATGCAGAGAGAGGGTCAGCGACAGGTTTTTTTCTTCTTTTTTGGCTAAGGAATATGGGTGAGGAGGTAGAAGGGAGTAAATCACAGAAGACTTCCTGGACAGTGAAACTTTGCTAAGGTTAATCAATTTTAGTGAGTACTTGTGGTAGAAAGATGAATGGCGACATCTGGAAATTCAGTCTCCAGGGTCTATCTTGAGAACCTGGACTGAAAGTGGAAGGCCTTGAATGACAGCATCATTGACTTCTGTGTTTCGCACTTATTGATGGGGTGACCTTGCCAAGTGTGGCCCAAGGATGGGTGAGGCCCCTGCTCCTTTCTCATAAGTCATCCCAGCCTTGACGAGCCTCGAGCATCTGAACAGCACAGAATGTTAGAGGAGGTTGGCCATGGAACTGATCTGGGTCTACACCATCATCTTGAAGATGAAGACCCTGGGGCCCAGGAGGCCCCAGTCCTTCCATTTCTAGGGCTAGAATATCAACAAAAGCATCTTCTTTTTCTTTCCCCTGAATAGATCTTGGTTATTTCTTTTAGTTGGTGACAGAGGGTTGACGGGAGCCCACACAATCTTTGGGAGGGGGTCAAGCATGACATGCTGTGGCCTACAGAGCAGATCCCCAGCCCCTCAGGCTCCCCTCCACAGGGGGTTGCTGTGCCCTGGGATCCCCTCTGTGTCCCCTCAGCCCCCTTCTCTGACCGTCAGCTCCCGATGAGGAATTTCCCCTGGGTCATGCATATGGTCACCCTCTCTGCCGCTTACCTTCCCAGAGACCTGAGGGCTTAAATATCTGCCAGTGCCTTGTAGCCAGGGCGGACGAGCGGCCAGAATCTTTCCAGGACGTCCCCTTGTCTCTGACTCCACTTTTATGGTACCACAGACAGACTTCCTTTAGGTCCAGCTGGCCGCTGGCCTGCTAGTCTTTGGGAGCTGAATTGTCTTTGATCGGGTTAGCTTTTCCTACCGATTGAGTGTCATCTGTAAATCTGGAGAACTTGCCATCTCTGCCATTATCAAAGTCCTTGATTACAAACTGCGCCCTCACGGAGCTGAGCACAGATTCTGGGGCCCCCATTGACCTCCCCCCAAGGCGGCGTACAAACCTGGATGTCTGCTCCTTCCGCTCCCCATTCCCCCATTCCCCAGTTCACCTAATGGGACCATCCTCTGGGCTGCAGCTCCTTGTCTCTGTCAGCTGCATGGCCTTCCCCAGAGCCATCACCCAGGAGCCCTGTGTGGCCCAAAGCGAGGCTGGTCTTCCCTGACCCTCTCCAGACTTTGCACTCACTGCTTCTGTTTCGAGACCTCCCTTGCCTTCCCTTTACGAAGTCCTGGAGCCCTGGCATGATCAGGCTCCATGCTGTTCCCTTCTTTCCGCCTGGCATGTGCCTCTCTTCACCCTGTGCTGTGGCCAGTGAATGCATCACTGATGCCTGGGATGACACCGGAGTTCTCAGAGCAGGCTTTAACATGGCCGGGATGCATCAGTGAAAGCAAACTTGCTGTGGAGACTCTGGTTGGGACCTGGGTTCAGACCAACGTGTGACTGTCCTAAAGGAAAGGAGGGAAATAATATTCCAGGCCCCTGTTTAGGAAGGACGTCTCTGAAGAATAGAAGTAATCGGAGATAGTGGGACTGAGGCAAGGGAAGCTGCCCGCGATTCCCTCACCAGGGCTGGGGCTAGAGGAGGCTTGAGGCTGCCCAGGCCCAGATGTGCTGCTGCCCAGCAGACCTTGTGTGTGGACACACTCAGTACGGGCTGGAGCCGTGGGGGGCGGGGAACCAATGGCTCACTGAGACTGGTCAGCTTTTCCTTTCCCTGTTACATAGTAGGGGTGATAGTCCTTGGGGTAAGAGGGTGTGTGTGTTTGTGTGTGAGATGGAGAGACAGAATGGGGGAGAGAGGGTGAGAGAGACAGAGAGATCAGAGACAGAGACAGAGATGGGGGAGAAAGGGGAAGAGAGAGATAGAGACAGAGAGACAGAGACACAGAGAGACAGAGACAGAGAGAGAAGCAGCCTTTGGAACCAATCTCTGATCTCATAGGTATGGGAAGGTGAGGAAAGTTCCCTTCTCTATCAATGCATTTTACTCCTGTTTTACATTGGAGTCTTGGAGGGTTGCCCAGGGCTCTAAGAAATTGTGACTTTCCCAAGGTCACACAACCAGTACCTCTGTAAGTGGGAGTTCTGGTCTTTGCCCTCTGACTCAGGGCCCAGAGCATCCATCCTTTTCTTCCAGAAATGCTTTACATCACTGGTGTCCAACTCAAGTAGTAACTCAGGCCACTAAACTGTATGTAAGTAATGCTCATGGCTGTATGTTGACTTAGTTTTAAAATTTAATGTTACCCAGGTTTTATTGTATTTTTCTTCATTTTGTTAAATATTTCCAAATTACATTTTTTTTGCTTTTTAAATTTTTTTTTTTTTGGAGGGGGAAGGTAGGGCAATTGGGGTTAAGTGACTTTCCCAAGGTCACATGACTAGTTTTGTGTTAAGTGTCTGAGGCTGGATTGGAACTCAGGTCCTCCTGACTCTAGGGCCGGTGCTCTATTCTCTGCGCCACCCAGCCAACCCCCCCCCGCAATTGCATTTTAATCTGGTTCAGGACCCCCAGCGGCTGAGTTTTGGACACCTCTGTTCTAGGCCATATCTTTCTGTCCGTCTTTCCTCTATTCTCCCTTCCTAATGCTTACACTGAGGAGCAGGGGATTCTGGGGGCTTGGCCTTAAACTCTGATTTTGGCCTTTTATCTGTGGGACTTTGGGCAAGTTCCGTAACTGCCCCCAGTCTCGGTTTCCTCCTTTAAAATGAGGGCATTGGTCAGAGATGACCTCTGACATCCATGAGTGCTTTTAATGCAGCTCAGCCAGCATTAAGTCCTGCCTATGGGTCCAACCCTAGCTTCGGGGGGTACAAAGGCAACAGCAGCCGCTGTACTGGGGGTGGCATGCAGTGGCTGCACTAGAGCTAATCCCAGCAGTGGCCGGCTTCACAGCAAGGAGGTGGAAGGCAGAGGAGCCCCGCCATTTGGGGTGGTGAAGAACTCTGACCCTCCAGGGATCCCCAGGAATCTTTCAGGGCACCTCTTCCTTTGCTCCCTCTGCCCTCCCTGACTAAGCCATGATGGTGTACTGGGCTTGGACCCAGGGCCTCTGTGTTCTGCACTCACTAGGCAGGTTTGTGAACCTCATTTTCCTCATCTGTTAAGCGGAGCAGCAAGGCTTGGCTGACAGACTCCGGGTGCTTTATGTGCTGGATGAATGAGCGCTGGTGATAAATGATTCCCCCCCCCCCCCTCCAGTGCTGTTGTATTTTTATTAATCTCTGCACAGAAGTCCACTGAGCAGCCACCAAACCCACATTCCCCTTCCTTTCCCACAGACCAGGCTCTCAGCCCTGTCTGTCTGTAGCCACCCCACACTTCGGGCATCGGCAGGTGGCGTGATCATCCCTGGGGAGTGTGTGTGTGTAGGTGCTAAGGCCGGGGGCCCCCACCTTAGGGAAAGGGAAGTGGGCTGGAAGGAAGGGGTGGGAGGTCACCTTCCAAGTACAACCTGGAAAAGAGGAAGAGTGAACCAGAGGGAAGGGGGAGGGGAAGGGCTTCTCCAGCTGCTGATGTGACTGGCTTGTCCATGTTCTCCACCCACCCCTTCTCCTGGAAAATGTAGGCCCCTGGAGGGCAAGATGTGGGTCCTTCCGGTCTCTGAGTTCCCAGAGCCTAGTACCCTATTCTAAACAAAAGCCTGCTTTCACTAAAGTAGAATCTAATTGAACTTTTACTGGAGAAGTGATTTGCATTTTTCTTGCTCAAGGCAAACAGCCTTCCTTCCACACGGAATCCAATCAACTTTAAGACAAATTCCTTTGGGCCAAGACCCTAGGATTCTATGCAGCCACTCTGAGTGTGTGTGTGTGTGTGTGTGTGTGTGTTTTGTGTATGAATGTGCATTTGTAGTGGGGAAAAGGTGCAGAGTGTGACTCACCTAGGTTATACTGGGCAGCCCAGGGGGCTGGTAGTAGCCTATTAAAAGAGATATACATTTGTGTTTGAGTATGCATTCACACATATCATTAGTAAAGTGAGTATTTCCATATGCAAAGAGAAACTGGAGAAAGAGGATTGTATATGAAACTGTTGATCTCTTGCCTTTTCTTTTAAAGTATGTTATAAATTCAAAATGTAACTTTCCAAACTGTCCTCTCGGTCTATGTTTCCTTCTAGCCTTTCTGCTCCTCTTCAGTGCATTAAAAACACAAAACAAAAAGGAAAAAAAAACTCTAAGTATTCTCTCTTCATTTAAGAGGCATTTGGGTAATGGGCAATGGGCCTGGAGTCAGGAAGACCTGAGTTCAAATTCAGCCTCAGATGTTTGCCAATCGTGTGACCCTGGGCAAGTCTCTTAATCTCTGTTTGCCTTAGTTTCCTTAACTGTAAAATAAGGCTATTAATACACCTAAAATTAAAGGTTTTTATGTAAGGCCCAATGAGAGAATATTTATAAAGCACAGGGATGGGCATATATTAGGGACCATCTAAATGCTTATTCTCTCTCCACTTCCCCCCTCTTAGCATTTTTATTCATTATTTTATTTTTATTTTCAATTAGCAAAAAAAAAAAAAAAAAAAAAAAAAAAAAAAACAAAACAAAAAAGATAAACAAACAAAAACAAAACCCTGCTCCTTCTTCCCCTCATGGTGGGTGTAGCAGCAAGCACCCCAGCTTCCCCAGGGTGGCTGCCAACACAGGTTCTTAGATCTGCTTTGCTAAAGGAAAGCAACTCAAAATGGGTTAACAAGCTTACATTAGTCAAACAAATATCGTTTACCTAGTTCAGGAGAAAAAGGTCAGCACCCCGAACTTCAGAGTATACAGAGAGAATTATCAAGACAGAGAAACAGATCAAGCAGACAGGTTTCCAAATTGTCCAACCATTACATCCATACCAAATCACAGTTACCATCAACATCTGGGTTTTTCAAAGCTGGGGATTTCTCAACAACAGCTGCCCAGAGTCTCATCTGGTCAAATCACACTTCTCAAAGTGAGCCCCAAAAGAAAGCCTCACATCAGGGATTCTATAGCCTTCTCCTGGCTCAGGGAATGTCACAACCTTCTTGACCCACTGCCCAATCACAAAGTATCTCCTGAGAAACAAGCCTCCCACCCCAGGCTCCAGGTGCACTTAACCTAGGGGAAGGGAAGACCTTAAAAATTTAAATTCCCTTTATAGTGGGAAAAATGCCCCAAACCTTGTAGTAGACATTCATAATCAAAACCAATTCTCAAGCTGGCCCCTTCTGGAAGTTCCTCTTTTTCCCCCCTCTCTGGGGGTGGGGAGCACGCATCACTCCTGTCCACTGGCATGGCTGGAAATCACATTGAGCAGCATTTTTAAGTTTTTCCAAACTGTTGTTGTGGGTTGTTTTTACCTAATTCTGGCTAACGAGATGCTGCTTCTCCCTCTTCTGCCCACTTGTGGCCCTTGTCTCATCTGCTTAATACTGCTGCCCTTCTGCCAAATAAAATGCTTCCTAACAGTGGCCTTCTGGAGACATTGGGCCTAAAGCAAAGGAGTGACTGATAGTGGCAGTTTCCGGCCGTGTGTCTGGTGGCTGGGGTGAAATCTGGGTGTGTTTGAGAACTTCAGTCAATCAAATATCGTTTCGCTAGTTCAGGGGAATGAAGTGATGATGAAGTTAGCATTGCTGCTCATTGAGGGGAGTTGTCCAAAGTTAGCAGGGTAAGTAGAGGCAGCGTCAGGCTTCTTCCCGTCTTCCTTTCTCCCCCCTCCTTTGCCCTTTCTGCAGCCCAGGATATGCTCTGTGGGAAGGACAAGGGCTCATCTGAGGTGCCTGGGAGAGAGATGGAGAAAATGCATAGGATGACGCCAGCCCAGTGACCAATAAAAATGTAGTCCGGGCAGATGCCAAGTGCTACCTGGGTCATAAATAAGAATGGACTTCTAAGATTAGGAACAACCGCAGAAGGAAATGCCGACCATGCAAGACGGCCAGGCCTAATGCTTTGCTGTACGAGTACCAGGAATGGACTCCCTGCAGCTCTCCTGGAAGTAGAATTGATTTCTGTCATTTCCCCCCCTCCCCCCTTTTAACTAGTCCCTAAACACTATGTGGCAGGAACGTTCCCTTCCGTAGTTGTCAAGGAAGCCACAGTTACCATCTGGTGAAGGCCTGGGATTGCTCAGAGCAAAACCAAAGCTTGACTGGCCTCCTCATCTGCTCCCGGCTTCCTCTCCTGAAGCCTTGACTACCCTCACCCAGGGCTCTGTGCTTGAACAGTCCCACAGTCTAATTTCTTTGGGGGCCCAGAAGATGCTCCATTTCTTCCTTTATTGAGACCTAGGACAGTCAGTCAGTGAATTAGTCCACAAACAGCTTATTAAGTGCCTCTGAGTATGGACCAGGCATACAGTGAAAGAAAAAGACAGAACATGCTGCTGATGGGCCCTGAAAGGCTGAAAATTAGCTCACACATAAAGAGATGTTCCAGCATCCACAGAGTCGTGATGTAGACCTGAATAAAATGGTTTATGGTTAACTCAGCATCCATTTCCCACAAATTACTTCCTCTCTATCCTCCACCCAGCTGAGCTGCTTTGTAACAAGGCATTTTTTGAAAAGAATGACCCACTGTTCTTTTGCTCTGTAGTTGGGTGGGAGGCCCCAGGTACCCGTGCTCAGCAACAATAACCACTGCAGACACTACATTAACTGGATGTCGCTATTCATAAGAGCTGGTGGGGTTCCCTGGTGGGTATCATGAGGGAGTTGGGGTGGTGAAAGAGAATAGAAATTTTAAAGAATCTTCATTTCCTTCTCCTGTGTTTATTCCTCCTTCTCTATCCTTCCTTCTTTCTCCTCCCAATCTCTTTAACCTGAACCCTTTGTAACTGTTGGAGCTGAATGGGTCTTTAGAAGCTAAGTCAAGACTCTTTATTTTACAGATGAGGAAAGTGAGGCCCAGGGAGGTGAATTGACTGGCCAGACTTCATCTCTTCCCCATTCCCTTGCTACAGTCATCCAAGTCCAGTTGTCATGCTTTCCTGGAAAGAGTTTAATGGGTTAGTGAGTGGGAGAATTCAAGGACTTGGTGGTGGGTGTGTCCAATGGATACCACCTCTTGTCAACCTCCAGTTAGAAATCCATAGAGTGCCAATATCTTTAGCTTTAGGGACACTTACATCAATGGCAGACTGATAGTCGTTTTCTTCAGGAGTGACACAGATTTTTAAAATTACTTTTAAATATTTATTTATTTAAATTAATTTTATTATCTATTTTTAAATTTATTATTTTTTAAAATTCTAAAATTCTTTTTATTATTACATAGCTTTATGTAGCCATGTCATCACCAAAAAAGTTGCCTAGCATACTCTGAGGCTCCAGTGGACTTTTGGTCTCAGTATGAGGCAGTGGAAATAACCCTGGCTTTGGAGTCAGGTGACCTGTATCCAGCATTAGCTCTCCCTCTTCCTCCTGTCTGACTTCATGCAAGTCTAGCCTAACTCAGTGCCTGATATATAGAATGCACCTACCAGGGCTTGGTGGTTGACTGATTGACCTTTGTGGGCCTGTCCAGCTCTCAGCCTGTGCACATTCCCACAACGATGCAGACCTACCTCTCCTTGCCCTCTTCCAAGTGCCGCCATGGGGGCTGATTCTTTATGTTAAAGGCATTTCTCTTTTATTTTGACACCATCTCTCCACACTGTTTCCATCACTTGGGCAAAACTCTTGTTCTGCTGACCCCAGTTTCCTCATTTGTAAAATGAAAGGACCACACCCAGTGACCTCTAGCTCTAATCAGTCAGCCTCCCCATGGTGGGCACAGGCAGGGACCTTCAGCTGCTCCTCTCTCACTGTTTCTACATGATTATCCTATCATTTTTTAGGTCATTTTTCAGATGACCATAACCCTTCCTTCTCAATGATTCCTCATTTGTAATGTGCTTCAGTCTATTGTCATTCACCATTCTGTTTAAGTGATTTACCACTTTAGTTCTTTGGCTGGGGGGAGGGAGAAAGAGTGAACAAGAAAGAGAAGGAAGTAAAAAAGAAGAGAAGAAGGAGAGAAAGAGAGA
>NW_027185759.1:8407729-8449740 GCF_028583685.1 Petaurus breviceps papuanus | reverse complement strand
CTCCTTCTCCTTCTTCTTCGGGAAGAGTGAAAAGGTTTCTGTTACCCCCCAAAAAAGGAGGGGCGTGTGTGTATGGCTTGTGCTCCAAATGCCATCTGTGGCATTCACTTTCAGATGAGGTCACTGTTATTAGTTTTACTTAGCTTTCTTACTTTGTTACAAGAGACCTGTCAGTAATCTGTACATGTATGAATGTAAAAAGAAATCACACCAATAAAATAAAAAATTAGGAAGAACCAAAGGTATGTCCCCGATATCTGCCTGCTAGGTGTCCTAGAGTGAGGAGGTCAAATACACAACCCACCAATGCGGCTGCAACACTCCCAAAGACAGCCAAACCCGACGAAAATGTAATTTGGAAAAAATTAGCAAAAATATAACAAAACATAGATAATGTTGCATTTTAAATTAAGTCAGCAGCCATGGGCATTCTGATGTACATATTGGCAACTCTACTTCCCTTGAATTTGACATGTCCTGGTGTAGAGAGTAGAGCCCAGAACCTGGAGTCGGGACTAAGCTTCCTTCAGACCCTTGCTGGCCATGTGACCCTGTGTGAGTCACTTTGCTTCTATCATTCTCCAAAATAAGAGGACTCAAATGTCCCTTCCAGATCTACATCCAGTGCCTTATGACCTTTTCTGGGCAGGATGACACATGACACATTTTAGACCTGATAAACACTATCCTAGAAAACGGATGCTTTGGAGGGGAGTTCCCGAATCTCTGATCTTCCGTACCGTTAATGCCATTCTTCTACGCATCTAAGGCCCTCAGTTCTCCATGCTGGTATCCCTGTAATCCACAGAGCCCTGCCCCTCAGGACCTCTCATTACGAGAGGAGAGATGCCGGCTGGCTCACCAAGCACTCCTTGTTGGGGAGAAGTCAGCCTCCCCTTTCTGCTCAGGCAGGTGTGATTCTTCCTTTGGTGGTTGGGGAGAGTGTAGGGTGATGAGTGATAAAGCCCTTGGATTTCCTGAGGCTCGAGCAGCATAGATGGCCCATCAGAAGGGAATAAAGACTCTGAGCAGGACAGAGTGGACTGATCACACACATGCATACATGTATGCATGTACACAGGATTACATGGATAACACACACGGAATGGCTACATGCACATGTGAACAGATATCTACATGTATCTAGGTATGCATGCATGGATACGTGTGCACACATCTATTCTTCTAAAGCGCCCATGTTTCAGATGTCATGTCCACAAAGGCTGCCTGATTCCAATTTGCAGGTGAGATTAGCCTTTTATTGAGTGTTTTATCTGCCAGATTCCATCCTCCATGTGTCTGCCTCCCAGGCTTATTAGCATAATTGTGTTGCTTAAGCAACAATACAAAAAATTCAGCAGTAAAATAGCAGTTCGCTGCGGCAATTTGTTATCAAAAGCTTTTACTTAAGGGCAGCACCAGCAAGTATTTATTATCAACTTAGGCGATAATTTATTTTTATTTGGAAAAAACAAAGGGGGAGAAAAGAATTTTCTTTTTGTTGTTTTTAAATAATGGAGAAATTAGAAAGCATCTCCTCTCTGGGAAATTGTTCACATCCCTCTTTTCTCTCCCAAAGCAGCTTGCTGAGGGTGCAGAGAGCAAATTCAACTTGCTTCTCCAGCTGACTCAGAAGGAAGGTGATTGAACAAGGTCTGTGTTAGCAGCAGATCCTGTTCCCCTGGGGTGTACCTGGTTTGGGAGGCTGGTCCCCTGGCTGGGTGGGGGCCAGCTCCCAGACCCCCCCTCCCTGCCCTCCCCCCCACCCAACCCTGGGCTTGGAATTAAACACCTGCAGCCGGGCTCCAATTTTTCAGCAGTCTGGTACAAAATGTTCGGCTTTGCTCCCACCACTCTCTTCAGACTCCAAGTGAGCAGTGAGCTCACTTTGTGTTCATTTCTCTGTGAAAATCACCCTTTCTCTTTTTTTCCTGATCAACTCTCTGGAAAACACTTGTGATTACTGTCTGTGAAGGACAGAGCGTGAAATAAATAATTTCATAAGTAGTTTAGGAACCTTCCAGGGAGAGTAGAGAGATGGAGAGAAATCGGAAATGAGAGATTTGCAGATTGCTTTGCTTCTTTTATTTTATTTTTTTTAAGAAAAAAGGGCCACTGAAACCTTCCTCCTCTGTTTCATGATAATGTACCCTGGACAGCTGAAGCCTGGGAAAGCAGAGAGGTGGGTCTTAGCAGGCTTCTGGTCTGGGCCTGCCTTCCCGTGGGATGCCTGAACACTCACCACCTACATCTGTCTACGTATGTTATTTTAGGACTGGCCACCATGTGACCCTTTGACCTGGACCCCTCCTGACACTGTTTTCTAAGGCCCAGGAGGCTGTGGTCTGACCTTTTGTGGTAGCAGCACCAACAGAAGTGAGATGATGATTTTTTTTTAAGAGCTTAGATATTTTATTGAGGGAAATATCTAGTGGGAATTAATGAACCACCACCGCCCAGTTTCCAAGAGACCTCCTCAATTCATTGCCACCTCACTTTGCAGTAGCACTCTGCTGTCTTGGTATGTAACTTTACCTGGGATAAGAAAAGTCCCTTTCTCAGTCACCGGGGATTATAAAAGCATAGACTGTTAGCCCTAGAAGGAGATTTGGAAATTAGGCTGACTGACCCTCCTTCTTTCACAGAAGTGGAAGCCAAGCCCCAGAATGGAGAAGCCACCCACCTAAGGTCTTAGGTTAGCAGGTGACCCAGGGGGCATCTCCCAACTCCTCAGCCATTGCTTTGTGCCAAATACCGAATGGCAAAAGGTCTTGGCTCATCAGTGACAGAGAATTCGAAAATTCGACCTTGAGCACAGAAATTCTTGTGTCCCCCCGCCCCCCGAAACATATCAGGAGCATCTTTGACTCCCTGTGAGTGCTTTCCTAATCTCTCCATGGTCTCTACCTCAGGATTTCCAGATGCCAGGGTATTCTTGATATGGGTTGTCTCTCCCCTGGCACAGATACCATTCCTTCTCTATCCTGGGTGGGGGGAGGGGGGGGTTGGTGGTGAATGAACATTCGCTCCCTGTGGCCACCTTGCCTTGTGTTTCTCTGAATAAAACTAGGCTGTCCGTAGGGGCAGGTGACAATAGACTCAGCAGCTATTCCCAGTGTGGTGGAATGACTGGAGCTAGAATATGCTGCCAGAGGTTATTTCCATTACCGTGAGGAGGCATAAAAATGAGACTTCTGGGGCAAATGGCTGGTAGATCCCACCATCGGTCAGTCAATCAATCAGTACCCCTGGTATCTGAATCTCTGTCATCAGGGGATCCTAGATTTCCAGCCCAAAGGGACCCTAGAGACTATTTTGTGCTAACCCCTCATTTTCCAGGGTAGGAAACTCAAGATCAGAGGACAAGTAGGTGCCTAGGGTCACGTAGGTGGTGAAGAGCAGGGTCAGTTCTTGAGTCCAGATTCTCTGCCCAAATCCAATGTGTTTTCCACTTACACACTCAAATCATAAAAACTTAGTACTTGTCTCAGTGAAAATGCTTTAACCTTCCTCTGGTGATACAGAAGGTACTTGGGGGGCTTTGGTTACCTCAGCATTGCATCGTAAAAAATACTTATCATTGAATGGCAGTTACTCTGGAAGAAAATAGAATTTGATGAGGTTTCTGGTTGTGTGGATTTAGAATTAAATACTAGGTGGTGTAGTGGATAGAACACCGGCCCTGAACTCAGGAGGACCTCAGTTCAAATCCAGCCTCAGACACTTCCTGTGTGACCCTAGGCAAGCCGATTCACCCTGGTTTCCTCAAAAAAAAAAAAATAGAATTAATCTCTGGTAATGGGGGGATGTTTCTAGACTTCTTTGAACTGTGGGTGTTCAGATGCAGTATTTTAACTGCTTCAAAAAACATTAACTTGGTGATTGGAAAAGCCCTCATTATTCAAGGAGGAATCAGCCCTCTAAGAATATTTTCTCAGCCCTGTTCTCTCATGATATCTGTACCTAATGGTCACACACACACACACACAAACACACACACACACACACACACACACACACACACACACACACGGTAATTACCAGCAGGCTATGAGATTGTTTCTCCCCTTACCTGAAGATCAGTGGAATTCTAGGACCCAGAGAGAAACCTTGTGTATTTTTCAAAAGCATTGTGTCAGAGTGTTTCCTGAAAGTGACTCTAATGAGAGATGAGAGACAGAAAGAGACAGAGAGAGAAGTGAAGGTAATTTCCCTTTCTGGTTAGAAGTCATTTCTCATAGTGAAACAGGATGTGTTTGTACACTGCAGGGGAGCCATTCGAGGGGGTTGGGGGTGGGGCACTTCTGGGGGCAGGCTTTACAGAAACTCTTTTCCCTGATAGTGTGAAATTTTAATCGAGAGCCGCTCTCCTCAGACATCTCAGTTCTCTTTTTGCGGGAATAAAAATTCCCTTTCTTCTTGGTAGGGGCTAATGAGGGATAGCCACTGGGATATTTTCTAGATAGATAGATTTAAAAAAAAACAAAAAACCCAACCCATCACTCTCTCTCTGGTTTTGGCCACAGGTGGCCTGCCTTGCTTGTCTGTGAAATCTGGGGTGGCAGGGGGAGGCGGTCAGCTGCAGAAAGGCAGCTGTAGGCTGGCCTCAGAGGCCCTGGGGCTGAGCCCTAGCCCTGCCTGACCTTGGGCAAAGCCCCCTCCGCCTCCTTTTCCTCGAAGGTGCTTTCCTCTTGTGAACTCCCCCATCTGATCACTGTTGGAGCAGAGAGGGCTTCTGGTGAAAGGACCCTGTGAATCCCCCTCTCCTCCCTCTTTAATGAAGATGCTGAGGCCAGCTCAGACCCAGTGAAATCAGCATTTCCCCATCTTCAAGCTTGGCCTTCAGAGCCACAGCAGACAGAGAAGAGGTTTGATCCTTCCTTCTACACGAGCTAACCCTTACTTGTCCCTCCACTGGTTGGAAAATGTTTGATTGGCTCCCGGGTCTGGGCTGGAGGTGGGAGCCTGTGTCTAGGAGACAACAGCTCCTTCTGTTGTTGATTATGGCCCAAACTCTGCTCTCAACGTCTGCCTGCTGGGGATCACCAAGAGAGTTTGGATAGGCTTAGGTAGAACAGGGGGAAAGATGAGTGATGAGAACAGCAAGAACTAGAAAGAAACGGTGAGGAGGGAGAAAAGGGAGAGAGACTGAGCAGACTGCTAGCTGGTGTTGAGCGGTGAAAGGAATCTCAGGCAGGCCTCGGGGGACTGCTGCAGGGGTCATCAGCAGCCTCTTAGTGACTCTCGGTGCTTCAAGGAATCATGGAGTCTTCCTGCCTCTCAGTCTTCCCTTGGTTAAATCAGAGAACAGGATTACCAGGGGCTCTGGTGCCTGTCCACCTGGAGATGGGGAAAGCTCCTGACCACCTCCCCCATCCACACACACTAGCCACCCCTTTGCCTGGGACACCCTCCCTCCTCACCTGCATCTCCTGGAATCCCTAACTTCCCCCACAGCTCAGCCCAGGGGCCTCCTCTAAAAAGCTGGCCCAGCTCCTGCTTCCAGCTCTCTTCTTTTCTTGAAATTCCTGGGGATTCTTTTGTCTGATATGCTCTGGATTTGCTCACCTTTGAACATTGTGTGGCTGTTGTAGGCTGTTAACAACTTGAGGGTGGGGCCATTTTGTTTTGTGTTTTTTGATGCCAGAGCCTGGCACAGAGTAGATGCCCAGTAATGGGCACTAAAATACCAGTGGGCTGCACAGTGTTTCTTGAGGTTTGCAGAGGGCAAGCACTGGGCATGTGCCAAGTTATTCTGGGGCCAAAGGAAAGTGGCTAGCAGGCCTGAGTATCTGGAATTGCCAGTAAGAACCCCAGGGCCTGGCCTCCTTCCCTCCTCCCCTCTCTGGCGTTTTCAGAAGCTTTTAAAATGGATACTTCCTGAAATGTTGATTAGAAAGATATCAGATCAGAAATCACCGGGTAGTGTCAGCCTTGATTGTATAAATACCGTTTGGGATTATGTTCTTGGCTCCCTTTTCAGTACAAGGGAAAGGCATGATTAGGTTGAAGGATCCATAGCCAATGAATTTCCCATTTCTCCCCCTCTGAGAGCAGGGCCCCTGTGAGCCTGGGAGGGAGGAAGCCAATTCCCAAAGCAATACCTGTGCTTCTGCTGTGAGCCTTGGGGTGAGCCTGGGACTGGAAGGAGGGGGCACAGGGAAGGGGCTTCACCTGGAATCTGGGTCTGGTGGTGAAGAGAAGGTACATGGTCTCCTTCTTTGAGGCTGCCACTGATGGATCCAGAGCTAGGCAAGGACGGAGAGACAGTGGCACTGATAGATGGAGGCTTGTGAGGATGCCCACTATGGCTAGAGGCTATGTGGGTCAAAGCCAAAGTGCCTTCTGAATTAGAGGCCTGGGGTGCAGGCCCTGGTCCTAGCATAGCTGAAGAGGGCAGCTGGACCCCGGTGGGCTCCATGAGCTGTGCTGGTTCCCCTGAGGCACCTCCCATGCACAGCATATTCTGTTCAGAACAGAAACATTTCTCTTTCCCCTTAAAACCCCTGATGTCTAGTTAGCCTTTCCGAATTTGGGTTCTCATGTCATCAGTGTGAAATGGAGAGCCAATGGGAGCATGGAAAAGCAGGAGGGGGATTGTGTTTCCTAGCCCTGTACACAAACACATCCCTTCTCTTTGATTAAGTATCCGGTGAAGCCAATTTACATGAACTTCAATTAAATTTTAATGAACATGTGGGTGTATTAATATCATCTGAGTAATATGGGCAGTGTGGATTCCAGTAAGTGAGGCTCAGCCCATTTCCCATGCAGAGTGAGTGTTACTAGAAAGCTCCCAGCCTGGTTTGAGCAAGACCAGGCCTTAGTGAGGCCACTCGAACAAGCCACAGCCTCCCAGATTTCTGTTTTCAGAAAGAGAATCGAGTCTGGGGACCAGGGTGGAAGCACACGGCCAGGGAGGTGTTCCCCCTGATTCTCCCCCTGATTTTTTTCTAAGATGGAATTCTTTCCAAGGAGGCCTGGCTGCTCCAGGGAGGGGAGCAGAGAGCTTTGGAGGCATCCCAGGGACTCAGCAGTGGGACAAGGCAGCCAGAATGTCCAGTGCCCCTCTCCTTTGCCTTGGTTGGGCCATATGTAGGTTGGAGGAAGGATGTTGATGATCAGGGTAGTGAGGGGGCTGGAGACTGCCCCAAGAGCACCAGCTGAAGGAACAGAGGTTGCTTAGCCTGGAGAAGAGGAAGTTATGGAAGGATTGTCAGTCTTGTTCTAGCACCGTCCAAAGGGCAGAGCAAGGGGGGCAGTGTGACACAAGTAGACAAGTCTGAGGCCCTGGGCTCAAATCCCACCTTGGACATTGCTTTTGCTCTGGGAAAGTCCCTTCACCTTTCTTGTTTCCTCATCTGGCTACAGGGGCTGTGGTGCATGGCCTCTGAGGTGCCACCCTTCTCTGGATCTTCGTTTCAAAAGCATTGGCCAGGTACTCAGAGGACCTGCATTCAAATTCTGCCTTTTTTATATCCTGCCTCTCTGATTTTGACCAAGTCACTTTGCTTCCTTTCTCTGAATCTCCATTTCCTTACCTGTAAATTCAGGGAGTTGGACAAGATGGCTGTGAAGGTTTCTCAGTGCTCTCAGCCTACAATGAAGGGATTCAGATTGGGGCCTGGGCTGGACCTCACAGTCCTTCTTATCTTTCCCGGTTCTGAGATTCTGTGACTCTGGGAAGGACGAGAAGTGAAATCACTGAATGCTATTTTGGGGATTTTGCATGAAGCCGAAGGGACCCATTAGTCAACAGCAAGCTTCTCTCTCTCTCAATGAGTTGACGATGCAAATTGGAATCCAGAGGACTACCAGCTCCCCCATTTGGGAGCCATAGATAATTTTTAATTCTCCTTGGACTGCACAGAGTCAGAAGCTGGTTCCCCTCATAGCCTGCCAAGGTAGTGCTTGGAATTTAGTAGGCACTTAATAAATGCTTACTGATGATCGATTGCCCACTCTACAGGAGCGGTACCTGGAAGGAAGATAGGGATGATTTTGGTCCAAGTACACTCAAGTTAGGTCTCCCTGGTCAAGATGAGTTTATTTTGCATAAATCTATTTGTGTTCATTTGTATACATAGACAAAATAACTTATTTGTTCAAAGTTGTCTTCAAAACAATTTTGCTGTTACGGTATGCAATGTTCTCTTGGTGCAGTGAATCTTAAAGCTTTATTTTAGAAATAGGGAAACTGAGACCCTTTAAAAGTGAAAGGACGTGGCACAACCATTTGGCATCTGAGTCTAAGTGAACAGAAATAGAGGGTGGGGGAGATGAAATAATAATATCCCTTAACTTTAAGAACTAAATCCTTTTGTGTTTTAAACACCTACTGTGTGTCCAGTGCTGGGCAAAGTCAAAGTAGTCCAAAACCATCTGTGGCATCATCAGGGGCACAAAGTGTTTTCCCTCTTGGCTTAGTGGGTACCTTGGTGGATGGGGGCTTGGGAACAGGCTGCTGGGCTCCCCACTGAGCCTTCCTCGAGAGCCCCGCACAGCAGAGAAAGGCTCTCAGCCAAGACCACTGGCAGGCGGGCAAGGTTTGGATGAGGCCAGGTGGGGAAACACCAGCATGTCCTTGGAGATTTCACTTTCAGCTTTCTCGTTAGCTCAGAGAATGAACCTTCTTCACCCTGGTGTGTGGTCTTTAGTCTCAGTTCTCAGCCTGGAGCCCCTGAAGGGGGAGGGAGCAGAATGACTCATGACTCCAGCTTGGGGAGGCTGGCGGTGGCCGACGACGATTACCTCTGAAGGGAGTCGGCCTCAGAGTATCCTCATCCCCCTTTTCCAAATGAAGTAGCTGAGGCTCACTGAGCTTAAGTGAATGATCAGATTAAGGAGATCCTAGGACATTGAGTGTCGTCAGTCTATTTCAGAGCTTGCCTGGTATACAGTAGGGGCTTAATAAATGTTTACTGAATCTCTGGATAGGATTCTGGGCCTGGAGTCAGAAAGACTTGAGTTTAAATTTAGTGTCAAATACTTACCATGTATTTGACATATATATCAAATACCATGTATTTGACAGCAGCATGACCCTGGGCAAGTAATTTAAAGCACTGCCTGCCTCAGTTTCCCCAACTGTAAAATGGGGATAATAGTAGCCCCTACCTCCCAGAATTGTGAGGATCAAACAAGATCATATTTGTACAAAAGCCCCCAGCACAGTACCTGGCCCTTGGTCATCTCTCCCTCCCCCCTTCCCTTCAGCCGTGGTGAGCATCACTGACTCATGTCTAGATGGCTGCTTGGACAGAGGAATGGACAGACCCCATCACGAGGACTGTTTTTCTGGAGGACTGGGCAGGTCATGGCTAGACCCAGGGAGGTAAATGCAGTCCCAAAGCTGGATAACGAGGGCGCCGTTCCTTCACTTTGTGTCTAAGGTGAGGAATCGGTCACAAGGAACACGACAAGGTCCCAGTTATAAAAAGTGGGGCAGCAGCATCTGTGCAAGGCAAACAGCAGAGCTGGCATCATGAGCTGCTGAGCTCTGCGTTAAGGTGTCCTTAGCCAGAGCGGCTGTCCCCTGCCTAGGGGCCTGGCTGGGCCCAGAGCCTGCACCTGCTGGGGGGCCTCCAGGCAGGGGGATGAGAGGGAAACGCACCAGCTCTGGAGACAGACCCCTGTGGAGTCAGGGAGGCCAGCCGGGCCTGCCCCCAGCCTCCACCTTGCGGCCCCCCATGTCACCTCTTTTTAAAGCTCTCTGGTTAGCCACTTGCTTCCTCCCTTCATTGGCACACTGCCACTCTTACTGGGGCTCCAGCTAAGCTAGGTGTTTGATCCCCTTTGTAACTCCAAAAAGATCAGTCCTCTGCGTCCCTCCCGAGGGCTGCTTTGCGGAGACTCGCCGGGGCTGGGCTGAGGACTTGAAGGTCAGCTTCATCTGTCGCTGGAGCCTGTTGGAGCCCAGAGGGATGAAACACAGCACTAGACATCATTGGGAAGTGTGGTCACACAGATTGTGCTTCTAGTCCTCGCCTGCCTCATGCTCAGGGATGCCGGCCATCGAGTGGTTCATGGCAGGCGCCATCATGAATGTGCTCTCCTGTTATGTTGGAGACCTTCTCCTGGTGGTGCCAGCCTTCAAGGCTGGTCAGGGATGGACCAGAAAGAAAACTGGTCAGTTCACCATTGCTGACCTTGCCTGCTTTCCATGCTTTGAACCCAGTCATCCCCAACTGAGGCAGAAGGAATATGCATTCTTCTCAAATTCCTATCTCTTCAGACAAACTCAGGGGCTGCTGTGCCCTTCCGGCTGCTCCGCAGGGTCCAGAGAGCAGAACTTGTCAGGTTACTCATCATGCAGGCACCATGTGAGCTTCCCAAGGACACGTCTTTCTCTTGGCCAGCGGTGGCACACAGTAGGTGCTTAGTCATTGCTTGTGGAATAGTATGGAAATCCCAGCCAGTGTGGGAGCTCTATTGGAAAAGATTTCCTCATTCTAGAACTGTCCAGCTGAAGCACAGACTGTTTATTAAAGAAGTCAGAACCTGGAGAATTAGAGTTCAGGGAAGGTTTTCTTCATTATCCTGGAGACTGCATAAGATGACCTTCAGGACTGAAGATTCTCTGCCCATATTTTTATTTTCTGGACAGGAGAGAAATCACCAGGGTTAGATTTCCTGGCCTATTATATGTGAGTGGGATAGAGTACAGTTCCATTCTGTGCATAGGAGACTAGCTGGGCTGTTTTAAAGAGATGCTTGCTGGCTTCCTTTTGTTTTTTTAAGGTGTAGAAGTTGCTGGGGTCTTTTTTTGGCCTTTAACCGAGATTCAGGCTCCTCACCTGCCCTGGATCGTGGCCCCCATGCTCTTCTCCCTGGGTTACTGTGGGGCGCTTACACTTTGTGTTGATTCCTGGGGACCTTCGACTTTGGCTAAGCCCTGTGGCCCTTGATGGTCTGGCCAAGGCTGTCTGGGGGTTGGAGAGTCTGGGTTGCTAGGCCAGAGCATCCTTGTGTTCCTCTCTACTGTTTGCCTCTGCACGTCTTCCCTGAAGCCTGTCTGCAGCCCCCAGGGCCCTCCCGGCCCTGCCACCCCCATCAAGGCTGCGTTGGTGTTCATCTTTTCTGTGCACCTGTTTATGTGCTTCCTCCCCTAAAGTGTCAGATCTTTGAGGGCAGAGACTTTCCTTCTGTTTCACACACGCAGCCCAAGTCTGGCCTTTGCTAGATGCTTGTGGCCCCAGTGTTTCCATGTGAAGGTGCCTCGGTTGTCCCCTTTTCTGAACACTGAGCACCAGGCTGGGCACACACGGGAGGGGCAGGGGGCGGGATCTCCTCTGACTCCTCGCTGGTCTAATCTGACTGCCGTGTCAAGCTTGTCTGTGTCCTCACTCCCAAGACTAGGTAACTCGATCCTGAGTAAGCAGGGGGTGGCACAGGGGCAATGGCCTGTTAGTTCAACTGTTAATTCAGTCAGGAGGCTTGCCTTACAACAGCCTGGTTTTTCTTGAAATAAAAGAGATGTTTAAACACCACACACACACACACACACACACACACACACACACACACACACAAACACACATCTGCCGAGACAAAGCCAAGTGAAAGGGCAGAAGCGAAGGGCTTGTCTTCTGGTCGGAGCGGCATTTACTGGTGGTTGTTCTCTGTGCTCACATATCCTGCCACTGTGGGGGACACGAAAGTGAGGCCATTGGACACATACCCGAGGACAGATGAGAGCCGGAGCCTTTGGGGCGAGCATCGGGCTTGGCCACGTGGCCTGTCCCAACCACATTTGCCCAGTTTTCGGGTGATTGTTGGTATAATCAAGGAAGCGGCCCAGCAGCTTTGGGGTCAGTCAGTACTTGGGGCTCCGGGTGGATTCCTGTCTTGGGGATGGCAGGAACAGACCTAACTTTCTGTGGGAGTTAGAGGAAGGAGAGTCATACTGAATTCCCACATCTCTAATGGTTACTATGGAACCTGGTTAGAAGCACAGGGTGGTTCTTCCAGGGAGGGTGAACAGTTATTAAAGTTCCTTCCATATGCTTAGACAGGTGACACGCTGTTGTGGATAAGGAAGCCAGAATTAGAATCTGGGTCCTCCGCATAGACAGCCGACAGTCTTTCTGCCTTATCTTGACTCTAACCCTGGTAACCCGGTGGGGGGAAGCCCCAGCTGCAGGAGCCTCCCCTCTGAGATGACCTGAGTCCACTCCCTGCACAGCTTTTACTTACCTTGCTCTGTACATGCTTCTTTCCCTCACTAGCACTAGCTCCTGGAAGGCCTGAACCACTTGGGCCCTCTTGGCATCCCCAGCACTTAGCCCAGGGCCTGCTTCCCGACTGACCCCTGCTATAAGAAGGGACCGAATCTGAAAGCCTGTGGATGCCCTGGGGCCCTAGGCCCTGGAGTGAGTGTCCTGTTGGGCTAGACAGGCTCTGCTCCCGTTTTATCCTTTCTCTAGCCCTGCTGTCCCCACCAAGTGCTGTTAGCAGTGGATCCTGAATGTCCATTCACACTGTGTAGAAGCAGCAGGTAGAGGGACGAAAGAGAGGAAAATTCTTAGTCTTAGGGCTCGAACTGGAGGAACCTCAGAGACTGTCTGGCCCTTCATTTGATAGCCTTGGAGACTGAGGCTGGAGAGGGGCAGAGGCATCGTGTGGGTCAGTCCTTAGGTCCCACAACTCCAAGGTCAGCTCTTTTTCCACATGCAGCCCCTCCCAGTAGAGAGGGGAGGGCATTCTCCTCCCTCTGGCTGCCTGGACCAAAGGCCCGGGGGAGAACTGCCCACCACCCATCGCCTCACATGGGACTCTGACGATATTCATGGAAAGTGTCTCTTGTGGAGTTTCCTTGTTGTTTTGAAAAGTGGCCTGATTTTGACCAAGGGGAAAGTCGGGATTGGTTTCCTGTAAATGGTAGGCCGGCAGCAGCAGCAAGCTGAATTGTAGCAGAGCTCCCGGTGTCACAGAAACCACAGTTTCACATCACTCACACAAGCACTTTGGATCTGAGTGTGGCCCGAAACTCGCTGCAGACCACAGAAAGTAAAAGGCAGCGTTTTTCTTTCATTATTAATAGCGTTGCTCTTTGTTTTTCTTTAAATGAGAATTGATAACAACTGCAATTGAAGCTTTTTTTTAAAGGCCCCCCCCCCAGCAGTGTCCCAGATGGAGGCCTTCTTCTGTGTGTGGCCAGAAGTGCCCGGCAGCCCAAGAAGGCCCCAGCCCCCCACCCACCCCCACTGCCCCTGGATTCAGGGCTAGGGAGCCGCGGTCCTGATTCTGGCTTTCCTTCCCCTGGAAGACTGACAAAATTGGCCTTTCAGGCCCTTCCAAGGTGGATAATTTTGTCCTCAGACGTGCTCAGAGTGAGTGGCAGAGACAGCTTTGGTATACAGTGACCCATTTGCCTGTACATGGGGACGAGTCCCTGCACAGGCCTGACTGACGGCTGCAATTGAGGTGCCGCGGAATGGAAAACCGACCCATCGTGGGGAGGCCAAATTGTGCCTGTCCTCTTTTCTTTCCCCCACAGTATTAATGATGGGGTGGAGGGAAAGGCGACTTCCTTGTCCTTGTTTCACCCAGTCTGTGGCAGAGTGGGGAGGCCGGTGCGTCTGGAGCCAGAGTTCCCGGGTTCTAATCCCAGCTCTGCCACATCAGCCCTGGCACGTTCTGCCGAGCCCCTTGCTTTTTGGAGTCTTCGTTTTCTCTTTGAGATGAGAGTCTCTAGATGGGTGATTTTCAAGCTCCCTAACAGTTCTGAAGTCTGGGGAGAAAGAAGGGGGGAGAAGAGCTAAAAGGGGAATGGGGAAGGTCTGGTTCACTGGAGAACTCCAGCAGCTGCCAGGCCTGCTGTACCTTATTTTAGGGGTGGTACTGAGCAACCATGAGGGCCTTTTTCCCCCCAGACTCTGCCCTGGCCCTGCCTTGGTTCTCTGATTTTGGGGCATGAGGGGAGGTAGCTGAGGTGATGTTCAGAGCAGCCTTTCCAGGAGACCAGAAGTCTTGGCTTCTCATGCTGCTGCCCCAGTACACACTGACTGTGAGACCCTGCACAAGTCTCTTGACTTGTCCATGCTCAGGCACACAGAGAAGGGGCTGGTCTTTGCTGATGGAGGATGCTGCCTACACCATGAAGTCCCAAGTCCGATCCTTCTCCTTTCTGGTAAACCTGTTCCTATCGTTTTGTGGAAACTGAGTCCAACAGAAACGATGCTGTCACAGCATCAGGATAATGGCCCAATGGGAGGGCTCCTGCCATCTGCAGGCCTGCTCTCTGAGGGCTCTGACTCCCTTCCTCTGCTTGTCTCTCACTGCCCTCCCGACACGCCTTTGTAAAGCGCTACACAGGAGCAGAAGCTTGTCCGTCCCCGCTCTGCCTCGTCTTCCCGCCGTGTCCATGAACATGACTCTGGTGTCTCATCAGTGACTCTGGCTCCCAGCCCCGGGTCTCCACCCCGCCTGGAGGTCCCACTGGCGCCCTTGAGTCCGTCTGTCCAGAATGCCTCTTTTCAGCATCTTTCCCTCTCCAGCGCCCCGTTTCACTCTCTCCGCCATTTCCCCAACTGTCCACAATCTTCCCCTTGGCTTTACCTGGGCTGGTTTCCTCTTTCTCACCTCTCTGTTCCCACTGCCCTCCAAAGAACAAGCTTTATCACCACCTGCCCAAATTATTGAGACAATTTTGAGCCTGTCCACCTGGAGTCCCAGAAAACCTTGGGTCATGTCCTGCTTCTGCCTGAGTGATAATGGTTGAGTCTCTTACCAGAGAGCTGGGCTTGACATCAAGAAGATCTGAGCTCGTATCCTGCCTCAGGCACTTGTTGGCTAGGTGACCTTGGCTGAGTCTCTTACCCTCCTTGTCCCCCATTGCCTGCCACAGCTGGGGCTTTCTGGCTTCGAAGGCCCTTCCAGCCTCCGTCCCTGTCGGCTCTGCTCCTGCCGCTGGGAATCAAGGAGAAGGCTTCTCTTTGGGATGATCCCTGTCCCTCCCTCTCAGCTGTGTTTTCTGTCGCATTGTTCTCTCTGCTGCTCAGATGTCTTTGGTGACTTTCTCTTGGCCCCCGAGGGACATCCAGGGCCCTGCATGAGCATCCGTCACCTTTCGATGTTCCTGATCTCTATTTCCCTCCATGTTCGTCCTCTCCTCCTAAAGAGAGTCCCTTCCTGGGGCCAGGCCCTTCCCTTTACCCTCCTGTTCCTGCTTTTGTTCTTTACTTCTAGGAGCTCCCCCCTTGCGGTGGGTGCTGGCCACCTTCCCTCCACCTTCCTTAAAGATCCGGCCAGGTCAGTGACGAGAACCCTGGTTCTGTACTCAGAGGACATAGCTTCCAGTGCTCCCTTTGACAAGGAGCACCTTGGTGACCTTGGACAGGTCCCTTCCCTTCAAAAGTCCCTTCTTCCTCTAGATGCATGGGCTACTCTGAGATCTGCTCCAACCTGAGCTAACATCTTCTCTGACTTCCCCAGCTGGGGGTGACTCCCCCCTCAGCCAGTGCAGAGCAGCACCCTCCGACCCCCGCCCCTTCCCAACCTTCTCCACTCACGTCAGGTGTTTTCATTATCGGTGCGGTGTCCTGTCCTGTGGGAGGGGACAGCTGATGCCGTATTTAGAGAGGCCCCAAGTGGTTTGACCAGGAGTCAAACCTAGCCTCAGACCCTTCCCGAGGATATGATCCCAGGCCAGACGTTTTACTTTTCTAAGCCCTGGTTTCCTCATCTGAAAAATGGGGATTCTAATGCCAGCAGTATCTACCTGGCTGGCGGCAGTGTGAGGCGAGCTCAGACTAGGGCAGTTAGCATTTATGAGTTCTGTGGATAAATACCAGCCAAAATGGTTCTCATCTCCCTTCCACCTTATCTCTCCTTCCCCAAACAACGTGTTCTGTGCTGACCTGGTACATGGGAGGCTTTGGCAGCTGACATCATGCTCATTTCCCAGATGACAACACTGAGGTCTACAGTGACTTGCCCATCTGGGTGACAAGGGCCTCTCCCATGGCCTGGAGCTCAATCTGACTCTTCAAACATCAGACCCACCAAGCCCTGCTGAGAGTCAGGAAGCTGGGGCTGGCTGGACCCCGGAGCTGGGAGTATTTCTGTCTCTTCCCCAAGTGCTTCAGCTGGAGCCAGCTCCCAGTCCCCTGCCGAGCCTGCTAATCTGGGCCAGTGGTGTTTCTCGTCATATGGACACCTGCCCACACATCATGATTAGAAATTATAATTACGACGATGATCGGCTTTCCAGGACACCCACGTCCTCTGCTCATCATCTCATCTGAAATCTGGAGGAGAAGAGGGACCCGTGTGTTTCTGAATCTCTGTCTCCTTCCCAAGCTAATTGAAGATGCCCGTCTAGCATGTCTCTCCTATTTGGGGGAAACGCTCTTATTGGTGATTATGCATGCCTAATTTCAGACCTGGAGCGGCTCAGGGGGTTCTCGTGAAGCTCTCAGGGACCCACTTGGACAAGGACAGATGGGCCCTCCCTCGGAGATCACTGAGCACATGAAAATGTCAGCTTAGCAAAGTAATAATAAGGGCTGGAATTTCTAAAGTGATTTACACCTGCCTCATGTGGGCCTTGCCACCTTGTGAGGTGGGAGTTATAAGTAGCTTTTTGCCAGGACCAAAAAGTCTTATTTTAGAGAGACTCCTACCCAAAGCTTATGAAGCTTTGAACTTGGAGTCTTTGAGACCTGGGTTCTAATCTCACCTCCACTTACTAACTGTGTAACTCCAGGCAGGCCACTTACTCCCTCCTGGGCTCAGTTTCCCCGTCTGTAAAATGGTGTGGGTGGACTCAGTGGCTTGCAAGGTCCTTCCCAGCTGCGCTCCAATGACCTTGAATCTCAGAGAGGTGGTTTGACTTGGGTGTGGACATACAGAGTAAGTGTCAGAAGCTGGAGCTGAAACCAGCAATTCCTGGCTTCAGCATCAGAGCTTTGTCCACTGGGCCACACTTCCTGTCACTGTAGTAAGCACGGGTCTCTTGGGGCTGTGTCAGTGGAGACAAGCTATAGCTGATCCTTCCCAGGTGCAGCGGCTTCTAGGCCAGGGAGGTGTGAGAATCGACCAAGAGGGAGGGAACTTTGGCAGTGGTGGTAGTCCCACAGATAGATCATAGCCCACTGATGTTCTGAGTTAGAGGAAATTGGAGGGATTGATGAACCGCAGGGAGAAGGGAATGAGCATTTAGTGAATGACTGCTGTTTGCCAGTCTTTGTGCTCAGCACCAGTAATACAGAGAAAGCTAAGACAGCTCCTACCCTCTAATGGAGGAAACAACACATAGCCAAGGTACAAACAAGCTATAGACAGGGTAAACGGGAATGAATGGAGAGAGGAAGGGGACCAGAATTCAGAGGGACTGGGGCAGGCTTCCTGGAGAAAGCCTTGGAGGAAATCGCATTTATATGTAACAGCTAGAAGGAGTTAAACGACTCCCTCCATCTAGCACGAGTATCCATGAATAACTTCAGTATTGGGGAAGATTGGGCTCATGATTACGATTAATAGCTTAATTAATTCTCTGGAGTTTTTGACTAATTTTAAATACCCAGGGGGAGTGAGTGAAAGATAGCGTGAAAGCTAAAGATTCTTCCTGTGTGGGGTGAGGGGGAATGAAGGCCTTTATAAACTTAGGAGCACTTTCCCCATCTCTGTCATTCAGACTTTGAAGTGGTACAGAGCTGGACTGGCACCCTCTACCCAGTGTGTCCAGGGGGAGGGACCACTGGAGAGGCATGGCTGGGTCCAGCCCCCTGCACATGTTGTAAAGGAGGCAAGACCTTTGGTCACCTGGCCCTACTCACTCAGACCCTTTTGGGACCAATTGAATCTCAAGGGATGATTCTTATATTTTCTCTGGGACTCCATCTCCATGTGCCTTAAGAGTTTTTGAGCTTTTGAAGGCCTGCTATGTGTCAGGCCTTGTGCTAAGATCTGGAGATACAAAGAAAGTACAAAGACTGCCCTCAAGGAGCTCAAAATCTCATCCAGAGGCAATGAGCTAACAATTTTGTGGGAACAAGATATCCTTCACAACCAATGTCCAAGTAAACCCCTTTATAAAGCACTATCCAACCAAGACCGTTCATCTATTTACAGAGAGGAGGGGTATGTCCTTGAGCTTGGCCAGTCTGGCGCTTACACTGACCCCATCATCAATGTGAATTTAGTTACTTCTCTATGTTTTACATCATTTTCTACATGGCTTCTCCCATTTGTCTTCCTATTCATCCCTCCTTATAGAGCGGCAGAGCCCCAGGATCATGCATTCAGAGCTGAAAGGGCCCTCCAAGGCCATCTGATTCAATCCTACCCAATTTGAGGATGAGGAAACTGAATCTTAGGCAGATGAAGATTTTTTAGGGTCAGAGAAATAGTAAGTGTGAGAGCCAGCATTTAGATGCAGGCCCTCTGATTTCCATTACAACACTTTTGGCCTTGTGCCACACTGAAATATTCTATCCCATTTATAATATAGTTAAATTGTTCAGCCTTTCCCCAATCATTAGGCACATATTTTGTTTCTAGTTTTTTTTGTTTTGTTTTGTTTTCACTAATAATGTTGCTAGAAATAATTTCACCCATGAGGGCTATCAATTGCCTCCTGGGACAATGGGTCCCAAAAGTTGGAACTCTGGGTCTTTGGGTGTCAATGAAGCTGATCTTTTATGGTCAGCGAAGTTCAGGCCAACGCCTGACTCATTACCAATGACTTCAGCATATTTACTATCCAACAGGCCTCCCAGAATGCCCCAAGCTTTGTGGGGTCTCAAGAACAACCTCTAACTGTTAGAATCCTAACAGAGACCAGAGTAGAATCAAAGGAACAATGGTTGTGAGTTGGCTTTCACATCCCGCCAAAAATGTTTCAGCCAGTGCCTTTCTCTCTCTGGACTGGTTGTCTAATCACTTAATGTTTCCAGAACTAAAATTTTCCCCTAATACTATGGTGGCTTCAGTTATAGCCCAATGGTCCATGATTTCATGGAGAAAGTGCTGTGTTCAATTTTTCACCTAGATCTGAACCCTGGTTCTCCCACTTGCTAGTTGTGGAACTTTGGACAAATGACTTTTTTCTCCAGGTCTCAGTTCATCCATTGTTGAGTGAGAGAGTTGTACTCAACAACCCAGTACCATTCTCTTGCCATGTAAATCCATGATGCTATCACCAAATTGTTTTCAGCTGCTCATCCAATGATCCTCCATTAAAGGGGCAATTGATAAATAGGATTTTAACTGATGAGTTAAGATGTGACCACCATTCTCCTCTACCTACCATTGACGTTTTAAAAGGGGGCTCTTGACCCCATAAATATTGAGGAACCATTCGCTAGTTTTTCGTAATGGAGTGGGTGCCTTCTTTTTAAGACCAGTTCTTAGATGCTCAGTAGAGATGATGGTTGACAAAAGGAAGGTGAATTGGATTAGATGGCCTCTCAGTGCCCTTCTTGGTCAAGATGGAGATCATATGAGAGTTTGCTGCAAGAAACATGTTTAATGGAAATGATGTTTCAGCTGCAAGTAAAAGCCTACCCCCAAAACAAAACAAAACCCAAACCCCCAAAACATCACAAAGTTTCAGGGAATGAAAACCCATTCAGAGCAGTGGGGCCCCTGTGAGTGTCTGACCCAGGGAAGGCTCTTGGTATGTCTGCTCTGAAGGTTTCTTGGCCTGAAAGGATGGAAGGCTCCCCTTGTAGAAATGACCGGGATTGGAAAGGAAACAATTCTCCTCCTGCCCTGTTCTTTATGGTTCTTCAGGGAATTGCCTTCCTTTTAATATGTGGGGGCAGAACATTAACCAGAGCCCTGGAGCTAGAAAATGGAGTCCAGTGAAACTACTCTGTGTATAGTCTCCCTGAGATAGCATTGCTTCTTTTCTGGGAAGAGAAGCCCTGAGCTCACTTGCAGGGAGGGTTTCATTGAACTAGATTAAAAACCAGGTAACTTCCGAGAGGAAAACCCGAGGAAAAAGTCACCCCAGGCCTTCTGCAAGGTTGCTTAAAGGAGACAACATTTCCAGGCATTCTCTCATAGTCCCATGGAAATTGAATATAGCAACCACCAGTGGCTGGGCCATATCAAGTGTCGGAAAAATCCTGGAAAAGGCATCGCAAAATTTCTCTCCAGTTAGTCCATGGGGAGGAGAATGGTTTCCTTTCAGTAACAATGGGCCAACAAGCACCTTGGCTTGTTCCTGAAAGTTTTTCTCCAGAATTAGGCTCAATAGATAAGGTAGTTTTTTCATCCAGGAGCAAACATAGATTCGTTATTTCCTCCTTGAAAATGATCCAGTTCCTGGGTCCAAGTCTGCCCCCTTTCCCCTTAAAGTCATTTTGTTAAGTCCCAAGTTTCATGAAACTGTTTTCTAGTTTCCACTGAGCTATGAACTAATCATTATGCTATGAAACAAACATACAAAACGTTTTTGAATTAATATGGAATTTCAGGGTTGGAAGAGACCTCCAAGGTCATCTAGTTCTATGAGGACTGAAACAAGCAGTGCTTTTTCCTTTGCCTTTGCTTGGAGACCTCTGATGAGATGGAACCCACCAATTCCTGAAGCAGCTACCCCTTCCACATTGGACAGCTCTCTGACTTAGGGAGCTTTTGCTGACGATGCCCAGATTTGCTTATTTTCAACTTGTCATTTCTCCTGGTTCTGACTTCCAGTGCCAAGGAGAACAATCAATCAAATAACCAGTATTTATTAAGACTTTACAATGTGCCATGTACTGTGCTAAGTACTGGGGGACAACAAAAGGCAAAACCAAACCAAAACAAAACAAAACAAAAAGTATTCCTATCTCTTACAGAGCCCACAATTTCGTGAGGGGCCAAGGTGCAGACAATTATGTACAAACACAATAGACAGAAAACCCCTTGGGCATGATCACAGAGGGAAGGCCAGCATTGAGGGAGACTGGGAAAGGCCCCTATGGAAGGTAGGATTTGAACTGGAACTAAATAAAGGCAGCGGAACATTTCTGCACCATAAGAAATTGTGAATTTGAAGAATTCAAAAAATAACAAATGGGAGAGCCATTATGAACTAATTCAGAATGAATGAATAGGACCAAGCAAACAATATATTATTTCATGCTCATGAATATTCTTTTAGTACTTGGGGGCAGCTCTCCCACCTCCAGGCTTCCCTTCTCTAGGTCAGACTTTTCCCAGTTCTTTCATATTATAGAAGTTCAAGGTCCAGGGTGGTGGAGATGGCCCACCTCTGCTCCTGATTTTGTTGATATCTTTCATGGTGGTGGAGAACAATTGGCAGCCTCATTCGCAGGGAGGGGTTCTTCATCTCAGTGGATTATTGAAAGGTGAATTTTGATACGATTGTTGAATTCACAAATAGGCATTTTGGGGTTTTAGATCAATGTGTCTTTGAGACTTTGATGACATACCTTTTATTAAAGACCTCTTTTATGTGGTTGTTAATTAACCCTCAAAGTTGGTATTAATAAAGCATGTTTGAAGGCTGTTAATTGCATGGATTAATATTCCAAGTATCCACAATTCTAGGCTTGGCATCAATGTCAGAAGTTCCCCAGTCCAACCCAACGCACCTATTAATGAGCACTCATTTCTTAAACAGGTGCTGAGTGCCAGGACCTGTGTGGGCTAGGTGGTAAGGATACACATAGAAAAGTGAAGTGATTGTCCTCAAGAAGCTTGCATTCTATGGGGAAAATGCTCAAACACTAAAAATTGAGCATACATAAATAGAATATGATGAAATTTTTTTGGTGGGTGGAGTTTCTAGCAGCATGGGGGATCAGAAAAATCCCCAGTGTTAGAGATAGTGCTTCAGTTGAAGCTTGAAAGAAACAAGGTATTCTAAGAGGGGGAAATGAGCAGGGAGATATGGTGCACAGCTTATGCAAAGGTACGGAGAGAGGAAATAGAATATTGTCTGTGAGGGACAGTGAAAAGGCAAGTCTGGACTTGGGAGTGCATGAAGGGGACTAAGCTTTAACCAGGTGGGAAGCTGATCAAAATACTTCAGAACCCATCCCTTCTCCTCGGGCCATGACAGATAGCATGCTGAGCCTGGAGTCAGGAAAACTTGAGTCCAAATATAGCCTCTGATGTCTGTTGGTTGTGTGACCTTGAGTGAGTCATTGCATCCCTGTCTGCCTCAGTTTCCCCAATGTATGATGGGGATAACTGCCCCTACCTTGCAGTATTGTTTTGAGGATCAGATGAGATAATATTTACGTGTCTGATGTGTAGTAGGTGGCGTATAAATACTTATTTCCTCCCCCTTCTCTTGTTCCCCCGTGTATCCAGCATTCCAAGGACACTGGACTCATTACCTTCCACCCCATGGCTGCATGCCTTCTTGGTGGCTGTCCTGCCCTCTGGGAACGCTGTCCCTCCTTATCTCTCTCCTCGTCTTCTCTGGCTCTGTCAGGTCTTAGTGCAGATCCTCCCTCTGCAGGAAGCATGTCCTGACCCCGCTTAGTGCTGGTGCCTTCTCTCTGTTGCTTGGTCCCAGTTCATCTTGTCGGCAGCTTGTTCTCCCAGAGCTGTTTGCACTTTGTCTCTCCTACTAGACTGTGACCCCCTTGAGGTCAGGGACTGTCTTATAACTTCATTTGTCTCTTCAGTTCTCAGCATGGTGACTGGCACATAGTAAATGATTAATAAGTTCTTGGTGACTAATTGACTGGAAGTGTAGTTAATGGTGCCAAGTTGGGAAGGGCTTTGAAAAACCTTAAATAGAGCTAGTATTTGATCCTAGAGCAAATAGGGGAGGAGTGGCCTTCACTGGATGGGGAGCCACGTGGTCAAGCCTGTGTTGAATGAATGAAGAACTAAGTGAATGAATGAATGAATGAATGAATGAGAAGCTGTGAGAAGTCAGGCGTTGTGTGGCTAAACTCATTTTCACGCTCTGGCCCCTCTGCAGAAAGTTCAGAGGGGTAATCTAGCTTTCACTGCCCACACTGATGAACCAAATTCACTGCCTCCTAAGGCAGCTTGATCTTCTTTTGGGGGGAACATTGTTTCCACCCTAGAGCTGCTGTGTTTGTCCTTCATTCTCAAAGAGGACTGTGGCATCAGGGAATGATGACATGACTTGCAGTTGACTTGGATGGGAGTGAGGGCAGGCTGTGCAAGTTCACCAGCCTCATTTTCTCCTCCAGAGTCATTTGGGTCCAGTGGCCAGATATTCATCAGTATGACTGAACTGGAGATGGCCCAGGATGCAGTAGGAGACCCTGGCCCTTTTAGGCTAAGATCTGTTCAGGGGCTCACTTAGAGCGAGGTAATATCCATTCAGTGAATAGGTCTCTTTAAGAAGGGAGTCAAGGGATGGCCATCTGTTCTCCATGACAGGCCACCTATTGATGCTGATTCTGCCTCTGGGGCCCGGCAGAACCAGGCTTTTCCAGATCACACTCCTTCAAGCACTTGACTGTTTTCATGCTTCTCCCCTGCCCCCCCCCCACTTTTTAATCCAAGGTAAAACCATTAAAATTTTTTTTTGAATATTTTAAGAATCTAAGGACAATGAGAAGCCAAAGTGTTCAGCATAATTATACTTTTATAACTAGGCTATAAGTGTAGTTCTGTGAATTACTCTAATTCAGAGCTTCTTTTTTGGGGGAGAGTTGCACACTCAGTGAAAAGGAAGGGTACTCTCACCCACTCAAGGACACCCCTCTTTTTGAGGGCCATGGATCCACAGACATCTTCTAGTCCAAGCTCCTTATCATATAGATGAGAACCCCCCCAGAAAGATCAATGCATCTGCTCAAGGTGATTCAAAAGGTACAAGATTGAACTGGGGGATGGAAGGGTTCCATTTTGTATTCTGATTACCAATGCTCCATTGGGACACGTCTCCATTTGTATCACCTTCCTAGCCCTAAAACCTAATGATCTGCTGAGTTAACATTTGTCAGTTGTAACTGAGTCAGAGGGTGCTCTGGCTTTGGGCTCCCAGTGCCCCAACTTGTAACAAAATGACATTTGAGTCAAGAGCAGGAAAATGCCAAATACTCTCTGGGTGTCTTATACGCTTTCAAAGTTTTGGATGAATGTAGTTCCCTATAAGTCTCTACAAACCTTGTGTTGTTCAGAATTCTTTGCAGGGAATCAATCTATTGAGAAGCATTTATTGAGTACCTACTATGTGCCAAGGACTGTGTTGGGGATAAGAAAGGCCTAGGTGCAGAGATTTCTGGGGTTAGTAATATCTGAATCTTATTTAATACATGCATTTCTTTTTCCACTCATCGCATCTATTTCAGACATTTTCTATATCACCTGCCATACTGCAGGTATTTAATAAAATATATCTTTAAATTGTTTACTCCCTCTGGTGAATAAGAATCCAAATTAAGCTTGCAAAGTGTAGCCCCAGTAGAAAGTGTTTGGGGACCTGATGCTAGTGAAGAGATAGGAATGATTTGTAATTAACATAGCAATTATTTCCACATAAAAGAAGGCTTCCAAGGTATTTGAGCTCTTTTGAAAATGGTTTATGCTTTTCGTATGCTAAACACTCATCCTCTTTCTGTACACTCTTAATCTGTGCTGTTTGTTGAAGAGTTTGTTAGGCAGAGCCAAACTTCCCCCAAACTCTTTTCCAGGCAGCCACAAATGATGCTGAATTCCACTCTTCTGCATTAGTGAGATTTCACGCTATTTTGTTTTCTCCCCTCTGATATGGGAAAATCCTTCCTCCTCCCAAATCAGATGTGAATTGAGAGTAACTTCATTTGGGCCTCTGTTGAATTAATGGAAATGCAACTGGGTTTTAAGTATGCTAATGTACAAATAGCCCAGTCCACCCAGGTACCCCTGATGCTTTTTGGGGGAGGACTGGAAATTGAATTATTGCAACAAAACAAAAGAAGAAACTCAAGATACTGTGGATAATGGCTTCAGAAAGCACCAGAGACAGTGACTAAATGACCAGGTCGAAGGATAGGGGGGTGTGTGGGGAGGGAGAGGGAGATGAAGAAAAGCTTCTTGTGAACTTTTGCCTTCATCTCTGTGCCCAGAAAAATGAAGTCTAGTTAAGTGATGGTCTGGGCAGAGTACAGGGAAAGTGATGCATTGGAGCTATTTGATGGGCAGCTAGGCGGTGCCAGGATAACTCATCTTCCTGAGTTCAAATTTGGACTCAGACACTTATTAACTGTGTGACCCTGAACAAGTCACTTAACCCTGTTTGCCTCAGTTACTCAGTTATGAGTTTTTACTCATCTGTAAAATGAGTTGGGGAAGAAAATGGAAAACCTCTCCAGTATCTTTGCCAAGAAAACTCCAAATGGGGCGATGAATTACTAAACAAAAACAACATGAAGAATTTTGGTCTGGTCAGTGCCAAGAACTAAGAGCCCAGGATCCTTTCGTGCTACCTCCATGACTAAAAGAGCTAAGAGAAAAGACTTTCTAGGTCAATCAACAAATCAACATTTATTTAGGACCTACTATGTATTAAGAGATGGCTTCATTGAGATCAGCCACTATGCATTTATTAAGTAGCTATAACATTTTATGAGTGATGACATCCTTGGAGATCAATCAGTATGCATTTAATCAATGCTTGCTATGTGCTTTCAGACGTGTCTTCTTGGGAATCAATCAACAAATCAGCATGTGTTTTATTAAGCACCTACCATGGGCTATGAGAGATTACTTCCTTGAGAATCAATCAGTAAATGTTTTATTAAATTTCTCCCATGTACCAGCCAGTGAACTGAGCATTGTGGATACAAAGGCAAATGTGAAGCGGCCCTGACCTCAAGAGGCTTACATTCTGATTGAGAATATTACATATATACACAAAATTATAATGAGATATACACAATGAAAATAAGGTAATTGTATGAGACAGGGCACAGAAAGGCAGTATGGATGACTATTTATTGGTTATTGATTAAATAATCCCTTTCAGACTCAAGCAATAAATCAGTAAGCAATTATTAAATGCCATAAGATTATGAAGTTAACAGTAACTTCAGGAAATAGGAAGAAGAGTCGGAGATGTTAATTTGATATAGGATAAAATTAAAAAAAACTAATGCAAGGGATAGGGAGAGAGAACTTGTAATGACCTTTTGGTATAAATTTGTACCTGGCGATCCATACCCTTTCCTATTTCTGATGCTGCCACCATCTTGGTACAGTCCCTCATCACCTCATGGTCAGACTATGACATCGCCTCCTGGTTGGTTGGCCTGCCCCCTGACTGTCTCCCCTCTAGTCCATCCTCCAGTTTGCTATCAAATTAATCTTCCTAAAGCAAGGATCTAACCATTTCACCCCCTCTCCCCATCCCATTCACCAAGCCCCAATGGCTCCTTTAACTTTGAAGTCCTTCACCTGTTGGCCGTCCTACCCCTCTAGTCGCTGGCTGACTGGCCAACTAGATGCTTGCTCTTTGGCTTGACCATTCAGCAGTTTGCCATCACTAGCAGTTTGGGACCAGCAGCATGAAGAGAACCCCCAGTCATCTTTAGGAGCAGCACTCATCAAGCATTTACTTACTGTGTTCCAGTCTCCATGCTAAGTGCTGAGAACATAAAGAAAACAAAATCCAGTTCCTTCTCTCCAGCACTTACGTTGTAAAGTGGAAGACAGATGCATATATGCATATACCCTGGCACTGCATTTATCCTGGGAGAGGTTTCACAATGGAACAACGTGCTTGTCCACCTTATTAGTGCTGCTGGAGGAGAGTAACATCTGCCGGCTCTGAGGATAACGAATTGCCCTAAGATGGTTTTAGGAAGCAGATAGCATTGATCTCAACACCTAAGAGTTTATTTCCTGATAATGACCATCCTCACTAGGTTTGCAAGCCTCCTATGCCAACTTCTGTCATCAGGAACCCTTCTGAAGTGACTTCCCCCCGCCCAGTGTGAGGGTGAGACAGAAAAGGCTGTTGGCATGCTCTAGCCCTTGCTGACCCTCCTTGGGAGGGGATGCTGGAGGCTGTTAACTTCCTGCTTCCTTCTTCTGGCCTCTGGGTGGTGCAACATTCTTCTGCCCTATTGCCTGCTGAGAGCAAACCTTTGGGATGAATAATGATGGAGAAATTTTTAACAACCACCGTATAAAGCTGCACCAGGAGTGGAGGTTTCTGAAGCCAGCAGGCCTAGGAGAGACTGTACTGGAGCCCCTGGGTTTTCTATATTGTGGTAGCCTCACTGCTCACCCCAGGAACATCCCTAGCCTTCTAGGTGGCTTGGGGAGAAGGGGGCATATAAAAAGGGTCTTCCATGCCGGCTATTGGTGAGGCATTTTCTTAAGTCTGACATACGTACTGAATTGCTTATCACTGGGGCATATTCCTGAATCAATGGGTTGGCTGGGGTCATTTTTGAGACTTCCTCTGGTTCTGAATTTCTGTGTTCCTAGCCATCCATCCTGTTAATGTGTGCTGCCCACTGTGAGAGGGCTTGGGGGAGAATGCGTGGATGGATCTGCTGTTGAAAATAGCTTCCCACGAGGCCTGTTTGCCAAACTGACCTGACACTCCTCACACTTGGCCCTCCATCTCCCACCCCCGTGCCTTTGTCTTGGTGGTAACCTCATGTTCCCTCTCCATCTCTGCCTCTTAGAATCTCTAATGTCCTTCGAGGCTCCATTCCAATGCCCCCATCTCCATGAAGCTCTTCATGATCTCTTCTTGCTGCTGGTGTCAGTCCCCCCAGATTATCATGCATCTTTTCTAATATTCTCTCTCCCCAAATCCATTGTAAGCTCCTGGAAGTGAGGGACCCCAACTGTGCTTTTGTCTCTGTGTCCCTAGAGCCTGGCACATCCAACAGATGCATGGCTTGCCTTGTTACTCCTTGGGTTGACGTGCACTTAGGTGCAGGTGAATCCCCCCTCAGTGTTTTCTCAGACCTGACTTCCCCCACTTTCCTCTTGAGACTCTCAGAAGGATGGAGGGTTGGAGGTGTTCTCATCATTGTGGTTGTGGGCGATGTAGAAGGGAGAAAGAGCTTTAGGACAAAGAGATCGTGGTTAAGCTTGTGGGATGTAGGTGACTAAATGACTGTCTATCCAGGGTATCTCTGGTCTGTGAAGAACTGAAAGGATGTAGCCAGGGGTGGGGATATCATTCTGAGATGTGACAGAAATTATGGCTTGAATTCCTGTTATAGGAATGTAAATTTTTAAGATCTTCCCTGCCCCTAGGTTAAGTGCACCTGGAGCCTGTGGTGGGAGGCTTGTTTTTCAGGAGATACTTTCTACATTCTCTGAGCCTGGAGAACGCATATAAACCCTCATGTGAGACTTTGTTTTGGGGCTCACTTTGAGAAGTGTTGTGTGACTTGACCAGATGAGACTCTGGGCAGCTGTTGAGAGCCCCCCGGCTTTGAAAACCCAGATGTTGATGCTTCCCTCTCTGGTAGATGACTAGGTGTGGATGTAATGGTTGGACAGTTGGAGGCCTGTCTGCATGATCTGTTTGTTTCTCTGTTTTCTTGTAATTTCTGATTGTAACCTGTCTGTATACTCTGAAGTTCGGGGTGCTGACTTTCCTCCCTGAACTAGGTAAATGATATGTTTCATTGATTAAAGCAAGATTGTTAACCCATTTTGAGTTGTTTTCCTTTAGAAAAGCAGATCTAAGAACCTGTGTTGGCAGCCACCCTGGGTATGCTGGGGTGCTTGCTGCTACAATTCCAGGGAAGGGAGGACTGATTTGTATTGGTTTGTTTCTTCACCACAAGCCACTGCCTGTTGCTATTTTAGGGGGCCTTCCTTATTAACAAGTGTGTTGGGTTTCATCCTGGCTGGAAGGAGCCCTGGCAGATAGGGGTCTCTGGGGAGTGCCATGAAAAGTCATTGGTGACAATTGCTAGTGCTGATGGGGTGAGAAGCCGGGGCAGCCTGCTGGAAGGGGGACATGGAGGCATTGTAGAAGGAGAACACACTTCCCCTGGGCTTTGCTTCCTTGTCTGCCTCCTCTTGGGGGCTCCTAATTCAGGTGCTTAAAGGGGAGCCCTCTCCTCCTCCGGCTTGACTTGCTCTCTCTGTGTGCTGTTTACCCTAAGTGATACTCAGTGCATTGTCCTAAATTACTTATCACTGGGGCATAAACAGGGTCAGGCTGACCACTCTCAGCAAGCCAGGCAGATGTCATGTTGACCAGCCTGTGGACACTCCCTTCCACAAAGCATGCCTTCCGGGAATACAGTATCCAGGGATCACTTACATGCCATGGGATATTTCTAGGGAGGGATTGAAGGGGCCAATGCTGGAAAAGGGCAAGCACAAACAGAATAATCACATTTCAGAACCTGGAGGAATCTGGAGCTATCATTGAGTTAAGTCCTGGAGAGTCAGAGGACTCACGTCCCAGGTCTTGGCTGGGGTTTGGGAGAGCTAAAGGTGTAAGTGAACCTCCAGATAAAATCGGTGACTCCTGCCTTCCCCTTCTTTCTTTTTTATTTCTTAAGGTTGGCTCCATACCCTTTGTCATTTCCAGTTCTCCTTTCCCCTGCTCCTAGCAAACAATGCCAACCAAGTCATCCAGCTTGGGTCACAACTTCTGGAACATCCCATTCCCATGGTTTGCCATGTGTCCAAAGAAAGACAGCAGCCCCACGTCCTCCTCTCTTTTCTGGTCATTCTAACCATGCAATGTTTGACCTTGCTTGATTGTTATTTTCATTTATATGAGTGTGATCACTTCTCCGCTTCAACTTCCTTCCCTCTGTAAGTGTTCAGAGATGGATTCTCTCAATCCTTCATGCTCACAGCCGTTTGTGGTACAAGGAACAGTCCAGTTATTCATAGAGCATAACATCCCCAGCTGAGGGGCTCCCATTTCCCTTCCAGTTCTTTGCTCCTCCCTGTTGTGGACAGCTTCAGTGAACTGCTTTTCTGGCTAGATTTTTTCTTTATTCTGTAGTCAAACAGTCAGCAAGTATTTCTTAATCCCTTATGAGGTGGTGTGCACTGTGCCAAGTACTGTAGATCTCCAGAGAGGTAAAAATATGGCTCCTGCCCTCAAGGAGTTTACCTTCTGATGGGGGAGACAACATGCAAATGACTATGTGTATATATGATCTATCCAGTGTAAATGGCAGGGCACTTCACTAGGAAGGTCCTTTACTGTTGTCAATTTTACAGGCATGCTTCTAACAGGAACAAGGAAGGTTAGTTATGGAGATAAGTTGATGCTGAGGAAAGAATGCTGCATTTGGAGTGGGAGGAGCTGTTTTCACTGTCACTCAATTCCTAGGTGAATTCACCCTCAGTTTACTCTTCTGTGTATAGGGAGGTTTGCTTGGCTGACCTCTAAGGCCCCTTCCAGTTATGGTTCTACGGGTTCATGTGCTGTCGCTCCATTTGTGGTGTCTGGGGGAGAGAGGCAGAACTAAGCCCGTATCTGTCTCAACAGAAGAGCTTCATTTTTCCGTACCTAGGTTTTTGTAACTCTCTCTCTGGTAACGGATGGTGAGCCAGGACTCATCCTTCGTCATCACTGTATGTATGTGCATGTGTCTATTTGAGTGCATACGTGTCTGTCTGTCTCTGTGTATGTGATGGGGGGAGGGGACCAGATGTAAGAGACAAGCAGAGAGGAGTAGAGGTGGTCTTCCTGTCCCTCTGAGAAGCCCTTGAAGGCTGGCTGAGGTTTCCTGGTAGCCTCTCCATGCTGCCCACAGAGCACGATTAACAATTATGACTTGAGAAGGAACAAATAAAAGCCCTGCCGAACACTTCCTCTAGCCTCGATGAAGCAGGGCCTTTCTGTCATCATGGTCGAGTCTGGGCTGTGAATCATACCCACTTTGTGCCCTGGAGAAAGAGCTTGTGGCTCCTTTCGTGCCCACTTCCCAGGCTGGGGGCTCGGAGCCAGCTAATTTTTCATGCTCGCTGACGGCTTGTCAATACCTTCTACCTAATGGCTCCACTGACTATTTGCCTGTTGTTGCAGTCTCACTTCAAGCCCATGGGCCAAAGGGCAGGCAAGTGGCCTTGGAGTGGTAAGGGGAGTCAAAAACCTGAGGTATTAACTGAAGTATTTCCTAGGCTTAACTTATTAGCGCTTTGCAGAATCTCTGCATTTCAGAATAGAAAAAGAATATTGGATCAGGATCATGAAGTTGGAGCTGGAAGAAATTTCCACAGCCGTTTGGTCCAATCCAAACCTGTAAAAGAATCTGCTCTGTAACAACAATGGCAACAGCATCATCAACAACAATGACAGCAACATCAGAACCAGCATTGACATAATGCTTTAAGTTTTGCAAAGTGCCATCCATATGTTCTCTTGTGTGATCTTCAGAACAAGCCCGTGAAGGAGGTGCTATGATTGTTCTCATTATGGTGGCTGTTGGCAAATCATGTCAGGCATATCCAGCTCTTTGTGACCCTCTGTAGGATTTTCTTGGGAAACATAGTACAGTGGTTTGCCTTTTCCTTCTCCAGCTAGGAACTGAGGCAAACAGGGTGAAGTGACCTGCTGGGTCACACACCTAGTAAATGTCTGAAACGGTATTTGAACTCAGGTCTTTCTCACTCCAAGTCTTCTATCTGCTGTGCCACCTAGATTTTCAGTGACAGAAAAGCATCCAGTCTTAGTTTGAAGACCCCGAAGGAGGTGGAAGATATTACCTCCCTAAGGAACCTGTTTCATCTTAGATAATTATCTATCCAGCTATGATAATGATCCTTCTAGCCCTCTATCTACGGTCCTTCACCCATTTATCCACCATCTAACCATCCATTAAACCATTCATCCACCCACAACCAATTCACCCATTCATGTACCATCAATCCATTCATCCAGCATTCATCTACGCATCTATCTATCATCTATCAATTCACTCACCCACATACTATCCATCTACTTACTCCATACCCACATTTTTTAAGCATCTGGTTCGTGCCAGGCACTGTGCTGTTGCTGAGAATATAGATAAAAATGAAACGGACTCTTACTATAACAGGATACTGCGTTCTATTGGGGGTGGCAGGGACAGCACATAGAGTAAATACAAATTTAGTTGCTGCTCTAATTTTTTTCTTTTTGGGTCAAGATTGGTGTTTTATTGGTGTAGGGAACATCCAGTGACATGAGCCCTTCCATGGATGACTTGCCCAGAGTAAAACAGAGAGTTTATATCAGAGATGGGGCTGGAGTTAACTCCATCCTGATTCTAAGGTCTGCCCTTTATCAATGACCCTCTGCTACCTTACAAAACAGACACCAAATCTTCACGGGCACAGGGGAGAGGCAACGGGGGCCATAAGAATAGGGTCCCTGTGGAGCAGCAGTGATTACTAGGATGTTTTTCTCATCCACCTTGCAGTGGAGGGAGCGAGGGGATTGGAAACAGGAAAACCTGAGTTCTAATCTATGCTCAGACACTTAACTGGATGTGTGACCCTGGACAAGTCCCTCTACCTCTGTCTGCCTCAGTTCCTTTATCTGGGAATGGTGATAGTAATAGCACTTGCCTCCCAGAGTTGTGAGGATCAGAGATAATATTTGTAAAACACTGAGCACAGTGTACACACACCATTGGCACTTAAATGCTCACCCTATATTGACCTGGCCACTGCTTCTACCCCATTCTTCCTAGTCCTGGTCTCTGGGGTCACAACGATCAAGACTTATCCCTATTGCAGGTGAGAGCCTTCAGTTACTTGGAAATGATCATCACTTCTCCCCTTTCCCTTTCCCCACCCAGGCTTCTCTGCTCTGAGCTGAAGACCTTAGCTCCTCCAATTGCTAATAATGGTTTAAACCCCTAGTTTACCTATCTGCTGATGGGATTATTTTTTACCTCCTTTTGTCTATAGTAAAGGGGCATTCTGAGGATAAAAGAAAATGTAAAAACAGTTTGACAATGAGGGGAAAGGATAAGTGCAAGTCTTCTGGTCTTCCTGTGTCTAAGTCCTGGGGATTCTTCCTTTAATGATGTCTGGGAGGACTCTTGTCCCTCTCTACCCCTTCCCTAACAAGCCCTGGCCCTGGCTCTGATTACCTAATATATAAATAACTGGAACTTCTCTCCGCAGGCCTTCCTCCCCACCCCCAACCTCTCAATCTCTTCAGCATGCTAGAAGCAGATTTGTTTTCCCCAGATAGGTTAGTTACCTTCCCCTTCCAAAGCTGCCATTTAGTGATAACCACCTTGTCTGTCTCATCCTATGTCCACTGACCCCCAAGGACTCTATGGGTAGTTTTTAGAGGGTCCGTGAATGAGGGTGGGAAACAAGTGATTTTCACTAACTTCCAACTGAAATCGATCATTTCCTTTTATTTGGAATGTAGGCATCCAATGGCCTTCCCAGAAGGGGGTCCCTCAGCTTCCCCACCCTCCCAAAGGAATTTGCGATACAAATATTTGCTGGACTGTGTTCTGTTCTTTGCTCTGCAACTGATTTTCTGTGGAGTCTGGAAAAGTTGTTCCTTCATCTGTAACCTCTGCTTCTGATGCTTATTAGCTAGGCGACCTTGGATGAGACATTTAATTTACTTGAGCCTCGGTTTCCCCATCTGTAAAACGAAGGGATCAGACTAGATTGCTTTTCAGGACCCTTTCATGTCTAAGGCAGTGACCCTAACTGCTGGGCTGGGCTGGCTCTCCTTGGAACATCCTCGCTTTTCACCAGGCCAGCACTGAACCCAAGAATTCTTCATGTGTCCTAGGCACTGACCCCACTAGACTCCATGGATCTCAGAACAGAGGTGCCGGCAGCATCTTGTTGCCCTGGAAGCAGTGTTAGAGAAGATGAGGATGAGTGAGGACCTAGCCCAGGGGCATGTGATTCGTGAACAATAATCCCTGAATAAAAGGCAAAGGTACAAGACAGCAGCAATCTGCTCCTTCCTCCTCCGTCTCCCTCCCCCTTCAGACAATCCTGGTACTGAACAGATTCACTCTTTGTTCCTTCTGATGTTTCATGAAAGAGATCTGATTTGTGACGTCAGGAAGGACTGACTTCCCGGACTCCCCCACTTCCCATATCTAAGCTGACCCTGAGCCCAGGGGAAAGCTGGCCTTTGGGGGGCGTCTGTGTCCTGCCTCCCAAGAGCCATTCCCTCTTTGCACCAGCTTGTTTTCTGTGGGAGGGGGTCCATCCAAAAGCGTTGGACAAAGTTCCCGTTTCCATGTGCGTTGTGTGTGCGCACATTTCTTACGTGAGTCTGCGAGGAGTTTCTGTTATTATGGGTTCAGGCCGCCGTAACCATGGTGAAGAGACCTATCACACAGCACTTTTCTGAGTCAGTTTAAAATGCTGACAATTAAAGATACCGTAGTCTCTTAAGAGATCCATCAGTCTCTCCCGTTGCCATGGTGACCGGAGTATATTTAGAAATGTGACAAGTACACGGAGTTCAATTGCACTTTTGCCAAAACATAGTTTTGCAGCTAAAATTGAATTTCCTGATTGAAGATCCAAGGGCTGTTAGGGCCAGGCTGGCTTCTCTACGTTATTTGGGGCACGCAGATGAGATCGGTATGTTCAGTTCAGGAGATCAACCATTATCGCGTTCAGAAGGCATTGACATGAATCGGTGACATGTACAGTTACATTCGGGAAAACCAAAGAGATGCAACCTTCCTGATGGTCCTGGGAGGGCTGCCAGAGCTTCTCAGGATCACTGCTTCAGGGGCCTTGCCCCAGACCCGGCAGGTCTCAGCGAGGCAGTGGGATTGCCAGTGGTTCATAGGCAGAAGACAGTGCCCCAGGGAATGAGAACTCCCACTAAGAGGCACTCAGGGTGGGGGGCTATGGGGGCGAATTGTTGTCTATTCCTTGGGACATGTTGTCCTTTTCCTACAATGCAGTTAGGCCTCTCTCCCTTTGCATTCTACGGCTCCCACCTTGGGCCCAGAAATCATTGTCCCAAAGTCCCCTGGCCCCCGTATTTCCCTGTCTTTATTGAGAGCACCATCAGAGAAGATTTCTCCTTCTGACTCCATTCAAACAGTTGGAGAGTCCTGCTTCTAGGTCCATACACCTTCTCACTCACATCCCCCTCTCTGCATTCATAAGACCAACATCATACTAGCTCAGAGCTGTTCTCACCAGAACTGTTGCCATAGCCTCCAAGGTAAGTCTCCCTGCCTCCAGCCTCTAACCTCCTGGGATCATTATCCACACAGCTGATAATCCCAAAGCCCAGGTCTGATTGTACTGCTCTGCTCAGAAAGCTCCAGTGGTCCTCTTTTGCTTCTAAACGGTTTTAGCGGAAGCAAAGTGGCTGAATTTGGAGTTAGGAAGCTGAGTACATATTTGACTTCAGACACTTACTGCTGTGTGACTCTGGGCAAGTCACTTAACCCTGTCTGCCTCATTTTTCTCAAATGTGAAATGGTACTAATAATAGCTCCTACCTTGCAGGGTAGTTATGAGGATCAAATAAGACAATGTTTGTATGGAGCTTAGCATAGTACTTGGCACATAGTAGGTATTTAATAAACCCTTCCGCCCTTGCTTCCTTCTTTCCCTCCTTTCCTCCTTCCTTCCTTCCTCCCTCCCTCCCTCCCTTCCTTCCTTCCTTCCTTCCTTCCTTCCTTCCTTCCTTCCTTCCTACCTTCCTTCCCACCTTCCTCTTCCATGCCAGGAATCCCACCTGCAGTCATGGCTCCAAGGTCACTGTGGCTCACATTCCTGGGTTTTATGGGGGTCACCCCTGGTACATAGAGCTGAAGAGGACAAGTACAAGGCAGCAGACCCCCCTCCCCCAGCCTCATTTCCAGGATTCAGGTCGGAGGAGGAAGAGGGTCCCTCCCCTCGCTCTGGCACGGTTCTTGGTGTCCTTGGTAGGAGTGAAGTGGGATCTTTGCCTTCTGGAATCATCAGAACAAAAGGACAACCGTTGGTGTCACCAGTTTGAAAGATGTGGTTAGACTGACCCCTCCCCATCTGTGTGGTGGTGGATGGAGGGGGCTCCATGTTAAGTAAACTGGGCATGTTCAAAAGGCCCCTGGTGCTGAATGGCACCACCAAGATGCCAGAGAAGCCCAGGTTACATAAGTACATGTGAGGTTTGCCTTGGTGGGCTGCTGATTCCTTCAGGGGAAGGGACTCTCTTTTTTTCTTGGAATCCTCAGAACCTAGCATAACACATGGTAAATAGGAGGTGCTCAATAATGTTTGCTGATTGACTTAAATCACAATGATGTAAAAAAAAAATCAGTGAAGCATGAAAAAAAATAGAACCTGATTAATCCCCCCCCCCATGCTTTCTATTGACCCTCTCTTAGAATTGGGAAGATCATTTCCTCACGTGAGCTAGACTGCCTCTTAATATGATTCCGATTTGCCTCCTCTCTGACTGGTGGGTTTTGGAGGGGGCTGATTGGAGATGGCGTTTGCAGTCCTGTGCTGCCCCCTCCTCTACTCTTGGACTGGACCTCTGCTGTCCTGCCTTATGTCTGCACAGTGCTGGCATTGCAGAGATGCCTGTTGGAGCTTTCTGGGTGATTGGAGCTTATTAAGCCTGCATTAATTAAGAGCCTATGGTGGGCTAGGCACAGACAGACAAATAGATTGGATTTCCAGTGACAAGCATAGGGCACAGGTCTTTTTTAGCATTGAAGCCAGGTGCCCCGACTGAAGACTCTGTTTGATGTCTATTTGAGGGGTCTTTTCTGCAAAGGTGATCACCATCCACTGGTGTCTTTTCTGAAGGGAAAAGGCCAAAGGAAGAAAGAATTTCTTTACTAAGGCTTTTTAGCTCAGGGCATAAAGAGGGTGGCTGCTGGTTGACTCAGATCTCCAAAGGTGATAGGAGTAAGGCTGGATTGGGCAGGGGCGGGGTGGGGTGGAGTGTGTGTGTGGGGGGAGAATGGCTCAAACCCATCTGCATTACTGTTCCAGGTCCAAAGATGCTCCTTCAGGGGAATTTTGTCATTTTAGAACATTTCCTTAGGGTTTGTATAAAACGACACCAAACCCTCAGGAAACCTGTGTGTTTCTGAGAGGAAGGAGAAGGAGAGGATTCCAAGGTCCTGCTCCTATGAAGGTGAAAGGGAATTTCTAGGGCATCTAACCCAAACTCATCATTTACAGATGAGGAAACTGAGGTGCAAGGAGTTAAAATGTTTTCTGAAAGTTTCCAAGAGAGACCAGAGGATCACAGGTCTTGATCTGGAAAGGAACTCAGGCAAGTTAGCCCCAGCACTTTTTTTTTTTTTAAGTAAGCTTACATTTTCTCTCTCTCACATTCCCCACATTGTCCGTGTCGAAAAATATCCATTGAGTCAAGCCAAGTAAGAAGCATTTATGATCACCTACTGTGCACCAAGGGTACTGGGTAAGGGGGGAGGGTTCCTTGTGTTGATGAGCTCACCGTCTAAAGGGAGAGACAGACAACTTGTAAATAACTATATACAAATAAAATGCATATAGGACGCTCTGCAGATCAGCTCAGAGGTGGGATTTTAGCTGAGGCTTGAAGGAAGCCAAGCAAGAGGAGCAGGTCAAGAGGGAGTTCCAGGCAGGGGTGACAGTGAAGACACCCAAGGTCTGGGTAGAAGATGTGGAAGGTGGGAAGGGACTGGGCTAGGAAAGACTCTCAAAGCCAGTGGCGGTGTGTCTCAGTCTGTACCCTCCTCTCTGTCTGGGGGAGGTGCTGTGCGCCATCATTGGTGCTTCTGGAATCCTGGTTGGTCATGGTGTTCATCACTGCTTTTAAGTCTTTCAACCTTGTTTGGCTTTAGAATACAACCTTCTCCTTTTACACAGGAGGAAACTGAGGCCCAGAAGGGCTGTAGAGTAAGGTGATCAAGAGCTGGAAAAGGCCTCACAGTTCATCTAGGTGAACCCCCTCTTTCCACTACGGAGGAAACAGGCAGGTGCTTTTCCCAAGGTCATATAAGCAGTATCGTTCAAAGGTGGGATTTGAACTCTCATCCTCTGAAACCAAAGTCCCTTTTCACTGTACTCTCCTGGTGGATAGACCTAGAGTAACTTCCTTTCTTGGTCCTTAAGAGTCTTAAAAGTTGCTTCCAATTTGAAAATTGGATAATTGGATAATACTTATTTATTATTATCCAGAAGTGGGATAATAATAAAAACTGGGTAATTATCTGCTCTTCTTATTATAATTAGGTGGGAGGGAGCATGCCAGCTTCCCAGCTGCTCAAGAATCTTCACATCCCCTTTGACAATCTTATCTACTTTGTTCTTAAAAACAAAAACAACCAACCAAATCTCCACCCTGTGTGGATTGTGCTCCGCCCCGCCCCATCCCCCCCCCCCCACTCTCAGCCTCCTATGGGTTTCTTTTGAGAACTCCTTGCTGCCCCTGCCCTTGGGGCATCTCTCATCAGACCCGGATTTGCCCTCTTCTGGCAGACTGAGCTCACTGGCCACACTGTTGCTTCTCCTGTCTGGTGCTTTCCGGTCAGTCTCCTGGACCACAGAATCCTTCTTCTTTAGCGGATTTCCATCCCTCCCTTCTATCCTTCTGAGCTTAGATAGAAAGGACAGGTGGTAATCCTTGGCATACATGCATTTGGAATTCTAGAGGCTACCAACCCTTATGTAAATGTGTCCCCCTGTTAAAATGTCCTTTCTCTTTGCTGTCTGATCCTCCAGATTCCTTACTCTCTGGATGTAAATATTTGGCAGTAGAAAGCCTGGAGGCTATTCCTTGCTCTGGGAGAGCTGATTAAATCAATTAAGGAACATTTATAAAGCACCTACTAAATTCTAGGCTTTGTGCTAAGTCCTAGAATTACCTAAAGTGGGACAGCCCCAGTCTTCCTTGTACTTCCCAGAATTCTCCATAATTTCCCTGTCTGCTGGGTGGTAAAGTGCCCATGGGGTATTCAGTCTAGGTTTGCCTGGGGATGAATAAAATTAGACCATCATTGGATAACCCATGTTGATTTTACCAACTAGCATCAGTACTTGACATCCTGATAATGTACAGTAAAAAAGGTTTTTCGTAGTTTCATTTTAGGTTTTTTGTCTATTTGCTTTTCTGTGTATACCTAGAGCTTAGCAGCTCCTGGCACTTGGAGTAAGTGCCATCTTCGTTCCCAACTCCTTACTTCTAGGTGAGGAAACCTAGGATCTGAGAGGACGTGTCCAGCCAAGATTTTGGCCTTACTCCTCTGACCTCCCCCCAGTCCACTTCACCAGGGTTCCAGAAACCTTCCCAACAGCTTACATGGGGCGTCACCCGACAAAGCTGGGGAATCTTGCTCAGGTCTAAGGGCTGCTGTGGCTGTTAAAGTCTCATGATTTTGTGAATGTCACCACTTCCTTTCACACCAATTACAAACCATCCCCCCCACCCCCCACACACACACGCCCCAGCCTTGCTTAAAGGCAGCAAGGAGATGAAGAAAGATCTTGGTTACCTGGCCCACTGATTGCTGAACAAATGTTCTATGAGTCACTGTGCTGAGGAAGCTGCAGGTGAGAATGTCAAAGGGTGATGAGGGCTTTGGGGGAGTATTGCCTGACTAGCAGGAGTTTCTCCTGATATTGATAAGTTGTTGATAGTCAAAATGATTCATTAACCACCTACTATGTGCCAGGCATTGTACTAAGTCCTAAGATTACAAAGAAGAAAAAAAGACAGTCCCTTGTCTTAGGGAGCTTATAGTCTAGACACAGGGGTGGGGAGGCTAGGCCTCCAGGCCACATGGGGCCCTCTAGGTCCTCAATGTGACCGAATCCAAACTTAATCCTCTTAATAAAAGGATTTGTTCTGTAAAACTTGGACTCGGTCAAAAAAATCCCTTTTCCCTGTGATAGCCCTTCACCTGCTTGAAGGCAGCCCTGTCTCCCTCCTGACCCTTCTCCTCTCTAGGCTAAATGTCCCTGGTTCCTTCAGCAGCTCAGTCCCCTCTTCTTTGAGTCAGACTCCCTGCCTCAGATACTCCAGCATCTCAGGGAAGAAAAGGGGGGACAGCGGCTGCATCGGGCAGGTATAACCAATGGCAACTTCAGTATCTCATCTTGAAGCTGATAATCCAGAGTTAAGGCAGGGAAAGCTCATTGGACGGGCCATCCTTTCATCAGTATGCTCTGATAGACTCAGGTTGTACAGAGGCCAAAGGTCTGCCCTAGACAATAGGTATCTATGTGGGTATGCTATAAAATAGGCAGGAAATGTAGCAAATAACAATAATTAACATTTGTGCCACACTTTACTAAGGTTTGAAGAGTCCTTTTCAGGTGTTATTGGTACCTCTCAATGCTATGCATTATGTGCTATTGTTATCCCCATTTTATGGATGAGGAAACTGAGGCTAATAGCCCTGAAAGTACTTACAAAGTAGATACCAGGTAGTCAGTTGTCCCAATGTGTAAAAATCGTCGAGTTTTTCTGTGCCTCAGTCTGCTCATTTCAGGAAGAAGAGGTTTGGACTAGATTTCTTAAATCACTTTCTATTTTAAAAGCATATGATTTTAGGACCTAGCAACAGATCACCATGCTAAGAAAAGTCAATGAGACACAAAAGATTTGGCTCTGGTCATGTTTCTTTTTCTCTCTGACCCTGGGGGAATACCTTCATTTTTTTCATCTATAAAATAAAGGGGAGGAGCTGGATTGAGTTTCGCCATTTAACTCATCAATGAGATGAATTTTAGGCTCAAGGTAACTAATATGGAGAAATGGTCTGGCAAGATAAAAAATCAGAGAAATGATTTTTTGAAATTTGGGAGAAAAACCACGCTTATTTTCACAAGACATTGTTGCCTATAGTAAGACTTTTTGTTATGGACATCATTTAATAATTGATATAACTGTATGCTTCAGTAAAGTAGCTTACCAATGTATATTGTGTAATCCAGTTTCCATGTGAAGGGACCCAAAGAGAGGGGCAGTTATCTCAGTCATCAAACACTTGATATCTTTGCATCCTGAAGAGATATGCTGGCCACAGGCCACATTGGTTTAGAGCATCAGCTTATTTGTGGAATGTGATAATGGAGCATGGTGGGACATTAGGAGTGACCGTGTGCTTGGCACAGAGAGAGGGCTTCATAAAACTTGATCTATCTATCTATAAAGCAATAAAGTGCAGTGAAAGGAAAAAAAAATAAGGATACTTGAAGGTCCCAATGTACAAAATAATCCTGAAGGCTTTTTCTTTTTTTAAGAATAAAACTGGAAAGAAGACAATTTATAGATGATAAATGGAAAAGATCTGTCATCATTTTTATAAGAAACTCCTCTCCGTCAAGGATGGGGAAGCCACTAAATTTGGATTCTCACATTTAGTCCTCAGATATGCTACATGAGGAATCCTAAATGACTCTGAAGAAACAAAGCTTGGAGAAGGATTTCTAGCCCTCCCTTCACGTATGTAGAGTCCTGGGGTTTGTGAAAAAGAGCGTTTGGGAAATGGAGGATGGTCCTTAAACTCTTCCAACTCTGAAATTCAGTATTTCTGCTTTTGTCCCTCCTCCTTCTTCCCTCCTCCAAACTCTACATTCTCCTGCATCTTCAGATGTCCGTTTTTTCTTTGCTGATGACCAGTCTTTCACCTCCCTGATTTGCTCTTTGTTTTTCCTCCCTTCTTCTCTGAACTATTTGGATGCCCCTTGTTGACATGTAAACTTCAGACTTTTTTGCTTTGAGGTGCTGCTTGACTGGCTCCTATTCCCTTTCCATCACTGATGGCTTTGGGCCACGCCTCCAGTCACATTTTCTTCACAGCCTCCATCTCCCTCCTCTGTGGTCATCTTATCTTTCTTTGGAGACAGGAGGATCTGAGTTCAAATGTGACCTCAGATACTTACTAGCTGAGTGACCCTGGGCAAGTCACTGAACCCTCTTTGCCTTGGTCTTCCCATCTGTAAAATGAGCTGGAGAAGGAAATCTTTGCCAAGAAAACCTCAAATGTCATCAGGGGCAGTCAGATGTGACTCAACAGCAACAAAACAACAATCTTTCTTGGATCACGCCCTTTCAGAAGGTCCCACTTCCTCCCTCCCTCCCTCCCTCCCTCCTTCCTTCCTTCCTTCCTTCTTTCTTTCTCTCCTTCCTTCCTTCCTTCCTTCCTTCCTTCCTTCCTTCCTTCCTTCCTTCCTTCCTTCCTTCCTTCCTTCCC
>NW_027185759.1:8376657-8407629 GCF_028583685.1 Petaurus breviceps papuanus | reverse complement strand
CTTCCTTCCTTCCTTCCTTCCTTCCTTCCTTCCTTCCTTCCTTCTTTTCTTCTTCCTCTCCCTTTTTCTTCTCCTTACACTTCTGAGCACTTATCCCCTCTCTTCCTTCTAACATGGGCTATTTCCAATGTATCTTTCTTGGTTCTTTTCCATTTCCCTGTCTTTTATTTCTGGGGAGAGTTATCTAGTGTCCTGACCCAGTTTATTCCTGCCAGTCTCCTCTGGCTCACGCCCTCCCCCATCCTCTAACCTATCACTTGGTTCTATCTCTGCAGCTCTTTTCACCCTTCCATCATCTTCTCCCTATCAGCTCCAACTCCAAGGCTCAGCTTATCTCTTTGTTCCTTTTAAGCTGAACCTTTCTTTTCTCATTTTCAATTTCTGCTGCCACTGGTTTTCTTTCTGACTATATAACCTTCCTTGGATAAGTCACCACTTGTTTTTTTGTACTGTTTCTCAACTTCTTATCTTCCTCTAACCTATGATCACTTAAAACAAATCCCATCATGATAATGAGTCCTTCTCTTCTGACTTCGTCTTGTCCTCCTCTGTTCCCCTTCAGCTGTTCTCTTGCAGAATGCCTCCCTTTCACCTTGCTGGGTTTTGAGACAGGACTTGGATTTCTTCCTGGGCCACTTGATGCTTTTGTCTTTGACCTTGCCTCCGTCCTTAAGGGTCTGAGGCCTCCTAGAAACTGCTTCGAAGTGTAAACAGATTCCAATAACCATTTAGGATATTAGGATTTGTTTCACTATTTCTTGAACTGCAGGTTAGACTTATAGGTTGAGACTGTTTTTGGGTCATTTAGACATTTTGGTTGGAATTGAATTACCCTGTGTTATCAACCAGAATTTAGGCCCCATCCTTTTCTTCCCCCAAATTAGTCTTGTTGTTTTTTCTTCTCTCTGGCAGAATGGGGTGGCCTTTGCTCCCTTCTGGACTCTCCTTTCCCATAATCATTCAGTTTGCCTTTGAATGAGGAATGTTGGTTATTATATACAGCTGGACTTGGAGTCAGGAAGTCAGGGTGGGAATCCTACCTTGGTTGACAACCCAACAAAGTGTCAGGTTAATGTTTGCAAAATATTTTACATCTATGATCTCATATTATGCTAGAAAGTATGTGCTATTATCATCCTGATTCCTGCCTAAGGAAACTTGACTAGAAAGTGTCCTGAGGTTCAGATCTTCTCTACTCCAGGTCCAGTATACTCTCTGTGGAACCTTGGGCAAGATTCATCTCTCAGCCTTGGTTTCATCCATAAAATGGGAACCATAATAACTGACTTTTTCCATATAGGGTCTCTCTAAGGCCAAATGAGAAAATGTAGGAAAACTCATTGACAGCATTAGAGTGCTATAGAGTTTTCAGCTATCAGTAAATGCCATTGATAGAACTTTATAAATAAATATCCTCATAAGAAATTGCAGTTTCTACATTAGGGCCCAAGCAATTTATGGTTTAAAAAAATCTGATTAATTTCAGCACAATCAGCCAGGATGTCAAAAGATCTCAGTGTTGCTGATGGATGCTGACAGGTAAGGAAATTAAAATCAGAAGGGAAGCAATTAAATACTGGCAAACATTCCTTTAATGAGACAACCAAGTCATTCAGAAGTGATGGAATCCGTTGTATTGCAGATCAGCTTCTTGGGTGGGCTTGGACACTGATGTATCTGGAAGCCCCTGGAGCCGTGTCTCAGTACCAGACCAACATTGCTATAAGTACATTTGTGGGTTGAACTTTGGATACCCAAACTCATAAGGATTATTTTAATTAATCATTTTCCCAAAAAACCAGACTGGTATCTTTTCACCTTGGCCTGAGGATACATCTATAGGCCTATATGCATCCATAGATTGATTTTATCTTTATGCAAATCTAGGAGCAATGGCCACTTTACCTGAAGACAACCAGCACTCCAATTGATCTCAGTGGGTTGGAACATGGGACTCAATCCAATTAAATACAGTTTAGTAGGGATACATAAAAAATCTTACCTGGGTTTGGAAGTTTTACTTCATATGTATAAGAAGCAGGAATCTAGGCTAGATAACAATTCATCCCCCCATGCATCCTCCCCCCAAATCACCATAACTCTGGGTGTTTTGGTGAACTGCAAGGTCAAAATGAGCCAATGGAGTGAGCTTATCAGAGACCACCCATGGGTAGAGTTAGGTGATGGAGGAGAAAATAGGGATACGTTGGTAGCAGACTCAAGATACTTTGCAGAGTAGAGTTTAGTAGACTTTACCACTCTTCAGTCTCATCCCTGCTGATCATATGGTTTCAAACCTGTGAAATTTGGCAGTTGAGTTTGAATCCTGGTTACAATTGAGGTTAAGAGTTTAGATCAAGAAGAACTCGGTGCACACCCACCCAACAAGCTGTTTCTCCGTTGAGCAAGGTGGACATTTGCAGGTACCTCTTCTGGGCCTTGCTTCTCAGAGATGCTTTAGGACAGGGAGAGATTTGGGAGTAAAACAGCAGCAGCAGCAGCCACAGTCGATGCAATATTTACAAAAGATAGGGTTTTCTCTAAAGAACATTGGCTCACAATATCAGAACTAGAAGGGACCACTGAGGTCCCCAAACATGGCGTCTGAGATCTAGGCCTTTCCTGATTCTCTCTCCTCCTTCCCAATGGTAAAACATACTTCAGTAGTGTTCAGTATGTAGTTTGTGTCAATTGACTTTCTCTTAGTGCACAAGCTGCCTGTCTTTAGAGAACATCTCTAGAGAATGGAAGCTTCCTGAGGGCAAGAACTGTTTGAATTTTGGTCTTTCTCTCCTCAGTGCCTGGAACACATTTGACACTTAACAAAGGCTTAGTGATTGATCTAGACCAGGGTTTCTTAATCTTTTGTATGTCTTAACCTCCCCCCCCCCACCTTGGCAGTCTGCGGCAGCCCATGGGACCCCTTCTCAAAATATTACTTTTAAATTAAGTAAAGTGCATAGGATTACGCAGGAAACTGATTTATAAAGAATTATAGTTGTGACTATATATGTCTATGTGTACTATATATACACAAGCACATACACACAAACATACATGTATATGCACATATACATATGCATACTTACACACACATATGTTCATAGATGAAGTTCACAAACCCCAGACTCATTCAGTCTCAACCCCTCATTTTACAAATAAGGAAACTGGAATCCAGGTGGGTCCAGCTCTCCCTTTGATGTTGTCTGGGGAATCAGAACCTAAGCTGGGCTTCAGATCCAGGCTGAATCTGCTCCAAATCCAGGGCTCTCTCCATGACTCAGCCCTGCCCCTGATCTTACTGGGGACAGAAAGTCCTGACTCTGAGATTGATCCTTTTCAGGACAAGATCTGTTCTAATTCTGTTCTTCAGCTTCAGCTTAGAACTGATAGAAGAATTTCATGGAACTTGACCCTCCTCAGGAAGGACAGGGTTTGTCTAGGACAGAGGAGCTGATGTGTTTGTTTCTTTTTTTAAGTTTTAGTTAACTAATTTTTAGTTAATGTTGGTCCATGCGATACACACCTTCAAGCAGTCACTGGATGTCTGAATAGAACAGCTCAAAGTAAAAATTTCATTGTTGGACATAGTATACTTATCCTTTAGGAAAGTTGGCAGATTTCTGCCTGGCTGGGTGACTTGTGACCATTGCTTGGAGTAAGGGGAGACTTCTGTATGTAAGGGAAGTTGGGTCCATACCACAAGCACCCCACAGCTCATCCTTGAATTGGGGTCTTGGGACAGTTATGTGTTTCCAGCTAAGTCATGGTGTCCTTCCTGCTTTCTCTTCCTTCTCCAGGAACAAGCTGGGAAGGGCAGGTGAAATCCTATGAGGAGATTTGAGCCCCTCTTTCAGTGAGAAGTCCATGGCCAATGTAGCTAATGTGATAGAGTGATGCAAACCTCAGACCTCAGAACCAGAGTGAGAAAGTCTTTTTCTCATTATGACGAAGGCATCCAATGGTGTTGGGATGTGGCCCCAGCTCTGACACCTCTCTACCCCCGCAGAGAGAAGCTACCCAATGATTACAGCCTGGGCCAGGGGAACTGGGGCTTGGCTTCTTCTGGTTAGACCACGGCTGCGAGGTCCTCTCTCCCCTTTCACTTGCTGAGGCTGAACCCTGAGCATGCTTGTGCATCTTCGATGCATGCCATCACCATGCCTTCCAGCCTTCGCAGGCTGCCTCCTCCCACTGGATGGCTGGTTTTTGGCTGGTAGGGATCTTGCTCACTGACTTTTTTGTTTTTGTATCACCTTCATTTCTAGCTATGTGTGTTCCTCTTTCATTCCTGCCACCATCCCTTGTAAAAACAAAAGATTGAAACTCCACAAAACTAATTGATCTATCAGTATAGTCTAACAGTATTTTATGTGCTGTTCTACTCCCATAGTCCTTCACTTCTGCAAAGAGAGAACTGAGATGAGTTTTCTCCTCTTTCCTTCAGGCCCAAGCTTGGTCATTTGCATTGTGTATAATCACATGATACTCACTTCATTTTGATGGCGACTGTCCTTTGTTCTCTCCACATTTTTGTCATCATATAAATTCTTTTCCTGGTTCTGCAGACTCCCCTCTGCATCAGTTCATATCATTCTCATTGTTTCTCTGTATTTTTCACAGGCAACACTATTATATTCTATTTCTAATTGAATTCTAATAGAAACTAGTACATCCATTACTCCATTCTCCCAATTGATAGTACAATTAAGTTTTGAATCATTATTTCAATGTGTTCAAAAAATCTGCAGTTTTATTGGTATAGCTATCCTTCTATTGACATGGGTCATGTCCAAGTGTCTGGGACTTATTCAATGGTCTTTGGGAGTTTCTGGGGCCATATATATTGTTTGCCCTGTGGTCACCCTGATAATCAGCCTACTTGACCTTCTCTTACCTGGTCCTCGGGTAGCAGAAATACTGTTTGTGACCAGACATATATTTTAGAGAGTCACTGAAACTTAACCCTACTGGAATCCAGAACCCAGGGTCATCTTCATGCCTCAATGGGACATTGGAGTTTTTTAATGTAGACTTTTAAATGAGAAATTTAATTAATTCTAAATTAAAACAAATTCAAATATTCTGTTTTGCGAATGATAGCAACTTAACACAGTTGGACACTTGTGTGTATTAAAAAAAAATCCAGCAAAAAATGCCCACCAGCATTTATTTTTTGGATAAACATTATTGAGCTATTTGTATATGTAAAGGATTCTGAGACATAGAAATAAAACTTGGTCTTTGGGGAGTTGACAATCCTATGGGGGAGAAAAATCATGAGGAAAAATATTAGACATATTAAAATATAAAAGCTACACAGGAGGGCTGTCAGGTGCCATGTTGGAGAGCTCCTTTTGGGTGGGGCATCTGTTGCCTCCCCTGCTTTCAGTTCCACAGAATAAAATGTCCCTCCTTGGATAAACTCATCACCTCTAATCTCAATCCTGGCTCCTGGCTCAAGTCTTGATTGACACCACCTCCCTCTGCCTCCCTTCCCCCTCTGTTTGGGCTCCTCCCAATGCCTTCCTTTCTAGAGGGCAGAATCTGGACTCCCACTTCCCTCTTCCTGGTCCTGCCTGGTTTCAACTCCAAGGAGCAAGGTATGCTCTGGTGTCTAGTCTCTCTCCCTGTCACCCCCAAGCCCTATTTCCTGCCTCCTTTTGTGTGCTATCTCCCTCCTTATATTGTAGGCAGGATCTTCTTTCATTTTATTAATGATGTTCCCTGTATTTAGCACAGTGCCTGGTATATTTAGGTGTTTAGTAAGTATTTATTGCATTGAAATTAGGGGAGGCTTCATGGAAGTAGCCATAGGTTCTGGGCTGGGCATTCATGGAAGGGATCTGATTGATGCATACAAAGAGCCAAAATCAGAATCTTGAGTTACTCCCTCAAATGTGGAGAGTCTGACCCTGGCTCTTGGCAGATTCAAAGGTGCATAGATGGGAGGGGTCGGTATGGGGACTGGATCTGCCTCTTCAGCCCAGAAGTCAAGGGCTTCCCCCAGATAATGTGATTTGGTGGCTGCCACACTGAAATGTGCTGACAACCACAGAACTGGGAAGGCGTGATGGAGTGGTCTATGTAGTCAGTCCAACTCCTGCAGTCAGTTGGCTGTCCTGCAGGCTCTGTGCTGGCCACTGGCGGTTTCTTTGGGCATTTCAGCTGTGTCTGACTCTCCATGATTCCATTTGGGGTTTTCTTGGCAAGGACATTGGAGAAGTTGGCCATTTCCTTCCCCAGCTCATTTTTCAGATGAGGCAACTGAGGCAAACAGGGTGACCCAGTTAGGAAGTGTCTGAGGCTGGATTTGAACTCAGGAAGAGGGGTCTTCCTGACCTCAGGCCTGGCATTCTGTGTACTGTGGTGCCCCCTCTCACCAGCTGTGGGTAGCTCAGCACTGTGAGTTCAAAGATAAAAACTAAATCAGTCCCTTCCCTCAAAGAGCTTTCATTTAGTTATGGAACCAAATGTTCCTGTACAATATTCATTCTCTGGCTTTGAGAATCCCCAGTTTCCTCTGGTCCCAGCTCAGAAGGGGCCGCTCTTCAGGAGCCCCAGGCCCCAAACAGGAGAACTTCCCTGTGGCCTCTCTCCTTCTATGTTGTCTGGCTCTTGTATGCGCCTATCTGCCGGCTTGTCTTCCCCCTTAGACTGTAAACTCCCCGAGGACAGGCACCAGTGGCACTTTTTCTGTGTTCCCAACTTATTTGTACTTGATAAATTGTTGCTGGTTGGCTGATTAACCAGGAGTCCCAAGTGAATGTCTGCTTTTTTGTCCCTTATTACCGTATGCCCTTGGGTGTTCCAATTCCCCGCCTGAGCCTCAGTTTTTCCAATTTGTCATTTAGCAGTTGGACTGGATTATCGCCTCCAGCTCTCATGCTGTGCTGCAATGACCCCTGTTAGCTGGGATTGGGTCGGGGTCATCTCCCACGTAGCCCTTTCCCCTTTCAGGGAGAGGTGTTCTTGTCACTACATTAAACTGGTGGCTTTCTTGCACGCGCTCTGTTAACCTTTCATTGGTAGCTATGGCTGACTCTATACCTTGATGCTGACTTTACACTCTTTCGTCCACAGTTGTGAGCAGAGCTGTTTGCTGAGCCTGGTGTCCTTGGACCATTGCTTCCTCTGCCACTGCTAACCCTCTGAGGTAAGAACTTCGGCACACAGCCAAGATAGTGGTGGCATTTCTGTAGAAGGGATGTGTTGGACACAGTTTCCTGGGTGAGGCGCCATCCCTCCCCTGCTGTGACTTGATCATTGGGAGCTCAGGCTAACAGTGGATTTACTGCACATTGTGGATGAGGTGGGAGTGGTACAGTATTGAGAGTCACACACCTGGCCCTTGTACTTACCACCCATCTGGGCCTCATTTCCCTCTCCTCTAGAATGAAGGGCTGGATGAGATGGTCCCTCTGGTCCCTTGCAAAGCTTGTCATATAATCTTGTGACTATGAGGTATGTAACATTATATGGCTACTGAGAGAGACATTGCTGTTTCTTTGTCTTTGCAAAAATGAAAAACGCAAAACTGAATGAGCTATTCCTAAAGCAGCTAGTGTGTGAAAAGACCTTCTAACAGCAGTCGTGGTTTGCATTTGTATGGTGAACACTTTGCATATGTTATATTTTTTGGTCCCCAAAAGAATCGTCTGAGGCAGGTGCTAACCCCATCTTCCTGCTGAGGAAATGAAGTGAGAAAGGCTACCTTGCTAAGCAATGCCTGAGGCAGGATTGGAACTCGGGTCTTGCTGACTCCATGCCCAGCACTAACTCCAGTGCTCAGTCACCGTAGGAGCGGAGAGTCAGAGACCAGATGACATCTGGTCCAGCCTTATTTTTGAGTCTTATACTTGTGACTCCATGAGTCACCCAGATATCCTATAACTAGTAAATACATCTGTAGTTTGCTTTAGTCGCTGTCCAACAGATGGTCCTACCCCAGTGAGGAGCCCACAAAACACACAACTCCACATTAGCTCCCCTGGTGGGCAGCCAGGAGACCACTGCTCTAAGCATTGGCAGCCTCAATCATGCTCCTGCTTGGAGGGGCCAAAGAGCCCTCTGAACAGGACCTTATCAAGTGAGAAAAGGTAGTGAAAAGGCATTGAGGGGTTTGCTTTGAAAGGAACACATTCATCATTCCATTTTGGAAACTCAAGCCATAGAACCATGGGAAAGGCCAAGTGAATTTTTCAGTGTCTGACAGCAGTGACTCCCTATAGGAAAGCCTCTCTAAGACATGGAGATCAGCAGAAGGCTTGTGGATCGTGGTTATGCCTCCTGCTTTTTCTGATCGTTTTGGAAAGTTTTTTCTAATATATTTTCCATACTATGATCTCACTTTATTCCAAGGAGAATTTTCTTTTCTTTCTTTTTAAACAGATGTGTCTGACATCCTGACGTCTTTTCCTCTTTCTCCTCTTCCCTCCCTCCTTCTTTTCTATCATCCTATCTAACATTTAAATGGCACTTTAAGATGTGCAAATATGTTATCTCTGTTGTTTGCAAGAGCAAACCCCAAAATCTGAGAAAGTTTTAAAAAGAAATGTATTTGATTGTTTGGTAGAGGAGGCCAAACCAGAAAGAAGCTTCCTGTCCAGGCTCTGGAAGGTTTACATTGTATAGGATTTAGACAAGGGTGCCTACAGACCCACCAGAGATACACAGTTGACCAAAATTCTCAGGAAGCCAACTTGAAAACAAGGTAAATTGAAATAAAAATGAGTAACTGTAAACATTTAATAAAATTTGAGTAAAGTCCAAACATAAAGGAAACTGAAACACAAACTTAGTGAACGCATAGCAAGACCAGGGTGTGGTAGTCTGAAAGACGATTGCTTTGGGTCTATCTAGGACCTGGGGAGCCACAAATACCTTGCCATCATCTCCAGCATTCCTTGAGAGTTAGCGGGGTCAGTGACATTCGGGGAGTAGACAACCTTTAATCACATAACATTGCACTTAAACAGTATAATAATTTTTCCCAGACCATATAATGAATCATTTTCCCTACATCTCTTTATCTTCATTTAGAAACTGATTATTAACTAGAACTAAGGTACTGTTTTAACAAACATTCTAAAGGGTACTGATAACTGGATGAATGTGACAGAATTTTGTCACCTGAGAGCATTCAGGGTGTGATGTCTCACCTGTTTAATGAACTTATAAATAGCCTAGATTTATGACAGAGACAAGAGAGATATTTTTAATTTAAATGTCTTCCTACAACCTGTTGCTGACATCTGGAGCCCTGTTCTAGTAAGGACCAAGCTTTCTCTTGGAGGTTTACCAATAATTAAGAATATTCTCTATGATCTCTTGATGACTTGCTTCCCCACTTATTTTCTCACTCTCTAGCCAGCTCAGTGGTTCAATGGATAGAGCACTGGACTTAGAGCCTGGAAAACCTGAGTGCAAATCCAACCATAGACACTTGACTATTGCAGGCCTCAGTTTCCTTATCTATAAAATGGGAATAAAAATAGCATTTACCTCACAGGGTTGTTGTGAGGTTAAAATAAGATATTTGAAAAGTGCTTTGCATGAGATAAAAGCACTATATAAATTCTAGTAGCTATCACTATTAATATTGTTATATTGATATTATAGCAATATTTTTATATTAATAATTTTACTATTGTTAATATTATTTTGAAGAACAAAACAATCGGTTTCATTTTAAATCTCTGTTATGAGTATTAGATTTTGCTCCTTCCCATCTTCATTTAAATATGCCTTTGTCCCCCTAACTCCTAGTACAGTGCCTGGCCCATGGTAAATGCTTATTGGGAATTATTGACAGGCAGCTATAACAAACAGGGCAGTAACAGACCCAGAAAGCGCCAGGGATCGCACCCCCTTAGCAATGCTGTCAGAACTAGAACTCGCCCCTGGGTGAGGGCTGCTTCTTAACCCCACCCTCCCAGGTGACTCGGTCCCCTTCCTTCCAACCCCATGCCAGCAGCTGGGAGCATCGCTGTGACTTGGGCCTCGCTAGATGTCTCCTGGCTGCTTCTTGTCAGAGGCATGTGCTGCCTTCGCTGGAGCTGCTCCCAGAGTTTTAGGCGATGAGGCCTGTGTGGGTCACAAAGCCCCCTGGGCAGCTGCTGACTCACCACTCTCTTGATCACAACCACATCGAGTCCTCAATCAAACTCTTCTGGTGTGTCATCTCGGGGTTGGGACCTCCATCCCCGGCACTTTCCCCATGGCTAGAATCTTCTTCTCGGTGGCCCGTGTTCTTGCTCTGCTGGCTACCATTTTAATCATTAACTAGCATTTACAAAATGCCTACTACGTTCCAGGCCCTGTGCTCAGCCCTGGGGATATACAGCTCAAGATGAAACACTTCCTGCCCTCAAAAAGCTTGTTATTGGGATTTCTTAACGTAAACACAGAAAGATCATTAAAGAATAGTTTTGGAGCGGCTAGGTGGCACAGTGAATAGAGCACCGGTCCTGAAGTCAAGAGAACCTGAGTTCAATGTGGCCTCACACACTTTAACACTTACTAGCCTTGTGACCTTGGACAAGTCACTTAACACCAACTGCCCTACCTTCCCCCCTGGGGGAAAAAAAGAATAGTTTTAGTGGGGAGGAGGAATCTGGATATGTTTCTTGCCGGAGCTGACAGTGAAGGGGACCCTTGGAGGGACGTTTAAGGATTCTAAGAGGAGAAAATGCAGAGCGAGAGGCATGGAGTTGGGAGATGAGTTGTGGATACGTATTCCCCCCAGCCCGTGCAAAGGGGAAGGAAGAAAGTAGAAGAGGCCCCATGTCTCACTGTATAGCAGAAGCATCTTGTCATGCCATGTAGAGGCCTAAAGAAGAGGGAAGAGAAATTCCTTCAGAGCAGTAGGAAAAGCAAAAGAAATGCAAATAAGGCATTTCCTGCCCAGCCCTCCCTGGGAACCTCTTCCAAAATGTCCGTCGTCATCTTGTTTTGGAAGCCACAGGGGACAGTAAACGGGCATCCTCCAGTTAACTCATTGAATGAATCGATTCATTCTTTTAAATTTCTGTGTATCTATATGTTGTCCCCTCTGATAGAAGGTAAGTGCCTTGAGGGGAGCCATGTTTTCATCTCCACAGTGTTTAGTACACAGGAGATCATCAATTCATGTTTATTGGCTGATTTACTTCCACACACACACACTCACACATACATAACACACATATACATGCAGAAGGTATCTTAGATATATATGTTTGCACATGCACACATATGCACATGCATACACAACACACACATGTACACGTATACACATATTTATGTATCTGTATCTAATCTACAAACTTACCCTTATTTGATCAGTTTAATGAAACCTAGAGGGCTGCTATCATAGACAAACAAGAGGTTATGTGGAGGATGGGGTGGGAAGATTGATCCTGTTGTGGGAAGGCTTTTTTCCTCTAGGGGAATAGGTGTTTATTATGATACTTGTAGAATTTCAATCTAATCGTTGTCTACCAGGAAGATGCAAGTGCTTCCTTCAGAGCAGTGGGTCATCTGGCCCCTGGAGGTATAGTCAGAAGCCACATTTGCTCATGACCCAATGTGTTGGCTGTTTTCCCTGGCTTGGGACATCAGCCCCTGATTTGGGCTTGGGCTCGGTCCTCTACATTATGTTCTCTTTAGACAGAGTCTATTTAAAGCTGCTTTCCATGGAGCATGAAATGGTACACCCTGTTTACAGTTTAGAGTTGAATACCTAATGGCCCCTGTTAGCCTCCCTCTATGAGTGAAGAAGGACTGATTTCAGGGAAAGGCCTTGAACCTCTTGCTGATCTCTGTATCTCCATATCCTGTAGAAGTGATTCGTGAGCAAGGAAGGACAGTGCCTAAGTTATCCTTAGACACTGGTCTCTAAGGCTGACATGAGGTGTTTGTGGGTAATAGAAGCCTTTTGGGGTTCAATCAGATTAATTTCCATTGTGGACAGAGGTTTGGGGAATGAGATCTGGATAAGACCTCATACTTATTTTTGAGAAAAGCATTGTGGTATATTAGAAAGACCACTGGGATGGCATTCAAGAATTTCAGTCTCTAGAGCCAACTTAGCTACTAATAGCATGACTTTGGGAAAGTGATGTCATTGTTCTTGGCCTCCATATTCCCATCTATAAAATAGTCCAGTTGGAATGGGAGTGTTGTCTAGTGGAAAGAACCTTGGTTTTGGAGCTAGAAAATCGGGATGAGGAAAATTCTGTTACCTAGATCATAAGGTTGTTATAAAGATGAAGTGAAGTCATATATGGAAAGGAATTCTCAAGTACTCAAGGGGCACAGTGGAAAAAAGTCTGGGTCTGGCATCAAGAGAACCTGGATTCAAATCCCACCTGCTTCTTAATAGCTGTGCGAACTTGCACCAGGGAGTTAACTTCTTCATTTGGACCTCAGTCTTCTCTTTTGGAAAATTTAGGGTTGGATTGGTGGTCTCTGAGCTCTCTTTCAGATGTAGATTCATGAGACTGAGTATTCTTAAAGAAAACCATCTTTTGGGTTCCTCTTTGATTGATTCTTCTCCTTTTCTGAAACCTTTTTCTTTTTTCTTAAAAAAAAATCTTCTCTTTTGTTTTGAAATATCCCAAATATATCCTTTTCCCTTCTATGCCCAGAGAGCCACCCCTTTTAACAAAAAATAGAGCAGAAACACGGGGGGAGGCAGCCCAATTAGCACATGCAGCGAGTCTGACAGTAATACACACATACAATCCTCTACTCCAGTAGCTCCTCAGACTGCCAAGAAGGGAGGGGAGCACCTTGTCTGAGGTCTCTCCCTAGAGGAGCTGGGGCCCCCATTGGCCTTCAGCATCAATGCAGCTTTCGTTTTCCCCAGAGCACTTGGTGGGGAGAAGGTGAGAATGTCCCTGCAGGCCCCACACCAGGCAGCATCTGCTCCAGGAGCCTCCTTTTCCAGATAAGCAAATGGAGGGAGTATAGAGAGATGAAGGGCCTGACTGAGGTCATGTGCAGGGGGGCTGGGGCCAAGGCTGGGCTCCTTAGATTTCTGGAAGAGAGGTCTTGATTAGACAGATAATAGACTAGATAATGCCACAGGACAATTGTCTGGTAAAAGGAATCAGTCACCAGGCTCTAGACCTTTGGGGGAATCTGCACATCTGGAAGGTATTTCAAAAAAATGAACTGAGCAGAAATGGACTTGGGGCCTGTTCAGTAAAGGAATGGGGCAGCCCCAGCTCTGTGCCCCCTTGGGCAGGCCTTCATTTAACCTTAGGCCATGTGCTGGGTCCCCCTCCTCTTCGCCTCCCTCCTTCTTCATGCCTTTCCCCCACATCTCCCCACCAAACTTCTCTCCCTGAATTACACCAAGTCAGGATGAGTGCCCATCCCCACGGCTGCAGCTAGCTGGACACATTAATAAACAGGGAGCCAGAAGGACAGAGGACGGATTACTCAACTAGAGAGCCAGGGGCTCATCATACCATGGTGGGACATTGATCAAAGCCTGCAATTCCCAGATGCCCGCATAGGGGAGATGAGTGGGTGCATCTCTACTCCTTTCTCCCTCACCCTGGCCCTGGGGGGCCAGAGTTAAGGAGCTGTGAACGGTGCATTTGTCACCAATAAGCCCACATCTTCATAGGCCCCAGCTTTTGAAAGCAAGGAATTCCAGGAGGGGAACATTCTCTCTTCCCTCACCCTTGCCTGTAGGAGTAACTTGGGCCTTTGTTTCATTGCCTTGGATCCAGTTATGGGCACCCAGGTTCTGGTGGTTGGAGACAATCAAGTACCTGCTGGCTGCCAGGCCTGGGCTTAGCCACTGGGGTTCCCATACAGACCTGTGACTAATCCCTGCCCTCAGGAGCTTACAGTCTACAGGAAGAGACAACATGTGCTTAGGTAGGCTTATACCAGAGATCTAAAATAAGTTCAACCATTCCTGGTAATGTTTTTCAGAGTAGGGGGCCGGGAGAAGGCTCTAGCAGCAGGGGGGTAGGGGAAGAGCAGGAAAGGCTTCTCTGCAGATGCATGATGGTCATTTCCCAGGACCAACCTTTGGACACTCAGGGCTGACCACCCTTTGTTCCAGTTGAATTTAAGTCATGCTGAAGACCCTTCCATGAGGTGGGCATCATTATGAGAACTGGGCATGGACAGAGGGGAACACACAGGTCTCTGTTCTTTGTTTTATTTATTGGGTTGGGGAGAGGGGATGCAGCCTGTAAACAGGTAAGGAAAGCCATAGGAAATACAGAATGATGCAGTTGCAGGGGTGGGGGCCAAGAATGTTGCATTTTGTCCTAGAAGCACTTGGGAGCTCCCAAAGCTGTTGGAGCCGAGGAAAGTCATGGACAGATTTGGGGTTTTGACATGTTGGTTTGGCATCTGTGATGAGTTCAGATTGGAGTGGGAAGGGAATCAGAAAACCAATGAGGTTATTTCATTAATGAAGGTTTGAACTAGGGAACAGACTTTGCAAGTAAGAAGAAGATTGATAATAACAGCAGCCGGGATTTATATCCTGTGTTTGAAGGTTTATGCAGTAATTTGTCACATTTATACATGTCATAACAACCCTGTGAGGTGGGGGTGCAGTTATTATCATTTCTCTTTTCATTTAACAAATGAAGGTCATCATTCCTATGGCCACCCAACTGGGATTCTAATGGCATGATTGAGAACCCTGAGTCTGGAGTCCAGAGACCTGGGTTCCAATCTCCTGATAGTCTCTCTTTGATCCTGGGCAAGTCACTTGGATTTTCCAGACCTCCATTCCCCCCCCCCCCCCCCCCATGTAAAATGATAGGATTTGGGTGGGTGCTGTCTGAGGCCACCTCTGGCTCTAAATCTGTGACTGTGGAATCCTGTGGCCATCCTTCCACAATCTCACCTGGCCTCCCCTGCCAAGTCATGGTTTCTGCTCCATGAGCTAATTCTTCTGCCCCAGCCCAGGGAGCTTTGTTGGGATCCCAGGGCTGGCTGGATCCTGACCTGGTCTAGCTTGTAATGAGGCTGACTGGCAGATGTAGGGTCTGCTGGGAGAGAACTCAGCCAGAGGTTCCTGAATTTGGTGGCAGCTGAAGCTCCTGATGAGTGGAGCTGTAAACAGAGGGCCTGGGCCCAGCATGCGGCCATCTCCTCTGTCCTCCACATTTCCATTTCTCACTTCCTTTCTTCTCCCTTGCAGTGAACACTGAAGAGAGGGCCATGTACTGGGAAGGGATCCTTGGGCTTTTCAGCAGTGCCGCAAGGCAGGTTTTGACAGCAGACATTCTTTCCAAGGTGTGAACTTGGTGGTCCTTCCCAGACAAGGCTGTCCCTGTGTGATCTTATTCAGGACATAATTCCTCATGGAGGGGATGACAGATCTCTTCTGACATGGCCTTCTCTGTCCCTCCTGCACAGCAGGGCCAGCTGCTTCTCCTCACCTTTGCCCTAAGCTGTGCCATGTGCCAGGACATTGCTTCTCCTTGGGAACGCCCCATAGAGGCTTTCTTTTCCTTGAAGAGGTGGACCAGGTGCCGTCTTCTGCAGGAAGCCTTTCTGGGTTCCCTCAAGTATGAGAGCCCTCTCTCCCCAACTACCTTTCTTCGTGTGTGTGTGTGTGTATTTCCTTATTTTCCTCACTACAACATAAGCATTTCATAAAGACTCTTTCATTCTCTGCACCAGAATCTACAAATGCTCGTTGCTTGCCTGACTGATTCTGAGAGGAAGGACCTATGTTATTAGAGGTGGCTGTTTTATCTTGGACTTGTGGTTCCCAAAGAGCACCCCAAACATTTTTCTTTCAGCCTAAGTTCTAAATCCTATTAATCTTGGTCTAATCAGAAATAGGTTAAGGAACAGTTTAACAAACAATCAATTTTATTTTTCAGTTTGCAAAAACATTTTTTCTCTAGTCTCTCTAATAATGCATTTTATTTTCTGCGGTCTCCTCTCTCTGTCTCTGTCTCTCTATTGTTTGGTCATAAAATCTTTCTCTATTCTGGCATCTGAAAGGAAATCCCTTCCTTCTTCCTGTAATTTGTCCATGCTGTGACATTTAACCTCTGTTATGAATCCATTCATACTTCCTCTTAGTATGTGGTGTGAATTATTGGTCTAAACCTAGTTTCTGCCAAATTACTTTTCAGTTTTCTCATTTTCTTTTGGAAGGATATTGAGCCCTTATCCACTAATGGGTTCTTTGAGTTTATTGTACACTTGGCTAATATTTTTATTTCTTCTGTATACTATGTACCTAATCTGTTACAGTGATCAGCTTCTATTTTTGAACCAGTACCAAATTGTTTTTTTTTTTTTGGTCACTTTAAAAAATTATTAATTTGTTTATTTACTTTTAGTTTACAACATTCAGTTCCACAATCTCTTGAGTTCCAAACTTTCTCCCCCTCCCTTTCCTTCTCCGCCCCCCTCCCCGCCCCATGGCAGCATGCAATCAAGTGCAGGAGCTACAAATATCTACACATTAATCATTAGTCAGGTTGTAAAGAAGGATTATAACCAATGGAATGATCTGTTGGAAAGAGGAAACAAAACGAGAAAAAGAAACAGAGCAGGCAGTTTGCTTCAATCTGCATTCCAACTCTGTTCTTTCTCTGAATGTAGACATCTCTCTCCAACATGAGTCTTTTGGGGTTGTCTTATAGCCTCACATTGCTGAGAGGAGCCTAGTCTATCAAAGCTGGTCGTCACACGTATGTTGTGTCTGTGATTGTGGACAGATTTCTCCTGGTTCTGCTCTTCTCACTCAGCATCAGTTTATATGAGTCTCTCCAGGTAAATGTGAAGTCCATCTGCTCCTCATTTCTTATAGCACAGTAGTATTCCATTACATTCATATACCACAACTTGTTCAGCCATTCCCCAATTCATGGGCATCCCCGTAATTTCCAAATCTTTGCCACCAGAAAAAGAGCTACTGTAAATATTTTTGTACATATGGGTCTATCTCCCACTTCTCTGATCTCTTTGGGATATAACCCTACAAGTGGTATTGCTGGGTCAAAGGGTCTGCACTTATTTAAAGCCCTTTGGGCACAGTTCCAGTTTGCTCTCCAGAATGGTGAGATCAGTTCACAACTCCACCAACAATGCATTAGCGTTCCAATTTGTCCACATTCTCTCCAGCATTTGTCATTTTCCTGTTTTGTCATCTTAGCCAATCCGGCTGGTGAGATGTGGTGCCTCAGAGTTGTTCCGATTGGCATTTCTCTAATCAATAGTTATCTAGAGCATTTTTTCATATGCTTACAGATATCTTTAATTTCATCTTCTGAGAACTGCCTGCTCATATCCTTTGACCATTTATCAATTGGGGCTTGTATTCTTATAGATTTGACTCAATATTTTGTATATCTTAGAAATGAGGCCTTTATCAGAGACACTGTTTGTAAAAATTCTTTCCCAATTTTCCACTTCCTTCTTAATCTTGGTAACATTGGCTTTATTTGTACAGACACTTTTCAATTTAATGTAATCAAAATTATCCATTTTGCATTTTATGATGTTCTCTAACTCTTGTGTCATCATAAAATCTTCCCCTCTCCATAGATCTGACAGGTAAACTATTCCTTGCTCTCCCAGATTATTTACAGTATCAGCCTTTATACCTAGATCATGTACCCATTTAGACTTTATTTTGGTATATGGTGTTAAAGACTGGTCTATGCCCAATTTCTGCCATCCTATGTCCCAGTTTTCCCAGCAGTTTCTGTCAAATAGTGAGTTTTTATCCTACCAAATTGTTTTGATGATTACTGTCAAGAAACAAATTGAAGGAGAGGGGGATGCAATTTTCCTGTCTTCTTCCTACATTAGTGATTAGTATACCTATCTATGTTTGGAGAAAAGTGCCTGACCAGAGAGCTTCCCTTGTGTCTTATAAACCCATTTGCCAATCTGACTGGGGGTCTTTGGAGACTGTGGGAAGGGAACAGATTTTTTTTACCTGCCTGGTGTGTGGGCACTCTAAGAGGCCAAGGTGAAGGAGGGGTTAGCACAATCCCTGACTCCAAAGAAAAGGAGTTGAGGTACTTTTTTTCTTTGTGCACTGCACTCTGTGGAAAAGGCCAATTCCCCAGACTCTTCTCATGTCCCAAATGCAAACAAACCCTTTCCTACAGGAACTGTCAAGGGTATGTACCTAAGGTAATTCTGGAGCCTTTGGTAAATTTAGGAGGTGCTTAGTTTATTGTTGATTATTTGGGTGTTGTATCTTCTTGAAAAGGTGGTCTCCTTTGGGTGCCATCGGAAGAAGTGTTAGGGCTCATTTGGCAGGCATTCTCTTTCCTGGTGACAGTTTAGGATCAAGGGCTTATATGCAGAAAACAGCTAGCTGTGGTGATGGATACATGCCTTGTCTTGAGATTTCATTGGTCCATGTTAGATTCAATTCAGAAGTTGTTAGTAAGGGACTAGAGGTGGAATGCCCTGGGAACACTAAAATAAGATAAAAAATGTGATCTAACAGCAGTGAACTTCTGGACTGGATGGGCATCATCTCAGCACACAGCTTCATCTAGTAAATGGCTTCACCCCTCCTGGCTGCTGTGCTCATGCTGTGTCCACTTGGGCTGGAGTGTTCCCTAGACCAGCGTTTGGGGGGTGAGGGTGGTTTGTTCTCTGTTAGCTGCCAAAATGATTTTCCAGAAGCTCAGGTCTCACCAAATCATTTCCCTGTTCAGGAAACCCCTGGTTCTCCCCATTTCCCCAGAATAAATTATAAGCCATTCTAGGATTCCCAAGCCCTTCCCGGTTTGGTTTCTCACCACACATTATTCCTCTTCACCTGCCCTATTGTCCAGTCAGCCTGACGGTCTTGCTATTCCTCCCACACGACCCCCCTTTCCTTCTCTTCTGTCTTTGTGCTCCCCCCATCCCCCACCTTGCCCTCCATGCTGAGAAGTATCTTCTCCTATTCACTGGTTTCCTTCAAGGTGGGGCTGCCAAGCACCATCATTTACACAGAATCTTTCCTGTTCACACCAGCTGCTAGCTCCCACTCCCATGGCTTATATTATGGTATATAATAACTGATATGTGATATGATTTTATATATATATATAATAAATGGGAGAGTAGACACATAAGTTAGCGGTTATTAATATCCTTAGTCACTTTTTTTTTTTTTTTTGCTTTTTGGAGGAGGGAAGGAAAGGCAATTGTGGTTAAGTGACTTGCCCAAGGTCACATGGCTACTAAGAGTTAAGTGGCTAAGGCCGGATTTGAACTGATGTCCTTCTGACTCCAGGGTCAGTACTCTATTCAGTGTGCCACATAGCTGTCCCATTAGTCACTTTTTTAAAATATCAGAAAGCTTTGAGTTTCTTTTTTTCTGTGTCTTTATTGTCTATGTCTATCCTAGACATGCCTTATATATCAGTCTCACATTGTTCTCACAATTCTAAAGCCTTCAGCATAGGTCTCCTCTCTATAAACTTGGTCAAATCTGGCTGCTTTTCTTGTTTTCATTTTCTTTAAGGCTATTTCTTGCCCTTTGGCACATTGCAGAGACTGATGTCAGAGTTCAAGTGTGGAGATTCTACTGTCCTTGATGGGGAAAAAAAAAAAGTTAAAGAGCTGGTTAAAGTGGCTTCCATTTCTCTACAGGAATTTAGCTTGCCTTTCTGAAGGTATTAATAGGGAATAAACAGGTTTTCACGAGCGTAATTCAAAGATGAAAAATGTGAAGATCCCATTGTCCTTTTTGGTAACAAAGCAGCCCCTCCTTTCTTGGCTCTTCCAGTGAAGTTTCTCCTGTCCATGCATCTGCATCATTCAGGGGTCTTTAGAAAGTATAGCAAGGGAAATAATCCTGGTTGAAAACCCTCTGATAATCCCCATTACCCCAGCATGAAAACAGTGCTTTCCAAAGGCCTTCTCATCCACATAATGAGAGAGGCAGAGTCCAGCTTGAGGAGGGACTGATTCCCTGTGTGGGGTGAGGTCTTCCATATGCCTTGGATGGGGGCCGGGGGGGCATTGTTGAAGAAATCATGAGACTATCCTGAAGGAAACCAGTGACTACCCAAAGGAGCTTGTCCTCATCCTTTAGACATTGGAGAGATCAGCTGGATGAATCAATTACTCAAGATTTCAAGAGAATCTGAATAAATGCCCTATAGAACTTGTCCAACTGCATGTACATCCAGGGAAGACAGTACAGATGGACAGGGCACTTGACCCAGAGCTGAAAAGCTGGAGGAGAGAAGGCTGGGTACAATTATTAACCTTTTTTTTTTTTGACCCCAAGTTCACTGGAATTCATCTCTAATAAAGCCTTAATTAAGCCCTAAGAAATTACCTGTGAAGCCCCTCCTGGAAGTTTTTGCCTTTGGTCTTTTAATTGTGAAAGTCCTTGTTCAGGAGATCTCAGTGGGTGGTGGGTCTCTGGAAGAAGCCCCAGGCTCCCAAGGCCTGCACCCACTGCTTGTGGTAGAAAGTGAGTTTGAGATTGGGGCACATGAGCCACCTCTCACCACAGCAGTTTGGGGTGCTTCCTGGGCCAGGTAAACTTTTTTCCCCTTCTCTCCCCTTCCTGATTTGTGAAGAAAGGAAAGAATAAACCTTAGCAATGAAACCTCCAGCCTTGGGCCTCCTTGTTGAAGCATCCAGGGTACCTTGATATCCTTGTTTCATAGGCTTTAGAGATGAGAGATCTCTTAGAGACCAAATCTGTCACTGTGGTTTTACAAAGGGAGAAACTGAGGCCCAGCGAAGGAAAGTGAGATGACCCAGGTAGCAGATAAGAGTTATTCTTTGCACCCTGGTTTTAGAATCATGGATTTAGGGCTGGAAGAGATCTCATACCCTCATCGGCCCTTTTTACAGATCAGGAAACAGACCAGGAAGGTCCCAAGAACACAGGTGAGGGCACATAGTCCAATGTTCCAGGGGAGGGAATTAGTGCTAAACTACAGTAAGCATCACAGAAATTGACACCAGTTATGAGGTAGGTGATGAAAATGAGCCTAATGTAAGAGCAGGTAAAATAATGTGGGGAATACAACCAGAGAGCTTGACCTGGGGACTCCAACACTGATGAAGGCAGCTTGGCCAAGTGCAACAAAGCCTTGCCACTGTCAAAGAATCCAGAGGAGAAGTCGAAAACTCTCCCAGCCTGGCCTTTGGGACCGTCCACAGCAAGCAGGCAGCCAGCCTTTGAGGACTCACTGTCCTACAAATTGCCTTTCTCACTCTATTCCCAGTACAAACAACTAAGTTCCTTTTAGAAGACGATGTTTTTTTTTTTTAATGTATTATGGCAATTACATTACTGAGGGATAGTTTTTTTTGAACTGCTATTGAAAAATGTGTTTTTTTTAAAGGAATAAAAATTGATGCAAATTGAGAATTCATTTTGGCATCTGGGATTCCAGAAGAAGGTGGCAGCCCTCAAAGTTTGTCAGTACTCAAAGTTCTTTCCTTCCTAGTCTGACTCAACAAACTCCCTTTGATATAAATTAGATTCTAAAACAAAACTAACCAAAGAAAAAAATCCACTGTGATCTCAGTAAACTCAGTGCTCTGCTGCCATTGATCTCATGGTTGGGATCCCTCTGATACCACCGTGTGCTTCCTATTCTGGTCCTGTTCCAGCACCCGACACAGTGCTTGGCTCAAAGTAGATGTTTAGGACATCTTGTTGCTTGATCTACCCCCCGTTGGATGGGCAAACCATGCTTACCTGGCACTCCCCAGGCAGGAGATTTTGCCTCCTGCCTTCATGCCTCAGAGCAGGCTGAAGCCCACTCTCCTCTACTCCCCATGGCTGACATGATCTTCCTCCTCACCCCTGCTCCCCTCTTCCTTCAGAGCCTCGTTCCCACACCTGGGCATCTGTCAGGCACCTCTGGACCTGTTTGCTTTCCTTCCTTCTCCGAGGAATTTTGCATATTTCTCACACATGAGTTACATGACCTCCTCTCTGTGCATCATGCATTCCCTCCCGTAGACCACGAGCTCTTAGAAGCCTTGGTTTCATCGCCCAGGTCCAGTGACTTGCACATAGCAAGCACTTGATTCCTTGCCTGCTGAACTGGATTGAACCCTGGGCCTTGAGCCCGGGCCTCACTGACACTGGGCTGCTAGCGGCCCCCATCGCGGGTGCCTCAGCTTGCGGTTGGTCTAGGGGACTTCGGATTTGGTCCCCAGGGCTTTCACCTTTCCTTACTCTCTAGACCTGAGCTATTTTTCCCCTGCCCCTGTTTTTGTCACCTTCACTTGGTGACTTTTTCCCATATTGACTTCCTCTTTTGTCTTCTTCTGTATTCACGTACTGTAGACCACAAGAATGTGTTTTCTAGACTTTGTTTAAGGCAAAAATAATAAGACAAATTCAGAATTAGCATACTAGGGCAACTTAATTAGGATTATCTTAAATATACACCCCCAACATAATCCTCTTTTCCTCTTTTCTCTTTTGATGATTTCATCGTTTTCCATGTGTTTAAATGTCCCTTTGGGGTCTCCCCCAAGTTCCAATCACCATCTCTGAACACTCAGACTCCATCAGTGCAAGGCTGATCTCATCCCTGTCCCCGCCAGGCTCAACCTTCCTCCCCTCGCCACTCCCCGGGTTTGGCTGAAGGCGCCATCATTCTACCAGTAGCCCAGGCTTGAAACTTGATTGTCATCTTTGATTCTTTCTTCTCCCTCATTTCCCATATCCATTCCATTTTCAAAGGTTGCCCTGTTACCATTATCACTGTGAGGGTTTTCTGCCTCTACTCTTTCCCCCATCCCCTAAGTCCAGTCCTCCCTTCTACCTCTCACCTCTACTGTGGCAGTGGTCTGGTCATTGTCCCCCCAGCCTCGAGCCTTTGCCTCCTTCACATAAGCAAAAATGAGGAATTCTAAGGCACAGGCTTTAAGATGTCACTCCCATGCTCAGAATTTGTGAGTGACTTCCTCTCTTCTCTGACATAGAGATTTGGCTTAGCCTGCCATCAAAGGCTCCCCAGAATCTTCCCCAATTTCTCTACCAGCTGGGGCTTACGTTTCCTTTCACACACTTTCTTCTGGAGTCACAGTGTGCTGATATCTGGGCCCTGCCTCATTTGTTATTGGCTGCCTTTCCTGGGCTGTTCCTCCCCTACCCGTGCTTAGAAAAGACTCCCTCCTTACTTCTGTCTCCTCAAACTTTTCTCTTTCTGCAAGGTCTGTTCAGAGTCTGCCTTCTCCTTGGTGCTGCTCATCACTGCTCCATTCACGTGTCCTTACCTGGGTGCTGGGAAGTGTAATAGCAAACATGTAGGGCCTGGGGGTCATGTCAAGGGCATTGAGGTGGACAAGTACACAGAGAACTGAGCCCTGTAGTCTGGAACACTTGGGTTCCAATCCAGCTTCAGATGCTTACTGGTTGTGTGACTTTGAGAAAGTCATTAACCTCTGTCTCCCTCAGTTCTCCCCCCCATATCTCTCTCTCTCTCTCTCTCTCTCTCTCTCTCTCTCCCTCTTCCTCTCCCTCTCCCTCCCTCCCTCCCTCTCTCTCCCACCTCTGAAAACATCAGATCCTTTTCTGCCTCATTCATGTTGTACTTTGTCCATTTAATGTTCACTCGCTTCTCACGTTCCTGGACTCCTTGGAAGGGGGAAGAATTTGGAGGAAACTCCAAAATGCTTCCTAAATAGTTTGCTGCCCCACTCCCCCTTCTTCTCCTCCAGCTCTGAGTGCCCTACTCAGATCTCCCTTTGTTCTTTCTTGTTATCATTGCTTTGGCTGCAGGGAGGTTCCCTGGCTTGTCTGGGGGTCCACAGACACTGTGCCACAGAGCTGAGCCTGGAGCCCACTGTTCTCATAACCCCGTCATGGCTGAGGTCCCCATCATGCGGACCATGCTACTTTGGAACGTGGAACAATTTCCAGCATGCCTGGGTCAGCATAAATCCAGATGTGAACAGCTAAAGCAGGGCTCCTGCCAAGCACATAATGAGTAGCACATGTGTGAAGGCTGGCCATCCTCTGTCCTGGAGAGCCCCTGTGACTATTCGCTGCCTGGAGGGGAATCACAGCATGTCCAAGCTAAAAGAGCAGGAGGGATGATTTACTCCAACCTCCTCATTCTTCATTTGAAAACAACAAAAACCAAAATCAAAAACCCCAGACTGTAGCCCAGAGAGGCTAAACTACTGGTCCAAGGTCACCTGGCTTGTCACTGTCATGCTGAACTTTGAAGTCTTGAGGCACTGGGCCTGGAGTCAGGACGATCTGAATGCAAATCCATACTAAAGATTCTTTCTAGCTCTATGTGACCCTGGCCAAGTCACTTAATCTTTGTCTGACTCAATTTCCTCACCTGTAAAATGGGGACCATGATCATACCTACTTCCTAAGGTTATTGTGAAGATACAATGAGAATACTCATGAAGTCCTTAGCGAACTCTGCAGGTATATATAAATTTTACCATTTCTGTTACTATTACTCTTACTAATACTGTTGCCATGCTGGCTCCCTGGTTCTGCCTAGTGCATCCAACCATGACTCTGCAGTTTTTTTGGACGGTGACTAGTGATGGCAGGTTATGTCGGAACCAGATGCAGGGCCATGAAATGTTTAGAGCTGGAAGAGATCTCATCTAGTAACTTCATTTTAATTATTTTTAAGAAAACAAAACCACTCATTCAGAGCTTAGTGCAAGGGCACTCTGGGAAGCCTTTCCTGATCTTCCCATGTGCTTGAGCCCTTGTCTGTCTTGCAGGGTCAGATGGGATCACATGTTCCAAAGTGTTTGCACAGTGCCTGCCACAGAGTAGGGCTATGGGAACGCTCATTCACCTTTGCTGTGCTTTTTACTTTCTATTATCTGCATACATTGTTTTTGCCCAATGGAGTTCCTTGAAGGCTTGAACTTTTTTTTAAAATGTATTTCCACCTTTGAATGTGGTGCCTGCCCCATTGTAAGTGCCAAATGCATGTTGTCAGAGTGAAGGGAATGAATGAGCACATGTGGCTGATGAATGACACTGTTTACGGAGCACGCAGGTATTTACCTGTGTCCTTCTTGAACTTTCTCCCTTTTCTAACTCGAACCAAGGCTGCTGGATCTCATTGGTGCTCACCCCAGTGTATGCCTTCATCCCCATCTTCCCACAGAGTGATAGCTGCCTCAGTCTACCCATGAAGAAACTGCAGCTCAGATAACTGAATTGCCTTCCTCAAAGTGGAAAGCGTCAGAATTTCAAACCAGGTCTTCTGAGTCACGATTCAAGGCTTCTTCCACTGTGCCCATTTCCTTCTCAGCTGTCTAGTCTATTGTTGAGGGTCCCTGAGTCTTGAAAAATGCCCTACCTTGGCCAGCCTGGGGCCAGTGAAGGGAGAAGGAGAACAGAGAGCAGGCATCCCCTCTGGGATGGGGGAACACTGCATTTTCTTGCTTGGCTTGTCTTCATTTCTCAATAAGCTTATTCCCAAGCATTTACACACCCTCCTCCTCCTCCAGCCCCATGTGTGTGTTATCCTTAATTCCCTGCAGTGTGGATATTCTCTCACTGGCTTCCTTCCCTTTATTACTTCATTTCTAGAGGAAGGGGGTGTGTGGGGAGTGAGTTTAAAGCCAGGATCCTGCCGCTTAATCAGTTATTTTCCTCTTTTAATGAGGGTGACTATTGTGAAATAAGTAATTATTAATTACTCCAAACTAATGAAATATTGTCATTTCCTTGCCCAAAAACATATGGAAGAAAAGGGAATGCATATGGGTATTTTTAGGAAAGCATATTGAGGAATGGACAAATCCTGGTGGTGCCAATCCGCGGAGCTGGCTGGCTGAGACCACTGCCACTCTGACTGGCACTGAAGTCTTTGCACTTTTTCAATCGTTTTCCAAGGTAACATCTGATCAGATGCCACATGTTGCTATGAGGAGAATAAAGGTCCAAACGTGAGAAGGTGCTATGGCCCCTTTCTCTGTGTAGAAATTATTCCCTGCCTTATATCTTCAAAACTTTGAGAACATTTTTTATTTGCCTGCCTCTCTCTAGTGATTAGGGCTGAGTACTGGGTATGATTCATAGGGTTTTAAAGAGAGAAGAAAACTTGAGATTGCCTAGAAACTGGAGGAGATAGCCCCAAAATCTCTAGGTTCATTAGAAAAGAGGCTTGAATCCACAATTATAATATTTAGAAGGTATAAACATAAAATTATACACTTGGTTTCAAAATGTCAACTTAGCTTAACTTAGTACCTGGTACATAGTAAGTGTCTAATGCTTGTTGACTGAAAAGTACAAGATGGCTGAAGTATGGCCTGACTACAGTTCATTGGAAGAGACATTGCATGTCCAGCCAGAGTTTACCATATGATGCAGTCACTAAGAAGAACAACGTAATCTTGGTCTCCACGGAGAAGTGGAACGTCCAGGCTTTATTCTGGACCAGTAAGACTACATCTGCAGCAGAGGCTCCATGTTTTAGAACAGGGCATGGATAGATTGGGGGGGGGGACGGGGATCCAGTGGAGAATAAACAGGGGAATGGAGTGGACTGACATTGTGATTGGTTGTATGCATCAGGCTTTTTACTCTGCAGACTTCAAGGCTCAGGAGAGTTATGGTATCTGTCTTCAAGTATTTGCAGAGATGTCATGAGGAAGAGAAAATAGAAGCTTTTTTTCCCCCTCTAGCTTAGTTTTAGAGGGCAGAAGTATGAGAAATGGGTAGACATTACACAGTAACCAACTTAAGACGAACAACAGTAGCAGGAGGGAAGCCCTTCTGAATAATGAGAGCTATTCCGAAGTTGGCTGGGCTGCCTTGGTGGAGACACAGTTGCCACTCATTGGAGGTCCTCGACAAACATCAATATAACTTTCCTCTGTGTGTGTGTGCGTGTGTGTGTGTATGTTTGTCTAAGTCTGAGACTCATCATTGTGAGCTACTCCCAAAGTGGAAAATTCTTATTTTTGATGAAGACCAATAAATTGCTTTGGGAGCCCCGAGGGGTTTAATGATTTGTTCAGGGTGTACAGGTAGTGTATGTCTGAGGTGGGAATTGAGTACAGGTCTTCCTAATGTCTACTTTCTCCTTTACACCATCAATGAAATCAGCACCAATGATATAGAATCATTATTTATGAATAGCTAGCAGTACTTACAGATTAATAAACAGATAGATAGCTATGTATCCATAACCTCCCTCCCCACCCCAAAAGAACAAAGGAAAGTCAGAATCCTAAGGGGGAGGTGAATCTTTCCCTGCATGTGGTCCTAAAGGAGCCCACCATTTTTCTGTCCTTTCACATGCACACACACACACACACATACACACTCTCACACACACAGACATATACACACACACCCACTCTCACACACACACCCCGAGCATTCAGTTTAAAATATACACTTTTGCTTGTAAAGTTCATTTCTTCTCTTTCCCCATTTTCCTCTTTGGCTCCCATGTTTTTCTTCCCTTGGATTTTACTGGGACTGTTCTCAGGTGTCTTGTCCCAGAACAGAGCTCTCTGTACAGGACTTGGGGATCTTTAGAGGAAAGGTGATCTGCAAATGTGTGAAATGCATTTCAAAAACAGCTCATGATCTATGGCACTTGGTATTAAGCAAGACGATATTAGTGAGGTTTGCCTGCTGTGAGGAAATGTGGCAGCTGCGCATACATATTGGGAGCGGGTGAACACTGAGTTGCCATGACACTCGTGGGCTCTGTTGAGATCAGCTTTTCTCTGAAGGACTCAGTGACCTTGACCTTTGTTCACTCCACGGAAGCTGTTGCTGTGATTCCAATTTGTGCCCCATCTTGAGCAACATATTAAGGGGCTGAAAGACGCTTTGGTCTCTGCATTTCAACTAGGACTTAGACCCCTTGGTTTCTTGCTCATTAGCACTTGGCCCAGAGTAGAGATCTTCCACAGGTCAGAGGTGAAGAGCTTCCTCGTGTCTCATTTCTTAAGCGGGGCAGAGCAGGACCTCTAAGTGTCAGCAAAGGAAGGGAAGGCTTGGAGAAGGCAGAGGAGAGTAATGGCAGACCCCAATGGCCTTCCGCTGCCTCACATCCGTCTCTTTCCTATGCTTCTTTCTATCATTTCCTTTCTGGCCTGGCTTTCACCAGTTAAACATACCTCCCAACTCTTTTCCACAGCAAATCCTACATTCCCCTGTTCTGTACATTCGTGCGGCCCATAGTGTTGAATCTAGACAATGATGATCATTTCATAACATTTATATAGTGCCTTCTATGTCCCAGGCTTTGTGCTAAGTGCTTTGCAAATATCTCATTGGATCCTCCCAGCGACTCAGGCAGGTAGGTAGTCATTAGTGTTTCCATTTTCTAGCTGAGGAATTGGAAGCACACAGAGGTTCAGTGATTGACCCTGCATCACATGGTTGGTAATTTTCAGAGGGTGGGTTTGTACTTGAGCCTTCCTCTGGGTCTAGTGCTCAATCCACTGCGTCATTGGTAAACAATGATAGAGGGATACAAGCCAGTGTTTTTATCGCTCATCTACTATGTGCCACACAGTAAGAATACAAATACAAGCCAAAAAAAAAAGACAGTCTCCACTCACAAGGCACTTCCACTTTAATGGAGGGAGACATAACATGAAGAGAAGGGGTGGGGAGAATTTCAATATCGTTAGTAAGCAAGCTGAGAAGAAGGGCAAAATAGCAGAGCCAGATTTAAGACAAGTCTGCAGAACTGATTAAGACCATACCATATTTCATGTACTCTGCTAATCCCTGGGCAGATGAAGACAGGCAGACAATCTCTGTCCCCAAAAGCTCACATTCTCCTGGGATCGAGGTAGCCATGGCCTGAGTGCCTCATGAAATAGGGGTTGAGGCCAGGGACTTAGCAGTCAGAAGAGACAGCTAAGGGTGAGAGATAGCTAAAGGCTGGATGCATCTCCAGGGTGGAAAGGCTGTGGGCCAGGAGGTGGAGAATTCCAGGAGAGAAAGTTATCCTTGTTCCTTCCTGTGTGAAGATCCCTTTTTCCTTGAAAGCCTGCCTCATATAATACTTTCTACTTGAGAAGTGCCCTTATTCCCACTTACCCAAACCCTCAGCAGTTAGTACTACAGACTTGTGGTATTACTTTGTATTTCCGTTTTTTCTACTCCCCTCCCCAGTAGATTTTATGCTCCCTTAGAGCAACCACTACTAATTAGCTAATCAGTCAATCACTGTTCCTGTGTAGCCTTGACAGAGTAACCTGCATTGATAAGTGTTTAATAAATATCTCTTCATCTTAATTAAAAATAAAAGTATAGTGGAGTAGGAAGGAGAAGAGAGGAGAGGGAGCAGGTAGGCAGAGGTCAAGAAAACAGAAGGTGTCATATGTTTGCTGGTACTACAGTCCATTGTATTTCCACACAGTGGTCTACATTGTACACTCCTTATGAAGAAAATGAGAGACTGAGTTTCCCCTTGGGAGAAGGTGTGATAAGTTCAGAAGGCTGTCCAGATGAGCCTGGGAGCTGCTCACTCCGCCCTAGAAGTCAGCACTTTCCCCCTCCCCAGGCTGTGGCCAAAGCGCTGTTGTCCCAGTTGGCTTGCCTCAGTTGAAAAGTCCCCTTCCCTAGTGCTGTGTCCTCATTTTCTTCCCCCCTCCGCCTTTGCCACCATGGTCTCTTTGTCTCAGGTTCTCTCCAGTATATACCTCAATGCTTCCTTGAAATGTTGGGCCAGTTCTATTCTCTGCTGGTCCTGGTGATACCATGACAAAAACAGAAACAAAATTAAATAAATACAAAAAAAAAACCAAACCAGTCTCTAGAGGCCCTCCCATGTTCTTGGTTATGTAAGTCAGACGTTGAGGATTTATTAAGAGCCTACTATGTTGCCAGGTACTTTGGTGAGGGCTCAGAATATAAAGAAGGGCAATGCCCTTTCTGCACCCAAGGCATTCACCTTCTAATTTTACTTCTGATGTGTATCATAATAAAGACTTTCTGCAGGAAACTATTAATGATGATTTTTCCCTTATGTAAATAAATGCAAATAAAGATAAAATGATAGGAACAAATTAAGAGAGTATATACATATATATATATATATATATATATAATCTCCAGGGCATCAATTTTAACACCATGTATTTAAAGTAATGTAACCACACACACACACACACGTGCACACGCACACAACATACTAAGCAATCAACAAGAATTTATTCAGCGCCTCTTGTGTACTAGAGCTTGATTTACACATGAGGGATATACAAAGGCAGAACTAAAATAGTTTTTATCATGGAGTAACTCACATTCCTTTGGGAGAAACACTCTGTACTCTTAAGTAGGAAACATACAATCAATCAATCAGCAAGATTTATGAAGCCTCTGCCAAGGGGCAGAGAGTGTGTTAGGCACCAGGCTTACGAAGACAGTGAGTCCAACTCTCGACTTCAATAAGTTTACATTCTAAGTCAATGAGTCAACCAGGATCTATATGAGTATGTCCAGAAAATAAAATGGAGAATAAATGCCAAGGGCTACATCGGTCTGGGTCCAAGCATTGTTTAAGTGATTACTCCATGATAGGTAGCAAGTGGTGGGATTTAAGGTGGAAAGAAGCAGAATGCACTGGCCCCTGAGGGGATCAGTAAAGCCTCAGGTGAAAGCTGGAAGGAGGCAGTGCTGCTCTGAGTTACAGCTGAGGAAGGAGTGAATGCCAGGCTTTGGACACATTGCTTGGTCAAAGTCAGAGTGAGGAGACGTGGAATATCTCAGGTCAATAAAAGCTAGGGGACAGAAGTGCTTGGGCTGTTGGAAAACATGGGGGATATTGCATTGTAAGCAGAGGAAAGAAGGTAGGTTGGAATTAGGCTTTGAAATGCTTTAAAAGAGAAGAAAGAGAAGAAGTGTCAGATCTCTGAAGCAATAGGAAGCCACAGGTTGAGATATACAATGGCCAGATCTGTACTTTAGGAACAGCATTTGTGCTTCTGGGTGGAGAATGATGTCTGGGGAGTGAAAACTTGAAAACTTCTTAAAATGGATCTTATAAATTGGTGTCAGTTCTGACTGTCTTCTTCACC
>NW_027185759.1:8328733-8376557 GCF_028583685.1 Petaurus breviceps papuanus | reverse complement strand
CCCCTCCCCTCTCCTCCTCTCCCCTCCCCTCTATTTTCTGCTGTCAATCAGCAGCAAGCCCTTTTCAGGAGTCTTTGGAGCTCCAACCTTGCTGGCCACTTTCGTCCCTCTCTTCTTCACTTTGGCATTTGCCAAATAAGGATAGGTACATTTGAATTGCCCATTCCCCATTTCCTTGTTACTTCCCATTGGGGAAGATTTTTGAGGTGAGACTTGAGCCTGCCTCTCAGCCACTGAGGGATAGTGGCCGACTTCCTTGTTGTTTGGCATCGGGGAAGATTTCTGTGCCTGGACTTGAGTCCACCTCTTAGCCAGTGGGAGAAGGGATAGCTGGGGGAAGGGGGTTGGATTGCATTAGGGTAGAAATTCTTCTTCTGCCTTTTGTAACCTGCCTCTTCCTCATGATCAGTCATGGGGAAGACCACCCTCTTTTCCTGGGGAAGAGAATAAATTCTTGTTCTCATCCTAAGAGATCTCTGTGTTCTTGATTAAAATTTGTATGAGGTTTTTCATCATAAATGATGGTTTGGAGTGGGAAAAGACTGGCGGCAGGGAGACAATGAAGAGCTCATTTAAAGGTATACTTATATGTGTTCTACACAGCGAAATGCTTCCATTTGGGCGCCGCCACCAGGAGTTTGCTGCTCTCTCAATCAGCCGCATTTGTTGGATAACATCCATCATATTTTTAGATACCTTCTGCATAAATGGTCAAATACCTGCTCACAAGAGAGTGGAGGTGAATGTTAGCAGGATTTATGAGGCAACAGCTATAACAGCTCCCCATGCTCCTCGTTAGAAAGAGAAATATGAAGTACTTTCCTTCCTTGGTGACTTAAACTAGTGACATGCAGAATGTAGGAGAACAGTATTTTTTATTCTCTGAAAATTCTCTCCCTTCCCTGTCTCATTCCCTCCCTCCCCCTCCCTTCCCCTCCCCTTCGCTCCCCCTCTCCTTCCTCTCCCCTTCCCTTTCCCTCCCCTCCTCCTCCCTCCCCTTCCCCTCCCCTCCCCCTCCCCCTCTCCCCTCCTCTCCTCTTGGACTCCAAGTTAAGCAGCCCTCCTCTAGGGCATTATGCTTCTTAAACCACTTAATCAATATTTCTTCCTGGATCCTCACAGTAACCCTACTGGGGCCTCCATTTTGCAGATGAAGAATCAGACTCAGGGAGAGGAAGTCCGGGGTTGTGCTTGGAGTATAAGCAATGGAATTCAAGTCCAGCTCTCCTTCTCTTTGGTCTACACTGCTGTTCCTCTGAAAGGCATTTTTTTTAGCTGGACACCTGCATGACGTTGAACAGATTTCTTGCCCTCTCTGGGGCTCAGTTTCTCTTTAAGTGTAATAGCACTAGACTTCTAGACAGAGGACCTGCATCTGAATATTGCCTTCCACTCCCTGGGTGACTTTGGGAAAATTCCATAAATAGATTGTATGTTACCCTGGTGAAGACCAGAATTCAAATCTGGCCTTAGACAGTTCCTGGCTTGGTGACTCTGAGCAAGTTACTTAAATTCTACCTGCCTCAGTTTCCCCATTCATCAGATGGGGATAACAGCACCTCCTTGTTGTCTTGAGACCCAAGTGAGATTTTTGCAAAATGCTTTGCCATGCTTGGACCATTACATAACTATCCACTGTGGTTAGAATGGGGGTGTCACTAGGGTCAGTTCTTAGCCTCTCTAAAACGAGAAGCTTACATCTGAATGCCTCTCCAGGTGCCTTGATCTTGGTCTCAGTGGACAAATGAAGGGCTTGGGTCTCATGATCTCTTCAGGACCCTTCCTTGGTCTTCTAGTAAACAGAAAGAGCACCTGAATGCAAGTCCTCTGGAGTTATATCCCCCCCCCCCCCACTCTTTGGGTCCTCTGAAAGACAGGAGATTGTGGCATTGAATATGCCCTCATGGCTGATCAGAGGACTCTGTGGAAGGACATGATTCACTCTGGCGAAGTGACTTAGGCTGTGCATTTCCTAAGAGCTGAAATGCAAAGAATATTAATTTTACGTGGCATAAATTCATTTCAGTAAGTGCCCTTAATGAACTTTTTTTTGTCTTGAAAGGATTCAAAACGTCCTTGGTTTCTCTGCATACGGATATTAATAACCAGTTTTATATTAGGAACAATTAAAGCCTAACTTCATGCTATAAAGCCTTGCCCAAGGTGAAGGAATGGGTCAGGAGGCAGCCGAACTTCAAAGCGCTACCTGGGGCTCCCGGCAGGAAGAGCCATCCATCCTGACCCATAATTAATGCTCACTCCAGCATTTGGAAAAAAAAACAGAGGCAAGACAATCTTTCTCTTTTTCTCACTGCTTGATGTGAATGTGTCAGAATCAGCATCACTCCCCTCTGAGATGATGTGAAATCCATTCAGTTGAAGGAAGTGCATCCAAACATTTGAGTGAGGTGTGGGAGACACGTAACCTCCATGACTCTGGTTACTAACTCATACCAGGAATTCATGAGGCAGCAAGTGGTCGGGAGGAGTGAGGCGGGGAGAAGAAAGTGTGTTAAGGAGAGAGAGAGAGAAGGCGTTGTTGGGGGGGGGGTAGACATTGTGAGACACATTTGATGTAATAGTCATATGATTAACAAACTGTCACATCAAACTTTCCTGCTAAGTGGGAATGCACTGACACTTCATATTTTTAAAGCTGACATTTTGATTCATTACTGTAAATAGCACTTTGTGTTAAATATTGTGACAAAGAACAGATAATATATTATAGATATATGGGAGTGTCATATAGATGTGTGTGTGTATGTGTTGACTGAGCTCTTTGACTTTGAGGAGACTCAGAACTTTCCATGCTTTTGAGCTTTTGGCTGACTGAATGAAGGCAGAGGTTGCCTGCAGGGGTGGGGAGAGGGGTGCTCTATATGACCTGTCCTTTGGATAGGAATCCTGTACTTAATTCTGTAAGCTGACCCGGGAGCCCCAATGTGACTGATCTTGCTGTTGGACCATTTCCAAGTTTTGATATGGTTTTGACGAGCCCAAGCTTGACCTTCGCTGAAGCTGATCTGTTGTTGAGATGCCAATAGTGGTTAACTTCTCTCTTCCCATAGCTATTCCATCTCTTTCATTCCTTAATCAAAGATCTTGGTGAGTTGCCAGGGCCCAGCAGCCCAATGGGAAAAGAGGTTGTGCAGCCTTAGATGGTTTGCTTTGGTCCTTTGTTTCTCAAAGTTTTCCTAGATTGTGGGATCTGTTGAAACCTGTTTTCTGAAGGTAGAAGTTTCAATAATTCACCAACCTTTTCACAGTGAGGCATCGGGGACAGCAACGTTTCACGGAGGAGACATTGCTGGCTTGGATCACCCTGCAGACTCTTCCTCCTTCTGTGACTCCGGGCAAGTCACTTACTTGGTCCAGGCTTCAGGTTCCTTATTTGTGAAATGAAAGCCTTGGCCTTAGTGGTCTCAAATGTCTCTTTGAGTTCTAAATCTATTACATAAGATAGAGAGAAAGAAGGATTTCAGTATATCAAACTAGCTACCAAAAACACTTGGAATCAGTCATTCAGTCACCAGTCACTAGCCTGTGATCTCCACTATGAGGGTTAAAGGAAGGTCTGTGTGACGGCATCTGAAGTCATAGTGCACACTTACTCCTGAGGACAATCATGCTCATCTCAATCCGTCATTTGTCAAATGTTTGTGGAGTGCCTACCATGTGCTGACATTGGGTCCTAGACCCAGCAGCTGAGCATTGAAGCCCTGAAATCTGTCTCCAATGCCCATTCCTGGTGCTGTAGAATGATAGATTTTATAGGCTGTCAGAGTAGGAAAGGGTTGTTAGAGGCCCCTGCCAGACCATGGGTCCGCTCTGCCTAATCCCCAGCAAGCAGTCATCCAGTCCCTGGGGGCAGACCTTCAGGAAGGTCTGGTCCACTCGTTTCTCTTTGGCATCTCCGCTCTTCCTAGGAAGGTGCTGTTGGGTCAAGCCTAAACCTGCCTTTGGGACTGTGATTACTTTTCCTTCTGCCTTCCAGGGCCAAACAGAAATAGTCTAATTCATCTGCCACTGACAGGTCCTCAACAAGCCTCGATGTCTTTTCTTCTCTGTGCCAAACACCCCTACTTCCTTCAGGTTCCTTGCCAGCAAGGACCATTTGACTTGTCTCTGTATCCCCAAATCCTGAGGACAGGATTTGGCATATGCCTCATCATTAATAAATGCTCACTGATTGCCTGAATTGATCCTCAGAAGAGGAGACCTGAAAGGCACCCAAAAATGATGTGGTACTTCCTAGTTGTGTGACCCTGGCCAGGGACAGCACACAGCTGGTTCTGCTGTGGATCAGAAGCAGAGCTTGTCTTGCTGTGGGTGTGTTCTTGGGTTCTCTCCAGGCTGCTGGATCTTTCATTTTTCTATTGGTTTGCAGATGGCAGGACATGATTGAGAAACAGATTGGGAGCATATGTCTTTTGGATTCTGGAATTCGTCTGAGAAGTGCAGACCCCCAGATGCAGGATTGTCCTGGAAGCCCATTCAGGGAACCACTTGGGTTTAACAGAAAGTAGGCTGGATTCGGAGTTAGGGTCAGTGTCTTGAATCTCCATTCTGCTGCTTAAACTTGGGCAAACCTGGGCACGGCATTTCACAGAGTGAAAACTCAGGTTCCTCATCTGTAAAAACAAGGCGTTTGAACCACACAGACTTCTGAGTCCAGGTCTGACCCTCTGAGCTCCCCTACAAAAGGCCACATTGTCTATCTGTGGAGCAGACTGATGGCGATTTGGGCAGGGAAGCGAGGGGCAGTCTATAGTCTAGATTCTGCTGGAGGAATCTGCACATATTAATTGAAAACATAGATGTATTGAAACATATATTAAAATAATATTTATGTATATGATATGAACCATATTCTGGGGGTAAGGCACATGAACACTTATGAGTGTGTGTGTGTGTGTGTGTGTGTGTGTGTGTCTCTGTGTACAGCCACACACTCAGTAGACAGTAAACAGGACGAGTCAGCATTGTTGGGTAGCAAGAACCCTAGATCTGGAGGCAAAAAGGCCTGGCTTTGAAGGCCGTCCTCGACACCAGCTCTCAGGTGAATCACATACCATCTCTCACTATAATTTTTGTCATCTATAAAATAGCAATAATGATGTTTTCATTGTTCATGTGCCCTTCAAGGTTCTTCTTCTTTTTTTTTTTTTTGCTTTTTGGAAGGGGGAAGGCAGGGCAATTGGGGTTAAGTGACTTGCCTAAGGTCATGTGTCTAAAAAGTGTTAAGTGTCTGAGGTTGGATTTGAACTCAGGTCCTCCTGACTCCAGGGCCAGTGCTCTATTCACTGTGCCACCTAGCTGCCCCTCCTTCACGGTTCTTGTGAGCATCCCGTGATGTCACATATGGGCCATCTACAGTCTGCCTCCTTTAGGGTCCTGTCTGTGTATCAGCTGACATGTTTGCCATTCTCCATTGGGTACCAGAACATGGTGCTATAATCGCATGGGCTGACCTGAGCCTGGGCCTGTCTCCCACCTTCTGCTGTCTATGCTGAACTCAGGTTCTATTGAGCCGGGAGCTACTTTCCATTCTCCTTGTCCCCAAAGAGGGTGATACAGAAAGGGGAAGCTGCCTTGAGCTGTGTGGCAGACAGAGGACATTCTGTGTCATTTAGAAAGAAAGCTGTGCCCCAGAGAGTGAGTTGGAGAAGGAGAAGTATAACTTGAGGAGAGGGTTGAGGAGCCCAACCCTGGCAAGTCCCAGGGCTAGAAACACAAAAACAGAAACATTCTGGAAAGTCATGGCATCTGACTGAGAGAGGGCATCAAGGGTTGGTTTCAAGGGGATGAGACTCCTGGAGGGATCCCTGGGACAGTGTCCAGAAGGTGGGACCACCCTGATCATCTTCTGAAAGTCCATGGCAATCTTTGGTATTGCTTTCTGAAGTGAGCACAGATCTGCAAGGTGACTTACAGTGACCATGACTAGCCAAGACACACCCTGGTTGTGTCTAAGTCAGTTCTAATAGAGAATCAGTTTTACAGATTTCTAGAGAAGGAAGGAACTCAGTGGTGGTCTAGTTTAGTCCAAAGCCTAAAGGAACCTCCATCCCTCTGTACCTGAGAAAAGCAGTCACCCACCATCTGCTCGTGGCGCCCACTGACTTCTGGATGGTTCTCACCTCTTGGGAAGATTTCATCTAAGCCACACTAAGGATTCCCCTCCCCCCAGCTCATCCTGGACCAGCATTCTGTTGTAACGTAAAGACCTTTCCTCAATCATGTCTCTTCCCACTTTCTGCAAGAGAACATTTGCCTTGGCCCTGGCTAACCATTAGAGCCTGGTCCTGTACCCCTCCTTGGGAATCTGACTCCTCCACTCCTGCCAGGCTTGCAGTGCTCCCCCTTTCTGCTGAGTATTCATTACCTCTCCACTTGTTTTTTCTATTTTTCTCAAGGAGAATACTTTTCCTGCCTGCTTCCTTCCATGCTTCCTCCTGTGCCCAGATCTAGTTCCTCTGGAAAACCTTTTCTACCCCACCCGCATTTTCTGGGAAGTCTATACTTCCATGCCGTTGAGCATTAGAGCCCTCGTGAATGGAAGTTTCTTGAAAGCACGTTTTGTCTGATTTTCTGGTGTGTGTGCTCCCAGCAGAGACAATCTGGGGACTATAGTAGGCACGTAATGAATGCTTGTGGATGGGTTTATTGATTGTTAAGGATGTGTGTATCGTGTTGGTTTGATGGGCCTTAGTGCAGGTGAATAGAAGGTCCTTGAAGGCAGAAACTATGTCTATTTTTTATTACATCATCCCTAGCACTGAGTATATATCAGACATTGAATAAATGCTGTTGAGTAGATTTGAACGTTCTTCCTCTGATAGAATATGGCCGAGACTTGTGCAAAGTCACAACCTTGGAAGATGCTGGGGCCCTGAGGAGCACTGGAGAGAGTTTGCCCCAGGGCTTGGATGCTGTTGAGAGGGCAGCCATCCCATTTGGGGGATTTCACACTCACCATCCAGACTAGGAATTTTTAACCTGAGGTCTGATATTAAATCATATCCATACTTGGATATGATTGTTCTCCTTCGTAATCTTCTGTATTGTGTTGTTATGTATTTAAAAACGTGATTCCGAGAAGAAGGTTCATAGACTTCACCAGACTGAGTAACCAAAATATAAAACACCACTGATGTAGACCCAGAGAATCAGAATCTTAGATTATCAGCTTTCCCTCAGAAGCTGCTTCATCCAACCGACCTCTGACGAAGAATCTCTTCTTTGCCATCTCTCAGAATTGGGAAGTTCAGCCTTTGGTAGCTGGGGGCACAGTGCATAGAGTGCCTGGTCCTAAGTCAGGAGGACCCAAATTCAAATATGGCCTCAGATACGTACTGCGTGTGACCCTGGGCAAGTCACTTAACCTCTGTTTGCCTCAGTTTCCTTGACTGTAAAATGGGGGCAATAAGGACACCTGCCTTGCCAGGCTGTTGTGAGGGTCAAACGAGCCAATGTTTGTAACAAGGGCTTAGCAGAATCCCTGGCATGTAGCAGGAGCTCCATTAACACCTCTTCCCTTCCTTTCCCCCTCCTCTGCTTGACTCCATTGGTAGAGAGGCCATTAGCTCCAAGAGCAGCCCACTCTCCTAAGCCCATGCCTCCCAAGGCAGCCCATTGCACTTTGAGGAAGCTCTGATTATTGGCGATTTCCTCCAGGCATTGGCCCTCAACTAGCCTAGCTGGCACATCCACCTTTTGCTCTCAGTGCTTCCTGTTGGGGCCCAGCAGAAAAGGCTTGGCCTTCTAACACATGACTGGAATCTGAAGACCCTTACTGTGATGCCACAGGCTGAGCGGCACCGACATAAGGCCCTCTGTCCACCTGTTCACCTTCTTTTGGACAGTCTCTTTAGAAATGTCCCTCCTCAAATGCCATTCCCAGATCCATGGCTCCAGCACCTCACCAGCCTGGGTATCATCTATCTTTTGGTAGGCTGGTAGCAGATTGGCACATTGGCTGTGTCACCACTGTGGCCTGGGGAGGGCACCATATCTAAGGAGATCTGAGAGCGTAGGACCAATGGGCATATGTGCACTGTGGATCCAGGGGAATCATTTTCAAGTTGTATTGGTCTTTCTTGTGTCTTAAGTGCAGAAGAGAGATGTGGTGCATCTGAATCTCTGACTTTGCCCCTCATCCCCACGTCCATTCAGGTTCTGTTAAGGCCATTCTACTATTGGCTGCCTTGTTCATTCCAGACAGGAAAAGTCATTATTTTCAGATTTTGTTTGAGGTCCAACTGTTTCTTAAATTATTATTACAATTATTATCTACTTTTTTTCTAGCTGATGGGAAGGGAAATTTAACAGATGTGTGATTAGCAGGGCATGAAATTAAAAATGTTTTTGCACAGAAGCAAGAGGATGTTTATTACTAATTCCTGGTCTGAGAATTAAGCATCATTTAGGTTGGCCACAAGACGTTCCCTCTCATCACTGAAGTTCCATTTTCTTTTCTTTTTTCCCCATAAACAGTTCTTGGTTAAAAGGTATTCCCCCTCCTCCCTGCGCCCCGGAAAGTTCAGCTCCTCTCCCTTCCATGAAAGGGTGGGGCCACACTAGGGGTGGTGACAGTAAGGTAACTTAACCACATTGCTGTCAAATAGAGAATAGAAACACAGCCAGAAGATGGGCACTGTTGCTTCCCCTGAGCCAACTGGCCAACTTCTATTTCGGGGGAAAAGGTCCTTCCTTCATGGGGGCTTGCAGTGATCCATTTATTAGATTCCTGTGACATCAGTCGGTCTATATACATGCATGCATTGAGCTTCTCCTGTGTGTCAGACACTGTTCTAGGTGCTGTGGATGCAAACATGAAGCCTCAAGCAATTCCGACTCTCTGGGAGTTTAGATTCCAGTGGAACATGCTGGGCACTGGAATAGGTGTGGGGCGACCAACACGCTCAGCCTGGGGAGACACATTCTCAGGTGCAGAGAGATTCCAAACCAAAGGTGCAAAGACCAGGCCGCCGGGTGCCCAGGAAAGGCATCCTGGAAGACGGAGCCTCTGAAGGGGGCCTTGGAGAAGTCCAGACGCTGGCACAGCTGGCACTTCCCTCAGCATCTCCCTGCCTCCCCAGCACCTTGCCAATGTGTGCTTCCTTATTCTTCAAAGGCTTCCACTGTTTGATTTTCAATGGATTCGGTTTTTGCTCTCTTTTGTTTATAAATCACCTACATTTCCTTCTACAACTTTTTTCCTGCCTTATCCCAAAAGGCCTTCTGGTACCACAAGGAAAAAAGAAGGGACACACACACACACACACACACACAGATACACAGAGACTGAGAAAGGAGGAGGAAGAAAAGAAAGGAAGAAAGAAAAAGAAAAGAAGAAAAGATGAAGCGGAAAAATAATTAGCAAAGCTAATGAATACATTAAAATGTTTGGCATTATAAGCCACATCTGTATAAGCCACTTTGTATATCCACAACTGTGACTCTTTGTAAGTTCCCAGGCAGGCTACCCTCCCTCCACCATCTCACAATGGGTCGAGTTGAAACACTCTGCATAGCAGTGTTTACCGGACCTTCTTTCCCCTTCTCTCTGGAAGGTATTTCATAGCTTCCTTTGTGGAGAGCACGCTGCCATCTACCATAAATCTTCCCTTAGCCAGGGATGTTCCCATCCACTGAGGAGCACACATTTATATCACACTTTAAAGATTGTCTTACTGAAGCTCATAGGAAGGTCTTTGTCAGGCAGCCAAGGTCATCCCTCTGGTGGAGTTCATCTGTCCGGTGTGATCTGGTCCCCACCACACACACGCGTCCAACTTTTCTCTTCAGGGGTTGATGCACAGGTATCCAAGGCTCATCCTCTCTTGGCTCAGGCAGCTTTGTCTGGGGCTTTGTCTGTGGTTCTGAAGTATCTTTCTTGAGGAGGGTCATTCACGCAGATCATGATGCTCGGCAGGGGTCTGGTCATGGTTGGGTGGCCCTGATGGAGACACCATTCTCTGACTGGCTGTTACCCTTGTCGGATTTCCTTGTCTATCACAAGGGGATAGCTTTGGGATGGCTGCTGAGCTAGAACCAAAGACAATGATACTCTTTTATGTGAAAACTCTTGAAACAAACTTGTGTGTTTGTCTTTCTGTTCTCTGTTAATGTGCAATGTCCATGCCTTTTCACTGACCACCCCATACTGAGAACACATTCCCTCCTCATTTCCACCTTCTAAAATCCTTTATTGCCTTAAAAATTCTGCTCAATAACATTTAAAAATTTTATTTTGCAACATGGCTACTGTAGAAATGTGTTTTGCCTTTATAATCAATATATTGTTTGCCTCCTCACGAGGTGGAGGCTGGAGTGGGCAGGAGGAAGAAGAGAATTTGGAACTCAAAATGAAAAAACAGTGTCCCTTTTTTACATGTGATTGGGAAATATTTAACAAAATAAGCAAAAATCTATGAACAAAATAAATGAATACAAAATACAAGATAACCCTTAGGTCTCCAGCAGCTGGAAAATCAAGAGAGGCTCCTGCAGGTGCCACTGAGCAGAGCTGGCGTGTGGGCTGTGATGGGGATCTTTTGGGGTGGGGGGAGGCATGGCTAGGACACAGTACCTTTGAGCTGGGACAACTGTCACTGATTCTATGACCTGGAATTTTATCCTCTGCCTAGTTTCATCTTGGCCGCCACTTGGGCAGCGTTGCTGGAGAGTGGGGAAAATGGAAGAAGAATGTGGGAAGGATGCTGTGGAATCTCCATATTAGGAGACAGTGCTTCATGTTTATTTAGCTTCAGTGACTTGTGGAATGTCCAAGAACCAGTAGTATTAACTGCTGAGACTTTTTTACATAATTATTTTGAAAATTCCCTTCCCCTATTCCAAATCAAATTGGCAGAAGTTTTAGCCACAAACCATGCTAAGGTGCCCACCCTTGCCTTCCCCGCCAACCCTTCTCCAATATAATATAGTTTATTTACAATATAGGTGAATGGGAAGGAAACCAGAGATAACAGAGTAAAAGGCTTACAGATAGCAGAATAAGAGTAATTACGATTAATACTGGATATATATATAATTACGATTAATACTGGATATATACATATATATATATATATATTTACAAGCACCCGCCAACCCTTCTCCAACACTGATGACCAATTGTCACCTCTTGGCTTTTCCAAGTGGTGGCTGAAGTTCTGGTGAGAATGTGACGCTGTCATGGAGCCATAAAGATCCAGCTTGGGGGGTTGTGAAGTGAAGGAAGGTGGGGAAGAGAAAGAGGAAGAAGGCAAATGAAGTAGATAGTGCTCTAATAATTTTTATTTTTGGTGCTGAGGCTTCCAATTGAGTGAATGCAAAAGTCTTAGGAAGATGGGAGGAAGTACTGGGTGGGAGAAATGGAGGAAAAGCCAAGAGTATGAGAAAAATAGCCACCTAGTCCATCTAGTTTGCTGTCCTTCAAACCATTCCATATTAGGAGATGGTTTTCAAGGACTGTTTAATAGTTGTTGTTTTTTTCACCCAATAAACTGCAATGGCCAAGGGACCTCGGCATGCATAACCCTTTGGCTGTGCTCTGTAATGCCCAAACTAGAACTTTCTGCCCCTTTCTTCATCCTGATATTATGATGGTGATACTGACTTTGGGTTATTCCAAGCCCTCTTAGCAAGAATCATGGAGTGGGCCCTGGGCAGGAACCCAATGATGATGGAAAGGAAAAAGAAAATCATCAGCTCTCATTTTTTAGTGTCCATCTCATGTGTGGGATAGGTGTCTACATAAGTGAGTTGAATGGGAGATTGAAGCATTTGTCTGGATAGGAGAAAGTCCCTTGCTCAATGGGGAAAAAGATGAATATTGTGCCCCATACTTGGAATCATAACTTTGAAGATGGAAGACGGCATAATGAATCTCAACCTTCTCATTTTTATCATGAGGAAATGGAAATACAGAAAGGAGCTCCAAATGACCTGGGTAAATGCCTGTACGAGCCAGGATCAGATCCCACAGCCTCAGTTTCTTTATTCTGTCTTTTCTGTTCCCTGTTCTGACTCCTGAGACTGGATGAATGGATTGGCCAATTTCCCTAGATGATTATTCACCTGACTACACCTGTAGCATGCAAAGAGTAGGCTGAAGGTGCATCTTTCTCTTAGGCGACAGCCTCTGAGTCACCCAGGTTCCCATCCTTGGCGGCCCCCAAGACTCTCACTCTCACTCCACCTGTCTGTCCCATCTGAGGTCATCTCTTTATTTCTTCCTTTTCCCATAGACATCCCCATTTTCATTCCCATAGCTATAGCTGAATGTGAGCCCTTGCTTCCTCAAGCCCAGAAGACTGTGATCACTCCATGGTTGACTTGCCTCCCACTACAATCCATCCTCCGCTCAGCTGCCAGAGTGGTCTTTCCCTCCCAGCTCAACAAGCTCTCCTGGTTCCTTAGTCCTTCTAGGATCAAACAATTAATCATTTTTTGCATTTAAGACTTCCTGCCTTTCTTCTCTCTTATTCATCTCACTGGACCTTAGAAGTCAGTGACACTGGCCTCCCTGCCATTCCTCACACAAGTGACTCCATGTCTTAGCACCTGACATAGGCTGTCATCTCGGCCTGGACTTCTTTTCATTTTCCCTTTTCCTCCTACATGGTTGATCTCAGACCCCACCTGGGGCAGGAGTCTTCTCTTGTCCTCCATGCCCCACCCACCCATGCCCCCAGGTGCTAAATTCTTCCCTCTGCAATGATTCCCCATCTCCCCTGTATATATCTTTATATATGTGGTCTCAGGTTGTCTCCCCCCATTAGAAAGTCAGTGCCTTGAGGGCAGAGGTGGTGTTACTGCTAAAGGCAGCTCAGCATGTCATTGTGCCTGCCCAACCCTTGGGGATGGTGACAAGAGGAAAATCTTATCTCCCCCATGGAGCATGCCCTACAAACCCCTCTACAGAGAGGGCAAGGGGCTGGATTTTGCCTAATGATCCTGCCTTGGTTATGGATGCCTCACATCTTATCATCTTCATGTTTCAGTAAGGCACCTGAGGGGATTAGGCTCTCCATCACCCACCCAGGAAGCAGGGGCAGGGAGGCTTGTACCCTGGCATGCTCTCTCTGGCTTTTAAAGACAGTGGCCATGTTTGGGTGGGGTTATGTGGCTTGATGGGACCCCCTGGTCGGTTTCTGTTACTGTGTCTTTCATGCCAGTGTTTGAAGAGCTTTCTCTATATGGGAGATTTTTAACCCGGGGTTTGTGAACTTTTTTTGTCTCTGTGTATCTCTCTGTCTCATTTCTATCTCTGTATCTCTATCTCTCTGTCGACATATATATATATATATATATATATATATATATATATATAAAAGTGAATATATATGTATGAGATAACTGTATTTCAATATAATTGGTTCCCTCTTAATCCCCTTTAAACAAAAGGGGATTAAAAAACAAATTTCTGAGAAAGGGTTTCTCTAACAGGATTCATACCACACAAAAAACATTAAGAACCTCAGATACAAACTGTATGTGCTTGTTAGAAAAGGCTCTGGAAGTGGAGTCAGGGAGACCTGAGTTCAAATCCTGCCCCATACCCAGAGCAAGTCACTTCATCTCATGCCTCAGCTTTCTTTTCTGAGAAATGGGAGGGCTGTCTCTGAGGGCTGCTAAAACCCCTTCTTGTTCCAGATCTAGAGTGTTACCATCTCCCTGGGCCTCAGTTTACTCATCTGAAAAAGAGAGAGGTTGGACTCATCAGCCTGGAAGGTCTCTTGCAAATCTCTGTTCATCATTCTTCACTGAACAAGTTACGGGGGAAGCCAAGGAGTGAAAAATTGGAAAGTCCTCTATTCTCACTTTTTTTCATTTAAATGAAAATCTTTCCATTTTCATTTACATGTTGCCTTTCCAGGCAGGAATGCCCTTTACTCCCATTGGAAGAAGGTCCATCTAGCTCCTCATGTGAGTTGGACCCTTGAGCTGGTTGTCCTTCATGCCCTCAGGCTGCATGGCTCCTCCTTGGTCAGGATCAGGCTCCTTTTCTATAGCATCAAATGGGATAAAACTCAGGGCCTGTGTCCTCAGTGGGCCTGTCTTCAGGGATTGACCAGGTGTGAGTTGGCTGTGGGACCCAACAGCTGTCAGAGACTGCTGATGAGGTTCTCCAGGAACCAGCCACAGAACTCAGTGCAATTTCCATCATGCAAATGGGTGATTTCTCCTTGAGAATTCTATGTTCTTTAGAGATTTCTGGCTTCACAGATGAGTGTTGTGCCTTTGGTTGCAGAAGGTGTCTCTGCAAACAGGAATCTGGTCCGTTTCTGGGGTGACATGTTTCACACCTTCCCTGCATGAGCTTGTGGGAGGACCACGGGGGATATTTGACCGGTGTCAGACATTAGCCTTGCCCGTGGCTGTGTTTAGCGACCTTCATGGGTGTCGGGTGTGCCGATGTTGTTTACTTGTGGGCTGGAGGCTCCACGCAACAAGGATGGATGTGTGGGCTGGTGATGTGCTCCTAACAGGATTTGGGGCCATGTCTTCAGGCAGAGGGAGATTCATGGTGGTGTTTCTGTGCAGCAGTGTTTAAGGTTTGTATCATGAAGACAGGGAGCTGGCAATTCACCAAGTGCTTGAGGGATATAGCTTGGTTCTTAATCACCTCTCCTCTGATTCACTGTCCCCATGAACTTTGCAGAGGTTGACTTTCCTCTTTTTTGCATGAATAGAAGAGAAACTGAGGCCCTGGGGTGATCACGTCCTCAGGGCTTAACGGGTGAGAGGAAAGTATGAGGTCCCTAGTTTACCTGTTCTTGTCATGGGACGTCAGCCCCAGCACTGGCCTCTTCTAGCTTAGCCCTGTCTGAAGTGAGACTCTTGCTGGTCCCCCGTAAACAGGACCTGTTACCCTTCCTCATTTTCCTGGGCCAGACTGGGAACGTTAGAGCTCAGTGTTATTTTCTTCTCCCTCTGTGATGAGGAAAAACCATTATGCGCTAGCACCAGTTTGTTTTCCAGCGGCCTTTGTGTAACTGCAAATATCGTTGGGCCTCTTATGCTTTCCTATTTTTCTCCTTAAAGGTCTGGTTTCCTCAGACTCTGCTTTGATGTAAGATTTGCTGCTCAGCTACACTGGGGGAGTGTTCACAGCCCAGCTCAATCTGGGAAAGATAACTCAGGGGCAGGGAGATGCTGCTGTAAATCTCAGCCCTGGAAGCTTCCTGGGTGGAAGGGTGGCCATCTGCAGCTTCTCTCGGCAGGTCCTCCTCCAGGCCCACTCTGATCCTTCCAGCTGGATGGAGCTGCCCTGGAACTGATTGGCCTGAAAGAAAGCACTTGGCTTTTTATTTTATTTTTTAAATTCTGAACTTACACAGCCCTCAAAAAGGCATTCCCACATGCACAGCAGAAGAAAAGAGGATTGTCGGTGACATCGTGAATCTCCTTTTCATCCTGCTAGCTTAGCCTTCTGCTGGTCATTTTTGGGACCTTTCCCTGGCTCTCACTTACTGTGGACACCTTCCCTGTCCTCCCCATCTGCTGGTTTGATGAGAGGCTCTCTTTTGCTGGAGCCTAGGCAAGGCCCTTCAGACTAGGAAAGCTTTTCTCCAGCTCCAGAAACAGGAGGCGGATGGTCCCGTAACCATGTGGGTGCCTTCTCCTGCAGACTCCACTTTGCTTACTTAAAAAAACAAACAAAACGCAAACACAAGCACACACCCAACTGCCTGCATTTATTAATACTTAAGAGTGTTAAAATAATTCATTGTACTACATAAGTGTAACCCAAGGTCTTAGAACCCAATTAGTAAGAAAAACACGTTGTGAGTTGGAACTAAATAAATAAAAACAATCCCAACCACAAAAGGGCTCAGAGCAAAGCTGAGCACAGGAATGGGGAGACCAGCTAAGGGGATGGGCAAGGCGGTCTCAGCTGTGGCAGCCGGGGGGCACGTAGCCAGTCTGACAAACAGCACACACTAACTCTTTTCAGTGCTGGTGGGGCCATGTTTTTCTGGAAAATTTGTAGTATCCCCGGGAAAATAACAAACACTTTATGGGTCATCCTCCAATCCTTCATGCCAACATCAGGGGCCAAGGGCTACTTTGCAAACTTTTCCAAAGAGCATTTCTCTTCTTTGCCATGAGCATGCTGCTTGGGTTATGAATCATACCATTGGGATACCAGCCCATTTTGGGATCTAGCATTGGGCTAGCATGAGAGGGACCCACAATGGGATACTGGGACTCTGGAATAACTTTTCTTTTTGACCTTCCCAAATTGCCTACCAGAAAAGGTTTGGCAATAGTAATCAACCTATCTGTCATTTAAGGTAGATGGGAACATCTCAGCAAGAAATATTAAGCACTTTCTGTGCTCCAGGGACTATGTTTTGTCCTGGGGAGACATGGGCATAGAGGAAGTGATTCCTGCTTTCCAGGAAGTTAAATTATAAGTGGCAGGATTAAAGACTGGACCTGTGATATCATGGGGATAGGGAACTCTCAGGTAAGGAAACTCTACCAATGCAAGATGGTACCTTCTTGGCAGCCAAGGGTACAGAAAGTGCCCGGAGTGCAGAGAAGTGGAAATTCAGTCCATGCCTTCCTTGTCCCAAGTTTCCCCTTCATCTATGAAGCCATGATTTACACACCACACACACACACACACACACACACCACAGATAAAAACATCATCTCTATCTACCTGTCCATCCATTCAACTATGCCATATCTATTTCTCATCTATTCTCACTTTTCATTTCTTTCTATCTCCACATGAAATTAATAGAAGATAATTCAAAAGAGTGTAATTAGAAAGTTACCAGCAGTTTTAGCAACATGTCAGTCAAATGGGCAGAGAGGACCACATCTCTGACTTCACTGGTATGGAGAACTCCCAGGTGAGGCAAATCCCTCTCCCTATGCTTATCAGCACCTCCTCTTAAGACTTAATCTCAAAGGGTTGCCTAGAACATTGACAAGTTTAATGACTTGCCCAGGGTCACAAGACCAGTTTGTGTCAGGACAGGAATTTGAATTCTGGTCTTCTTGCTTCCAAGCCCCAGTCTCTGTCTATTCCCCCAAACCTCCTTCAAGATAAATTGATGTCTGACAGAGGGAAGGAATAATGGTCCTTGACCCATGGTTGCTTTGTTAGCTGGATGGCAGCCAGATGAATCATAGGGTTAGTATAGGGTCATTGTATGTTAGCAAGTCTCTAAGTGTTCAGTTAAGTCCCAGTTATCCAGAATGCAGACAGCTAGAATGTTGATTTTTTTTTTCCTTCAAAGTACAGTTAATGAGACAATGACTAACCATCACCACCCAAACAATGCATGCATATGGGTACACACACACACACACACACACACACACACACACACACACACACACACACCCCAAACAAAATGTGCTGTATTTAGAAGGGGCCAATTCTGATTCTGCCATTTATTAACTGAGTGATCTTGGACAATTTCCCTACACTCTGCAAGATTCAGGTTTTACCCTCACTAAAATGGAGAGATATTGTGGCGAGGTTGAAAGAGGGACTGATGTGTAACTTATAAGACTTGGGTTCAAATCCCAGTTCTACACCTTAATACTTGTGTGGCACTCAGCAAATCACCTCATCTTCTGGATCCTTAGTTTCCTCCCCTGTAAAACTCACTAAATTGGCTGAGATTTGGTCTAGCCAATCTGGCCTGGCTGTTGGGCTTGGAATAGTGAATTGGCAGTGTCTCTAGAAGGATCCCCTCTGAATCAAGTGTGCCAGACTCAGCAGATGCAATGTGACCTTCCTCTGGAGTCTAAGGAAGGAATTTCTGATTGCATGTTGCCTCATGATTATAGAAAGGTCATTGGCAAGGCTTTGGAAACATGGAAGCAGGACAGGAGAGAAATTTTCATGGCAAAACTGAGCAGATGGTGAGGGCCTTGGGAGAGTGTGGTTCAATGCCTCCTCATCTTCCTGGGGTCTCTGAGCTAGTCTTAATTGACTAGCAAACCAGATAGAAGAGGATGGAGATGGGTTTTGTTTGAGAAGCTTCAACTGGGAAATGAACAAACAAAATCTTTTGGAAAAAGAAAATCAGAATCCCCCAATGATTTCTATGGAATGTATAAAATACGTCATGAAGACATACTTTGATCCTATGGTGGCTTAGTTCCCTTCCGGCTACGCTCCCTCTAAGGATGTGGAGCGTGGCTCATCCACGCCATTCCACTGCAGGCCACACTTTTCCATGTGTCCCTTCAGTCCTTACCCGCGTCAGTCCAGTGTTGGGAGGGAGGATGGGGTTGCTTTCCTCCTTGTCCTGCACAGTTATTCAGTAGGAACTTGCTTCCACTCGCCCGCGCACCCTCCCACCCAGCTCTGCCGCTTCATTTGTCCTGTTGCTCCATTTCCTTTGACAAGCCTAAGCCTCTAACTTTAATCCTTCAGAGTTGATGGTCTTCTGTTACTCATTGTCACTCACATCACTGTAAAATGCATCTTGGTGGAGGTGAAAACGTACTCAACCTAAAATGAGAGGATTTGAGTGCGGATCCTGGCTTTATCACCTTGAGCCTTTGGTGCAATTGTCCACAATCACTCATTGCTATGGACCCTCACTTCATCACTATTGCAATGATGGGGTTGGGCTATGTGATCTCTAAGATTTCTCCAAGGTTCACAGCTATTATCCTATAGAAATATTGGTGGCAAAAACTTGGGCTTTTCTTTTTTTATTAAAAAAATAGAACCTTGGTGTGTGTGTCTCTGGGGAAGAAAGGGGTCTTTAAAGCACTGTGCTGTGTTCCTGTATAATCCATCTAGTCTCCTCTCATATTTATTTCTGGACTTCACATTCATTTCTTGACTACCCACAGTGTTTGTCAAAAATGTCCATGTGAACTTGCTTTTTAAGCTAGAGCCCCCAGTCAAGGTGGCCAGACATCCTATGATTCCCAACATTTTTGTTCTGTGAATTACCTTTAACAACTAATGAGCCCCTACCATAATTTACTAAACTAATCAAACATTCTTTTTAATTTTATTTTTTGGTATTTATATAGTTTAGTTTTCAACATTCATTTCCACAAGATTTTGAGTTACAGATTTTCTCCCCTTCTTTCCCCTACATCCCACCCCAAAATAGTGAGCCTACTGAGCACCCCTTTCCCCAATCTGTTTTCTCTTATATCCTCCCCCATCCACCCCAACTTTCTAGTAGGGCAAGATGGATTTCTATACCCAATGCTTCCAGTATATCTTATTTCAAAGTTGCATGTACAAAAAACGCAAACAAAACAATTTTTTTTAACATTTGTTTTTAAAAATTTGATTTACGGATTCTTTCCCTTCTTCCCTCCTCACCAACCCCCACTGGGAAGACAAGCAATTCAATGTAGGTTGTACATGTGTAGTTAACAAAATGTTTCCATAGTAGTTATATTGTGAAAGACTAACTATATTTCCCTCCATTATATCCCCCCCCCACTTATTCTATTTTCTCCTTTGACCTTGTCCCTTTTCAAAAGTGTTTGCTTCTAACTACTCTCTCCCCCAATCTGCCCTTCTTTCTATTATCCCCCCTCTTATGCCCTCCCCTCCTACTTTCCTGTAGGGTAAGATACCCAATTGAGTGTGTATATTATTCCCTGTTTAAACCAAATCCAATGTGAGGAAGGTTGACCCATTCCTTTTTACCTTCCTGCTTTTCCCCTACATTGTGACAGTTTTCTCCTGTCTCTTTTATAGGAGATAATTTATCCTATTCTAACCCTCCCTTTCTCCTTCTCCCAATGTATTCCTCGCTCATCTCTTAATTTTATTTTTTAGATATCATCCCTTCCTATTCAACTGATTCTATGCCCTCTGTACACACATCACATATATATTTATACACACATACACTCTCCTATATGTACATATATGTGTATGTATACATATAAATACATAAATAAATATATATATTCCCTTCAACTATCCTCATACTGCGAAAAAGTCTCATGAGTTACAATTTTCAATTTTCCATGTAGCAATGTATAGTTCAACTTTAATAACTTCCTTATGATTTCTTTTTCCTGTTTACCTTCTCTTGTTTCTCCTGCTTCTTGTATTTGAAAGTCAAATTTTCTGTTCAGCTCTGGTTTTTTCATCAAGAATGTTTGAATATCCTCTATTTCATTGAATGACCATATTTTTTCCAGAAACATTATACCCAGTTTTGCTGGGTAGGTGATTCTTGGTTTTAATCCTAGCTCCTTTGACCTCTGGAATATCATATTCCAAGCCCTTCAATCCCTTAATGTAGAAACTGCTAGATCTTGTGTTATCCTGATTGTGTCTCCACAGTACTAAAATTGTTTCTTCCTGGCTGCTTGTAATATTTTCTCCTTGACTTGGGAACTCTGAAATTTAGCTATAATATTCCTAGGAGTTTTCTTTTTGGGATCTTTTCTAAGATGTGATTCGTGAATTCTTTCAATTTCTATTTTGCCCTCTGGTTCTAGAACATTAGAGCAATTTTCCTTGAGAATTTCTTGAAGGAAACTTTCTAGGTTCTTTTTGATCATGGCTTTCAGGTAGTCCAACATTCTTTATGTTATCACTCCTGGATCTATTTTCCAGGTCAGTGTTTTTTTTTTTTTCAAAGAGATATTGCATGTTGCTTTCTATGTTTGGATCTCTTCTGTAGTATTTTGATTTCTCATAAAGTCAGTAGCTTCCATTGGCTCCTAATTTTGGATGAATTATTCTTTTCAGTGAGTTTTTGAAATTCCTTTTCCATCTGAGAAATTTGGCTTTTTAAGGCATTCTTCTCCTCTTTGGCTTTTTGGACCTCTTTTGCCATTTGAGTCAGTCTATTTTTGAAGGTGTTATTTTCTTCAGTATTTTGGGGGGGGGTCTCCTTTAGCAGGGTGTTGACTTGCTTTTCATGATTTTCTTGCATCATTCTCATTTCTCTTCTCAATTTTTTCTCCACTTCTCTTACTTGATTTTCTTTTTTATCCTTTTTTTTTTTTTTAAGCAACTGGGGTTAAGTAACTTGCTCAAGGTTACATGGCCAGTTATTTCTGGGTGTGGTGCTAAGTATCAGAGCCCGGATTCTATCCCAGGTCATCCTGACTCTGGGGCTGGTGCTCTTACTCATTGCGCCACCTGGCCACCCCATCTCTTACTTGATTTTCAAAATCCTTCTTGAGCTCCTCCATGGCCTGTAAGCAGTTCATATTTTTCTTGGAAGCTTTTGATGCAGGAGTTTTGACTTTGTTGTCTTCTTATGGTTCCATGTTTTGGTCCTTTTTGTCCCCAAAAAGAATTCTATGGTTTGATTGTGCTTCCTCTGTTGCTCATCTTGCCAGCCAATTATTGACCTTTGAGCTCTTTGCCACAGTAGAACTCTGCTTCCAGAGTGGAGAGAGCTTTGTCCAAAATCACTGAGGTTTTCACAGTTGCCAGATCTATGAGGAGGGCACCCTCTCTACAGCCACCACAAGCTCTGGCACACTGGCCACATACCCCAGGAACACCACCCAAGACTGTGACCCAGATGTAAGCAAGTTAAAGCAAGAGCGTTTACCCTCTGAATGGTTATTGGTCCCCCTATGATCTGCAGGCCAGGAGCTCCAGAGGCAGCCACAGGGCAACAGCTGTAGCCACTGGGCCTCCGCCACCTCTAGCCCTGGGAGCAGGGGCCAGACCATGCTCTTCTGTCACCTAGTTCCAACAGACTTCCCCACTGACCTTTTATTTTCTCTTTGGAGTTTATGGGTTGAGAAGTCTGGAAACCGCAACAGTTGCTGGTGACTCATTCTCCTGAAGTCTGCTCTGGCCGGTCTGTGCCAGTGGTTGGGGCTGCCCTGGGTCTGGTCCTGGGTGGCTCATGTGGGACTGTGCATGGCTCCCAGTCTGATGTGATAGATCCTTCCTTCCGGCCTGCCTTCAGTGGGAGATTTGTTTCTATCTGTCACTTTTTGGGTTCTGTAGCTCTAAAGTTTGGTTAGAGTGATTACCTGTATTGGAGGTGGTTGGAGTAGGAGCTGAAGCAAGTTCCTGCTTGTACTCCACCATCTTGGCTCCTCCCCCCACAGCATTCTTTTAGATGGATCTCTCAAGTGTTTAAAATACATAACTTTTGTCTCTGAAGCTCTAAATGAAAATTCCTACCATATAATTAAAATTGTAAAATGTAAAATTTTATTCTATTTATAATCATGAAAACTCTTAAATATCTAAACTCCAAATAAATGTGTGCATGATCATTATGGTTTTGTATCTCTTCACAACCAAACCTAAAATTCTTAAATCATGCACACGCTTGTTTTCAGAGACAAAAAAGATATATTTGTAACATAATTGGGCAATTATGTGCTGCGTAAAGCACCATTAAAGAATTTTTAGTGTGAACCCCTTGGATGTTCTCCAGCTACTAAATGGGGACCACTGATCCAGACAATAGGGTCATTGATTGAATGCTGGAATGGATCTTCTCCTACTCACTGCTTCTTACATTTTCTTAATCCATTTTTTTTCCTGCATGGATCCCTGACCAGGTGACTTGCCCCTTCCTCCCTTTGATCAGGTGATGCTGCCTTTCTTGCTCCTTTGTCTCCCAGCAATGAACATTTTCACTGACTAGCCCCATGCCTGGAATGAACCCTCTACTTCTTTACCTCCAGCTCCTGAATTCTCTAGCTTTCTTCACATCCCAGCTTTTTCCTTTTCCATTTCTCCTTCATTAAGTGAAGATGTTCTCTGTACTTAGGTATTTGCACTCTCTCTTCCCATTGGGCTTTCTTAGGACAGGGACATTTTTTCCTTTCTTTGCATCACTATGGTTCCACACAATGTGTGCACGTAGTAGGTGCTTGCTTATTTGACTTGCATGGTTAGATTGGGCTCTAGTGCCCATCAAATGAAAGGTCCGAAGTCTTCATCAAGGGATGTTAGCAGCTATGAGTTAATGATGTGGGAGCCACGTGTTCCCTCCTAGGACTTCTCATGTAGTTTATAGGGCAGAGCTCACAGAAACAAAGACCTAGGTCAATCTTGCTTTTCTATATCACATTCAAGGGTTGGATGGTTTCCCCTTTCCTCCCCCCCCCCCAACCCTTGCCTTTCCTTCTTCCTCTCTCTAATTTAAACAGTACCAACCACAGAGGGAAAAATATCCTTTAACTGAAGGGATGAACAAAGTATAGGATATGATTGCAGCTTATCTCCTTGTAGTTCAGAAAGAGAATGGAGGGGGAGCTGCAAAATCTTTTGAAATAAGAGCTGTTGGGCTGAGGAGCTGCCTGGAAAGCCCCCCAAGCAGCTGAGCTTTGAGAAGGAGAGCCTTGTCTTCTTTCAGGTCTCACTTACCTCCAGTGGCGAAGGCTTGGCAGACATTACAGGACTGAAAGTGGTCCAAATATAACTGATTGGTTAAGCTCTATCAAATGATTTATTCCCAAAGTGAATACTTTGGATCTAAACATATTTTTATCCCCCTTTATATATAATGGCAAATTCTTTCTACCCTGATTCTCTCCCCACACCCTAAATATATATATATATATATATATATATATATATATATATATATACACACATATATATATGCCCATACACATACACATACATATACATATATATTTCTGCTCCCCTCCAGGATTTGATTTGACAAATAAAATGCTTAGAATAGTTATCATCCTACTTAAAGGAAAAAATGTGGTCCCATCCAACTCTAACCCATCTTTCACAGATGTGTAAACTAAGGGTCACCAAGACCAAGAGTTTGTCCTTGGTTCCACAGCTAGGAAAGGTGAGGGGCTAGATTTGAACCTAGGCATCTCCTGGGGTCCACCCCTCTGTTGCCATTGCCTTTGGCTTGGAGGTTCAGAAGAGTTGTGACTTGGAGAGAGAAATGTGGCAATTCTCAGTGTCAAGGTGGTAGCTGAAGACCATTGCATTTGCCAGCTGAGTCAGTCATTAGTTAGCCTTGAGAAAATGGTCTTCCTCCATCGTAGACTGGTGGGGATAGAAGCAAGCAGTAAGGTATTTACCATTCTGAGTCTTCTCAATGGAATCCTTGGCATCGCTGAGTCAGTGGAAGGGGGCTACTTATTGACTAATTATGTGACTGGCGAAAGCCAAGTCTTAGGAATTATTGCCTGTCAGTAACATCAGAGTGAGCAATGGTCTACTCCTGGGAAGTCTCTAACCAGGGACGACCTCCAGATACATGTAGGGGACCTCCCTGCTCCCTCTTCTTTCAGTTCATTTTTAGCCTTTTTCACCTTCAGGCTTTCATCATGGGCAGAGTCACCTCCCTTGCCCAACTTGCCTCATCTAAGAAAGCCAAAAAAATAAGTTTTTTTTTTGTTTAGTTCAATTAAATCCCATAAACATTTAGTAAGCTTCTATCAATGACCAGAAGTGTGTGTGTTTGTGTGTGTGTGTGCATGAGAGAGAGAGAGAGAGAGAGAGAGAGAGAGAGAGAGACAGACAGACAGACAGAGATGCCACAGAAACATTTTTAGTAATGAATTTGACCATTTCTGTACAGAAGGTCTGTTGCCTTGAATGGGGTGGTGATGTTGAGGGGGGGGGTGCTGAATACTCCTACCATTTTAGGCTCACCGCTATAGTGGGCTAAACATTCCCTGGACAGCGATGATGGAAGGGTCATGGTTCAGGCAGAGAACTTCCAAACAATTGGGATATCCCCACCAGGAAGACTATAGGTTGCCTTGTGAGGTGGTGAGTTCCCCAACACTAGGGATTACCTTTTGTCTCCTCTTTATTATAATACATAGTATTATAGTTGCTGAGTGTGTATTTGTAGTTAATAATGCCTTATGTGATTTATGGTCACCTATACTCATGCATCTATATAATGCATGTGATATATAATGTACATACATGTATGGCACACACTATATATATATATGCATGTGTACACAGACATGTGTACATACACACACAGACATACACACCCACCCCTAGTTGTTTATACAGTCTCTCCCATTGAAATGTAACCTCCTTTAGGGTTGGGATTGCATTTTTGCCCCTCTTTGTAGCCCCAGAACTTAACACACAGTCTTCCCTTAAATGATACTTTCTGAGGAGTGAGTGGGTGCCTGGAGGTGTTTAGGCAAAGCCTGACAAGCAGCAGTCAGGAACATTGCAGAGGGTGGATTCCTGTTGCTGTAGCCAAGGGTTGGATGAGATGACCTGCAGCCCTGAGGTTCTCTGGGTCTGTTACCTGCTGGGTGATTGACTTGTGAAGACTTTGTGGAGAAGATCCGTGCTCCTGTCTTTTCATCCCTGTCTCAGACAGCTGGGAACACCTGGAAAGCTCTTCCCTTATTGACAGGAAGAATGTGGTGTCTCAGCACTGTGGCCATTGCAGTTACCTGGGGAGGAGGAGGAGGGGCTGGGCTTCGAAGAGCAGGCTGGGGTCTGAATGTGGCCAAGGTTGAGAAAATGTCCACCAGGGAGACCTGAGAAGGTGCCCGATGTTGCCGTTTCTGCTCACGTTTGTACAGAACCTTGAGGTTTGCAAATCTCTTTCTCTGTTAACTCACTTGGCTCTCAAGACCATCCTGTGAGGGGAGTGCTGTGATTACTCCCTTTTGACAGAAGAGTAAACTGGGGGAGTTAAATGATCTTCTCAGGGTCGCACAACCAGGGAGTGTCTGAGGCAGGCTTTGAACTCAGGTCTTTCTGACTCTGGGTTGGGTGTTGAGTACGTGAGCTACTGGCGGCTCCTTTCTGTTTTGCTGAGAGCTCAGAACTCTTTCTCGTGTTTCTTCCTTCTGTCCCCCTGATGAGTCCACACGCCCTGCGTTTGTTCTGGTCCCCAGACGGTCGGTCTTCCTGTGATGGTGCTTTTTGGACATTTGAGAGCAGCCGTCCAGAGATCCCTGAAGCTGCCTGTCTGCAGCCCTCCGCATGCACCTGAGGCTTCCCTTGTGTCTTCCTCCTCACTGGACCCTTGGGTGCTGGATGTCCCAGGCGTCCACTGGCCCTGTCTGCCCAGCCCAAGGGGGATGCAGGGGGGCCCAGTAGCTCTGGTCCATGAATCAGAACCCCTGTCTCTCACTGGGGAGGCCTGGTCCTCTTCCTCCCAAGGTGATTTGTGATTTCTTAGTGTTGACTGTTCCTTCTTCAAGGGTGGCTCTTTACCTGAAGAGAAGCTCTGGCCAAGTAGGACATTGAGCAGCCCATTTATTTTCTCTCCCTTTTAACAGGTCTGTAGTTAATTTATCCCAGAGTTGTTACCCAGGGCTCCACCTGAGAGCCACAAATACAGCTGGGTCCTTTGGGCCTCATGTGTCCTGCCTGGGATTAGGCTTCTGTTTGGGGGAGGATGGGGAAGGCAGGCATGTGTCTGCCTGTCCCGCTCTCTGTGGGGCCTAGTGGAATCAGAGAAATCCAGCAACAGGCATTTATTGAACACCCACTCTGTGCCAAGCACTGTGTCATGCCCACGACCTAAAAGGCAGGCAGCATCCTGGTCCCTGCCCTCCGGGAGCTCACCTTTTAATGGGAGAGGCAACCTGCACATAACTGAATGCATTAAATAACAGATATTTTAGAGGAGATAGGAAGCAGTCACAGAGGGAAAGTACCAACATTAGGGGTCAAGGACGCCCGGGCCCCTCTACAGGGCAGGAATCCAGAAGGCAGACAGGGGAAAGAGGTAAGGAGGGAGAACATTGTGGGCCTGGCCAGAGGGCCGGGGGGCAGACAATGCAAAGAAGTGGCGATGGGATATAGAAGGGCCAGGGCGCTGCTGTTATCCCGCTCAGCTTGTCGTTGGGCCTGAGAAGGGCCACCAAACACCAAGGAGTGTGTGCAGAGTTCCCATCCGGGCATCTCCCCCCAGCACGTCCAGAGCCTGGCCTGAGCACCCTTCCCTCCCTGGCTGGACCCCGGCGCCTTGGAGGGGGCAGGAGAGGACGCGTCCCCATTCTCAGCCCTTAACTGAGCTCCCTTCTCCTTCCAGCTCCCATCAGCAGGCACATTCTTGAGAGTGCTGGGCCTGGCCTCAGGAGCGCTTGTGGTCTGTTGTGGCCTCACACACTGAGGAACGGTGTGACTGGAGTAATCACATCACCACTGTCTGCCTCAGTTTCCTCATCGGCAAAATGGGGATAATAAGAATACCACCCTCCTGGAGTTCTCCTGGGATGCGATGAGAGTCCCTGGGCACAGCGCACAGCGCACAGTCAGTACTCTACACGTTTTTGTTCCTCTTGTCCTTGGTGTCCCAGGCTTGCTGTGAAGATGGCTCAAGGTAGTTTGTAAAGCCCTCAGCTCAGCGCAGGATGCGTAGTAGGGGCTATATAAATAGAATGACTGATCTCATTCTTGGGCCTGAGGTTTCAGAGGAAGCAGGACCAAATTTGCTCCCTCCCAAACAAAGGAATTAGGGTTCTGCGGACCCTCCTGGGCGTGTTTTCAGTGCAGGCCAGCTCTGTGTCCTCTTCAGGGCAGAACACCCCAAGCCTAGCGTTCGCTGTGTGGGAAGACTGCGGCTCTAATGTGCTTATTAGCTGGTGAAGGCTTGTCTTCCTTATCAGTGGGGCAGGTCTGCGAGCTCCCGGGGACACCCTGGTGATCTCTGATAGTCACCGAGTCTCCAAAGTCTGGGCTGAAGGGTCGAGGGTCATGGGAACATTGGCAATGCTTACCCCCTTGGGAGCCCAGAGGACCCCACGAAGCTATGGCAGTTTCCAGTCTCCTTGGCAGGGTGGGCCTGGTTTGGGCCTGGGCAGAGCCTCTGGAAGCATCGAGTCCCCAAGGGCAGTTGGAAGTGGCTTCTTTTAGGAAGACTGGCCACTGACAGGCCAAATACCTTTCCATAGAGGAGTGGGGGGGACAGGGGTACAGAGTGCAGCACGCCTCCAGGGTCAGACAGCTGATTCTGATGACGGGTGTTTCATGTTTCAGAGAGGGGCCCATTGGGGAAGGTGTTATATCTAATAATGACCTGGAAAAAGAAGGGGACAAGAAAGATTGCTTTGAGAGAGAGAAGGGGAGGGAAGGGCTGGTAACTCTAAGCTAGAGACAGATTCATCTAAGCATCTTAAAATAAAATATTTAGGAAGATGATGGCAGAAAAGCCACTCGGTAAAGGGAAAAGCCAGTGGAAGCATGAAGCAGATGGAAGTGTGTGGGATTATGGTGACCCATGGCCCAGTGGTGTGAATCCCACAACTATCTGCCCACAAATATTTGTGGGATGTTAGGGTAGGACATCCTTGAACATCTCCAGGCTTTATTTTCTCTGTGACTAAAATAGAGATAATGCCTGGACCTTGGTTTCATTAATGTGCAGAACTCCGAGGGGAGAAAACGCCTTTGATCAGTATAGGTTGGTACTTTCTTGGAGAGTCTTAGAGAACTGACCAGGGCATAGAGAAGAAGGGTCACACAGTCAGTAAACCACCAAAGTGGACCCAGATGTTTCTGGTTCCAAAGTCTTTTCTCTATCCATTCCCTAGGCAACTGGGATAGAATGCTGGGCCTGTGGTTAAGAAGACCTGAGTTGAAATTTGACCTCAGACATTTATTAGAGGTGTGCCCCTGAACAAGTCATTAAACCTTGTTTGCCTCAGTTTCCTCATCTGTAAAATGTCTATAGCAACAGCACCTGCCTTCTGGGGTTGTGAGGGTCAAAGAAATGATGTTTGTAAATCGTGTCATCCACACCACAGAGCTGGAGAAACATTCTTATTCTTGTTCCTGTTGCTGTGGTTGTGGCCGCTGCCCAGGCTGCCTTTAAATCACTGCAGTGAGGACCTTAACTCTTTAATCCTCTTCCTTTACCAGTGTTTACTTATGATTAAGAGGATTGATGTTCAATAAATATCTCACGTTGTGTGGGTTTTTGTGGACTAAGAATGCTCAAAGAGATTGTCTTTTTGAGTAATAATAGGAAATGTTTGCAAAATTTCTAAAGGTACAATAACTTGATGTTTAAATAACATCTTTGAGGAATCCTGTGAGGTTACCATTTTAAAATCATAGAATTTTAGGTCTGCATGGAGCCTGAGGGATCATCTAGTCCAACTGACCCATTTTACAGTTGAGTAAACTGAGACCCAAAGAAGTTGTGACTCATACATTGTCTCCTCAACTTGTTTACACAGAGCCAGGAGTAACTCAGGGCTCCCTATTTGGAATCCATACCCCCTCTCCTTCCTACCCTCCAAAAAAAAAGTTATTTCTCCCATTAATAAGATTCATCTTATCAGCCATGCAATTGATCTTGATAGAGAAAGAACCACTTCAGGCATTGGTGATCCCAAGGTTCATGATGCATCTCATGGGACTTTGGTCATGAATTAAAGTGGACATGTTTGGCTCAAGTCTGCAGAGTCAACATTTCATTGTTGCCACATCACACTATATGTAGAGAGATGGTGACTAGGCTGGGCTTTGAGGACATCCACAGATTTCCATTTATTTTTTTCCCCTCTCTTAAAAATGCTTTGATCAATCCTTCCTCCCTCCCTCCATCCCTCCTTCCCTCCCTTCCTCTCTTCCTTCCTTCTTTCCTTCCTTCCTTCTTCCCTCACTTCCTCCCTTCCTTCCATCCTCCCTTCCTTCCTCCCTCCCTCTCTTCCTCCTGCCCTCCCTCATTTCTTCTCTCCTTCCCTCCCTTCTTCCCTCTCTCCTTCCTCCATTCCTTCCTTCCTTCCTTCCTTCCTTCCTTCCTTCCTTCCTTCCTTCTTTCCTTCCTTCCAGCAGTTCAGTCAAAGAATCCAGCATCTCAACTTGTGTGCAATGATCCATATTTGTAGACCCCTCCGTATTCCATCCTCCATGAAGGGAGGGATATATGTTTTCTCTTTAGTTTTTTTTTTTTAAAGCAATTGGGGTTAAGTAACTTGCTCAAGGTTACAAGGCCAGTTATTTCTGGGTGTGGTGCTAAGTATCTGAGCCTGGATTCAATCCTCCAGGTCATCCTGACCCTGGGGCCGATGCCCTTACTCGCTGAGCCACCTGGACACCCCTAAGCGATTGGGGTTAAGTAACTTGCTCAAGGTTACACGGCCAGGTGTTTCTGGATGGGTGCTAAGTGTCTGAGTCTGGATTCGATCTCAGGTCATCCCGACACTGGAGCCGGTGCTCTTACTCGCTGTGCTACCTGGCCGCCCCTTCTCTTTAGTTCTTTGCAAATAAGAGAGGATATTTTCTGTAATCGTGTGTGTTTACTATCATCATTTATATTTTTTGATCACTGTCTAGATTCCTTTTTTTGGGGGGGTTCTCCTAAAATCATTGTCCTAGAACCTCAAATCTCAAATCAGATCTCAAATGCCTTAAAATCCAACTCCCTTATTTTACAGATAAAGAAACTGAGGCCACTCTCCTAGGGAGTCACACAACTAGTCCAGAACAAAGGCAGGCTACGAAATCAGGTCCTCTGACAGTCACTGCTGCTTCCCCTCCAGGCTCTGCTTCTTTCTGTCTCCATCAGTCCATACAAGTCCTCCCTTGTTTCTTTGAATCGCCCACATTCTTCATTCCTATTGCACAATAATATTCCATTTCATGACTATACCCCCATGTGTTCAGCCATTCTCATCTCAATGGGGTCCCGATTTGTTTCCAATTTTTTCCTGCTATAAAAATATACTGTGAAAATCTTGTTGTATGCTGGCCCTTTCTTTCTGTCCTTGAGGTTTTGGGAATCTGTGCTCCTTGAGGGCAGGGGAAGGAGAGAGTTTGTTTATTTGTTTTTGCCTCTGGTCCCTATACCCCAGTTTCCTGTACAACTTCTGACGCAGAGTATTACTTATTAAGTTCTTGCTGCATTAAATGGGATAAGAGTCCAGGGAGGATACCTTGGGGAAGAAGAGATGATCCACAGTGTTAAGGGTTCTAAAGGGACCAAGTAGACTAAGGACAGAAAAGCCATCATTTCATTGAGCCATGAGGAGGATGTCCATGACCTTGTGGGCAGCACGGCTTCAGTGGATGGAGGCAGGGTCCAAGTGGTTGAGTGAGTGGAAGGCACCATAGGAGTTGGTCATGAAGGGCATCCCAGAGAGGGTGGCAGCTGGAGAGCCCATGGGGGTCCCAGGGTGTGCTTGTAGGCTTGGTGTAAGAGACCAGAAGAGATGGAGAAAGTAGAAGACCCTGAGAAAGAGGTGTTGCCACAGGGACCTGGGGAGTCTGGATAATAAAAAGTGGAGACTCTGGCCTTAAGAAAGACTGGGGAGATCTCTCCCATTATGACTGGAGGAGGAGAGAGGGGGGTACGTGGAAGAAGAACCAGGATGGAAGTTAAATCAGCCAGACCATCAGCTAGGAGTGAGAAGTCTCTGCAGCAGTGCCTTCGGCTCAAGGGGAGAACAGAAGGTCAAATGTTCCAGGGCAAAGAGGAACGACTCTGAAGGCAGCAGCCCTGGGTTCCAATTCTGCTCCTCTCACTTGTTGCCTTTGTGAAGTTACTTAGTCTTTCTCGGGTTCCTCATCTTTAGTTGGAGGATCTTGGACCAGAGAGGGGTTCAAGGACGCCATTCAGCTTGAGACCTCTTCAGGATCCCGTGAAGGTCAGAAGCAGCTGTTATGGTCAATGTGGTATTGAAGAGATGATTGAGTGCCTGAGTGGACTCGGACAAGCTCCTGGAGATGTTAGGAGAGGGAGGCTTGCAAAGAATCCCTTCAGCACGTTTTCCAGCTTTCTTCCAGTAGCTTTTGACTGTTGGGAGCAGGTGCAGAGTCACCGAGTGATAATAGCCACCTAGAATTGGGGAATGAGGGACAAAGAGAAGACTGGGAAGTTCGAAGGTGGAAGGGTGTTGCTTGAAAGCTTAAACATGGGTAGCGACAGGCTCCAGCTTGTGTAGGGCAGGGGATGTGAGCTTAAAGAAGGGGGAGGCTTGGAGAAGGGGAATAAAGGAGGGCACTGCTTGTCACAATGAGGGGATGAAGAAGAACTGTAGCAGCAGTTGATTGGGAGAGGTGGATTTATAGGACACTAAGGGCAGAGATGGAAGATGGGGAGTTTGCCACCTTGGTGCATTAGAAAGAGAAGGTTCTGGCCCAAAGACTTGTTGTCATGAGTGTGTGGAGATGGAGACTGACAGAGATCTTGATGGGCCCTGAACAGCCCACTCTTGAGGCAGTGACAGGGGCTTAGCTGAACCCTGGAAGGTCAGTGGGACAGAGCCCAGAAGAGAGAAGTCCAGATGAGGAGGGCAGCTCTTGCTCTCCTCCCTCAAGAACTCCTCCCTCGAGAACCTCGCTCTTTGGGCCACACTTCCCCAGAGCAGAGTTCTAGGCAGCCGAGCCCTTCTCCCAAGCTGCGCTCAGCTGGTCCTCTTGGCCCAGCCAGGCCTGGCTCCCCTCCTCCTCTCCTGGCCTTTTTGGGGTTTTTCTTTTTGCTGAGGTGTCGGTTTGTGCATTCCTTTCACTTCTTGCTTTCAAGATGATACAAAGGCTAGAACTAAACTTTGTTTCTAAAATCAGGGAAACTTTGAGGAAGTAAGACTAGGGCAAGGGTGGATCTGCTGGCCCTGGCCTTCTTGCCTCAACCTCGTCTGGTTTCAGCCTCCACCCCTCCCCTCATTTGCATAGTATCTCTTTCCAAAGAGCCCAGAGCCCTGGCAAACAGGGATGGACCTTCAGCCCCGTCTTAGAGAGGACTCATGGCCCACAGGAAATGGGGAGTGACTTAGAATGTGGACTTCTGGAGTTTAGACACAGTTCAGTCCATACCCCCTATTTTATAGACCCAAAGATGAAGGGCCAAGGAGGCTGGACTTCAGTTCACATCATGGCCTAGAATTAGAGGTTGGATGACCATGTGTTGGGTATGTTATAGAGAGTCTCATTGTAGCAGAGGAAGGGCTCAGTTACCTCCCCTAGATTTGGAATTCTGAGAACTGAAGCAGGTTTTCTTTATTTTCCCATTGCTCCAGTTCTGAAACATTCCTGTGTGGTATGTGTTGGAACAATGGAGAGAGAGAGACAGAGACAGAGAGAGAGACGGAGAGGGAGAGGGAGAGGGAGAGAGAGAGAGAGAGAGAGAGAGAGAGAGAGAGAGAGAGAGAGAGAAAGAGAGAGAGGTTTCCTCTCTCCTATTTGGTTAAGGAATCCTCAACAGTAGAGACCATTTTTTTAATATCATCATGCCTTCTAGCCCCCTAACATAATGCTGTGTGTTCAGTAAGAGTCCAGCAAATGTTTGCTCAGTGACTATCACGCTTTGGTCTAGGCCTTTATCTTCCCCCTCCCACAGTTTGTGGTAGCTAGCATTTACCTGCCTTTTACCTCTATCTCCTCACCCAATCCCCTTTCCATAAAAGCATCTATATGGGGCATTATGATTTGGCTGCCTTATCTGATGGCTGCCATGTTAGGGGAGGATGTTAGGGCAGCAGATGATCCTGTAAATGTGTTTTCATAAAAGGCAACATTTTAACCCTACTCATTTCCCCCTGATGGCGGCACCTTCTAAGAGCTGTTGGTTCGAGGATTTCCTGGAGTGACCCTTCTCTTTGCCTGAACAGACAGCTGGAAGCAATCATGCCCCCCTCTCAATTAATTCAGTCCAATTAATAAATTGCCAAGTGGGGGTGGTGCCAGGGAGATGATGCTTGGAGACTTCCGACCTCCCGTTGGAGGGTCCTTGAAATCAGGATTGATGGAGGGTCTTTGCTGTAAAGCCCGCCACACTTTGTGCCCAGCTGGGCAGGAGTGGGCTGGCTGCCTGCTTCATTTTAGGTCACACTGCTGGCCTCAGATGGACCTTGTGGAGATGACTGACCCTGTTACAGAATAATAACTGTCATTATTTCATAAATGAATTTTTATTGCTATTTCTTCTCTTTTTATCATCTTCATTTCCCAATGTATGCTTCCCCTCTCCCCTACTCAGTGAGCTGTCTCTTGTAAGCAAGAATGAAAATAAAAGAAAGGGATTAAAAAAAAAAAAACAGCTCAGTAAAACTAATCAATGCGGCCTCCACATCTGACCCTTTGTGCAATGTCCCATCCTCACCACCCGCCACCTCTCAATGAAGGGAGCGAGATGGATTTTCCCATCTATTTTTAGAAAACCTGCTGGTTCATTATAATTTCCTAGTGTTTATATAAGTGACATTTGTATGTATGTCATATTTTAACATTTGCAAAGCACCTTATATGGGTTATCTCATGAGACTTATGACAGTCCTGTGAAGATTCTGCTATTAATACCATTTTATACATGGCAGCATTGAAATCCACAAGGCTTCGTATGCACTTTCTATGTGGCAGATGCCTGCCCTCAAGGAGCTCATGCCCTAAAATGGGAAACCACGCCCACTAGGTGGATAAATGATGTATGCATAGACAGCAGAAGTCATTCTTGAAGGGCAGCCATTAGTGGCTTGTGGGGGCTGGGAAAGGCCTTTTGGAGGAGCTGAGACCGGGGCTAACCATTGAAGGAAGTCGGGGAGGTGTAGGGGTGGATGTGGCAGGTTGCTCTGGACATGGCAGACGATGAATGTGATGGCATGGGTCCTCTCCCAGGCCTCTATGGAAGTCCTCCATTCAACCAACTTCCCTGCTTACCTATTTGTAGGAGAAGCCAGGGGTTATTCAGAGAATGCCTGGAAATTTCCTAAATGCCCCTTGGTCCACTTTCTTTCTTTTATTCCATGCTTCCACTTGACCATGTCTGTCTAAGAATCTGATACTGATACAACTGCTGTTTACTCACTAATTCTCTGTACAATGGGCATTGTCCAATGACTTTTTTTCCCTTCTCTGTGGATCATTTGACCTAAAACTTTGAGGAATCATGGTTCTCATGTAGGAGAACCTGTGCTGCTCAGAAGTCTAAGTATGGTCAGGAAAATATGGGTCAAAGCACGGCCTGGCCTGGGTGGTCTTCCTGACATGCATCCTATAGACTTGGCCTTTGTTAACTCTCCTGACTTTTCTTATTGTTGAGATAATCACCAGTAAGAAGAGTGTAGTCTTTGGAGTGGGATGTGCAGTGGCTTCCTAGAATACCTTTGTGCCCTTGCCCCATGTCCAGTTCCAGGTGGGCACTCTTCTCTTGTTTACAACATAGGTAGCTTTATCAGTGCTAAGTGTTTGGAGTGATGGTAAAAGGAATCTGTCTCCTCTTTCTCTGTGATACCTTTCTTGACTCCCCATTTCCTTCAGCATAACATACAAGTTAAATTCCTTTACAATCTGTTTCTAGACTAGCTTTCTAGACTGATTTTTTGCACAGTCTTTGTTCCAGGTCAAATCCCTCCCTTTTCCCATTGCATTCTTCCTTTTACACAAGATGGCGTTTCCTGCCCCCCATTTCCACAGGCTGTTGCCTTGAATAGATGGTACTCCCCCTTCCCCTTTACCTTCTGGACCCTTGGCTCAGCCCAAGTACCTCCTCTTTTGGGAGACATCTGTCCTGAGCCTGTGGCATGGTAGTAATCTCTCCTTTCTCATGTTGTAATTTATCTGTATTCACATTTTGGAGGGTTGAAATCACTCTCTCTCTCTCAATATATGCACTCACTTCTATCTATATAGAGAGATAGAAATAAAGCAATATTTGCATGTCTCTATTTTTTTCATATATGTATATGGAGTCATATATATAGGGATGTGTGTTTATGTGTGTGCGTGTGAGAGAGAGAGAGACAGAGAGAGAGAATGTGAGAGGGGGGTGGGGAGAGAAAGGAGAGAGGTAAGGAAGAAAACAAAAAAATTAGGAAGATATAGATTTAGATGATATAGACATAGACATAGACATAGACATAGACATAGACATAGACATAGACATAGACATAGACATAGACATAGATATAGATGTGGTTACCAAACCCAATACCTTGCCCACAGTCACTGCTACTTTTTAAATGCTTACTGATTGGAACCTTTCAAATACAGGCATGTTTGTTCTCTTCTCATCAGCATCACACCATGTCTCACCCTTCGTGGCTGCCTCCCAAGAGCACCAGTGAATCCCTTGGTCATGCCCCTGCTCGGATGGAGACTACACATTCATTTGGGACACCCAGTATCTCTGTGTCGATGCAGCAGACACCCAAGAAGTTTGCTCCAGTGGTCGCCCCCAAGCCCAAATACAATCCCTACAAGCCGCCTGGTGCTGAAGGTAAGAAGCGGGCCTTGCCCACGGAATCTTTGAAGGGAGGCAGGGGATGTCTGTGGGACATTTGGTGGTATGCGCTGGATGACAATGGCCTCCTTTGTGAGGCAGTGTGGCACAGTGATTGGAGTGCTACTCTGGGGGGCAGCAAGACTTACTTTTCCAATATGCTTTTGATGTTTGTATTTGATTCTGTACATTTGTGATGATGGCAAGTCATTGAACTTTGCTGAGGTTTCCTTATGTAAATAAAGGAAATAATAATAGCAGTGGCCTCTACCTGACATGGCCATTTTGAGAATGAAAGCTTCAATGGGCTGGTGCTGTTCTATCTTGTTTTGTAACCCCTTTGTGCTGCTGACTTACAGACAGGGCTTAATAATGGCCGGGCAAATTAACTTGAGGATGACATGGGATGAGATCTTTCCAATGCTTTGTCACTTGAGAGAGCCATGGTACTGTCCATTGTGGTCATCTGCCATTTCTACTTCCATGGGTGTCTCAAGTGTCCTTGAGCCATTGTATGGCATTCCTCTGCCAGATTCTGTCCCTGTCCCCTCATTTGGACTTTAACCATAATATATAGAAATGTTTCTTTTTTAGATGAGCGTGTGTGATAATTTAGAGGCTTTCAGGTGGAGGGGCTGTCAGAACATCTGTGTGATGTTGGTCAATCACATCACTTCCTTGCCCCTCAGTTTCTTCATCTGTAAAATGGGCTAGTAGAATCATCTCTAAGCGCTCTCCTAGCATGGAATTCTTTGATTTTTGTCCCCCTCTTAGACTCAATTTCCTCCTCTGGAGTAAGCTAGAGTTGATAATTCTTTACTCATCTGCTTCAGGGGCTCTCCTCTCCTCTCCCTGTCACCCTGCTGATCCCAGATCTGTGATTTCATCAGGACAGAGCATTTCCATGCAGGACCTTTCACCAATTCATATCAGTTCCTTCTCTGACGCCCAGTCTTACAAAGTGACCTAGACCATGGAGAGCTTAGGTGCCTTACCCAGGGGCTCCCATCCCTGGAACTGGAGCCCAGTTTTTCCTGACTCTGAACTTGTCTCTCCACTTTCCCAAATGGTTTCAAACGGTCATTTTTGTGAAAAGCCCTTTGAAAGTCATTCCAAAGTAAATCAGTGGGAATTGTATTGTTCTTTGACCCTCAGATTCAGTGCCCAGAAAGGTGGCCCCCATCAAGATGACGGAAAAGGGTATTGGTGCCATTCCCATCTATGATGAGGGTCTCTTCTCTTTTGCTCCCCCTCTGCCTCATTTTCCTGGCTCCTGTTTCCTGTCCTACTCATTGGGAGCCTTTTGTTCACCCCTTGTAGCCTCCAGCTGGAAGGCAGTCCTCCTCACTTCCACATCATGGTCACTCCACTTCCATCTCATAGGCTCTTGGACTCCCCTCACTTCTCAGACCAGGTACTATCTACTCAGTAGCTGGAGTAGCTCAGTAGCTCCATGGTTTGTTCTCTCCTCCTTCTATTTGCCCCATACCATATGTATTTGGATTTGTGTGGCATCTCCCCAGTAGATTGTAAGCCCTTTGAAGGAAGAGTCATTTTTATTTTTCTATCTCTAGCACCCCGGACAGTGCCTTCATGGAATGCACTAAATGATAGCTGTTAGCTATTTTTACTGTTTTCTTTAAACACACACACTCTATCTCTGTCTCTGTCTCTGTCTCTGTCTTTCTCTGTCTCTCTGTCTCTGTCTCTCTCTCTGTGTCTCTGTCTCTCTCTCTCTCTCTCTGTCTCTCTCTCTCTCTCTTCCCCCCTCCCTCATGCACACACACACACATCTTATTTAAGAACCCCACAATTAACTTCCCAAGGACTAGCCACTCCCTTTCCTACCAACTACAACAACAACAACAAAAAAAACCCTCCCTTGCAACAAATCTGTGCATTGGCCCCCTTTGAATATGCTGCCTCATTGCCCTCTGGCTGTCCACTGTCTCCTGCCTGACCAGTGGCAGGTCTTTTTCTACTGCACTAAAGAATTCTGAAACCTTCATTGTAGTGTCCCTTTACTTTATTTCATGGTAATTAATACACAAACATCTTTCTCTTTCTACTTATTTCACTCTACCATTTTACACAAATCTTCCACAGTTTTTTTTTTCCTGAAATCTTCATATCAAACAATTTTGTAGCCCAATATTACGTTTCATTTATAAAGCACCATGTATTCACTTGACATTTCTTGTAGAATGTGGGACATGTAAGATATTTGTCTAAATCTAACGGATGCAAAACCGCTTTCCAATTTTCCTTTGCTTCTGAATAACAAGAGGAGATAGCATTCAGATGACCCTTCAAGATTTTCAAAGTCCTGTACCAATAACTCACTTTCTCCCCCCTCACAGCAATCTTGGGATCTAATAAGGTTTTTTTTCTTTTTCTTTTAACCAGAATTGAAGATTTTTGAACATGATTTGTTTCTTGTATAGTTTCAAACCTGGCTGTGCTGAGCCCCATGCTTCCTCCCTTTTCTTCTTCTTTTCTTAATTTGTTCCCTTGAGATTCTTCACCTTTTTGTCTCCCAGATGATTTTCGTTATTCTTTTGTCCAGTCCAATTAGGTGACCCCTTGGATGTTTGATATGTGGCTTAATTGAGCTAGTTTCATCATTTATATTCTCTTGACTTGACTCCGTTGTGATCCTTGACGTTTTCTATTCCTCTATTAAAATTCTATTTTCTATTTTCCTCTATTAAAATATTTTCTCATTGGATTCATCTAAATCCTGAGTGAATCTTGGTAGGCTGACTCCTAGAGATTTTAGACATTTTGTTTTTATTTTGAATGAAATTTCTTTCTCTCCATCCCCCTGCTGGGTTCTGTTAGTAACATACACAAAACTTGATGACTCTTCTGGGTAAATTTTACATTCTGCTACTTCCTGAAGTTATTGTTGTTTTGTTTTTGTTTGTTTTTAACCTTCACTGTCTTGAATATGCTAAGCAAACCATCATGTCATCAGCAAATTTCTGTGCTTTCTAAAGGAGATATTTATATTTGAGGGTTTTTGCTTCTTTCCATGGGTGGGTAGAGAGCTGTAAGCCCAGGCCCAGCCAGGAGGTTATGGATTAAACATCTAGATGACTTAATGTGTCCTCTGGGTCCCAGATAAATACTCCCTTGATCCTGAGTCCCCCAAATAAGGGCAGCCTTTTTGGCATCCCAGAGACCTCTCTGCTGCCAGCCTAAGTAAGAAGAAGCCTTGAAAGATGCATGCTCTTTGGGTTTTCAGGCCTCCCCTTTCACACTTTCCCCTCAACCCTTAAGGCTGTTTTGGAATGAGGGCTCCTGCAGGAGATCTACTGAGCCCCAAGGCTGATGGCCAGGGAGGCCTGTTCCCTAAATGCTCAGTCGATTGGATGGTGGTGCCCGCAGTTTACTGGGATCTGGGCAGCTCAGCATCAGATCCCTCTCCCCCTAGCATGGCCCCACTCCTGCATCCCCCTGCCTAGGACACAAAGAAGGATGAACCCTTGGACTGCCAGGCTGCCACCCATCCGCCGCCCAGTGTCAGCCTCTTGGCCAGAGCCTTGGCACAGCAGTGTCCAATATCTGGACATCAGACCACGAGCCTTCCGGGATCCGGGAGGGAAGGGACAGTTAGCGACTCTCTGGCCCATCACGCTCTGTTCCCTTTGTGTTGACTCATTCCCTCCACGACTCTCTCTAATTGTTTCTCCAATGAGCTCAGTGTTGTTGTTGCGGCAATCTCGCCTCAGAGACTGTGCCCGCCTTGGTGGCTCTCGGTGTGGAGCGATGCCCTTAGTCATCCCTCTAGAATGTGTTTGCTCCTTCTCCTTTCTCCCCCTTTGCTCCTTGGGCTCAGCCTGGTGGCGAGCTTGGGAGCTGGGCTGGCTGGTTCCTCGGTGATGGATTTCAGACCGAGCTCCTTCCCGGCAGTAAACGCTTTATGACTTTGTTTGTTTGGAAGGCTGATGTCATGGGCCCAGTGCCCAGCTTCCGAGGCAGGCTTCTGGAGCTCGTCTGGGGACTGAAGCAGTTGGGGACTGGACAAATGGGACTCGGGCACCCAACAGTAACAGTGAGCTGGCATCCCTGGGCTTAGGCATGGCGACATCCCGTTTCCTGGGGCCAATAGCCAGAACATCCCAGAATGGTTCTGAGAAAAGAACTCCTAAGCTTCTGGTGGCTCTCCCACTTTGCTGATGGCGTCCTTTCTAAGCTCTGGTGTGGCCGTGGCCTGACCGGACCTGCAGGATTAGGCTAGCTTTCAATGAGCCTTTTTCTTTCCATCTTTGGTGTGGAGAAAAGGGGTCAGAGAATCAACTTTATCCAGAGGAGGGCACCTTCCTTCTCATTTTACCTTCTTAGGGGTGCCCTTTCCAGGCTTCTCCCTCTTTGGGTACCATAGCCCGTGTTTTAGTTGGCTACTGGATGCCATTGTGGGATTGTGGTGCTGGGAAGCTGGTCAGGAGAAATATCACGTGTATACCAGGACTTCGCAAACCTTAGCCCAGCGGCCAGCACATAATAAGTGTGTAGTCGATGTCTGGAGTCTGTGATGCCAGTGGTGATGCTGGGGATGAGCAGGAGGATAAAGATTGTGGTAGATGAGAGTGCTGTTTCATTCATTTTTTAATTCACAAGGCCTTATTTTAATATATTTTTTCTATCAAGTATTTTTCTCTCTCCTTCCACCCCCACTCTCCCCAAAGGGTGGGGGAAAGAAGAACAAAACTCATGACTTTTGTAACCAATATCTCGCTTCTTTTAAACATCTTAAGGCAGGGATGGGTAGTCCAGGCAGTTTGGTGGTGTGGTGGTTAGAGCTCTGCACTTGGAATGAGGAAGACCTGAGTTCTAATCCCTCTCTGACACTTACAAACCTCCTCACCTCAGTTTTTTCTCATGGGTCAAATGGGCATAATATAGCACTTGCCTCACAGGATTCAATAGCATATGTAAAGTGCTTTGTAAACATTAAACCACTATATAAAATTAGGTATTAATATTTGAGTCAAAAGGAGAGAGCTTTATCTGTTGGGATGCGTTCGTACTTCAGGCTTCATTGGGAGATTGCAATAAATTCATCAAGTCTTTCTTCGATGCCTACTATGTGCCAGCCACTGTTAGGGGCTAATTCAGTCGATTCAAAAACATTGAAAGCACCTACCATGTGCCAGTCATTGAAGAAAGTGCTGGGATACAAATAAAGGCAAAAGACTGCCCTGATGTGCCAGGGCCTCACGCTCTAATTGTAGAGACAGCTGTGGATACAAAACACAAAACAGAATTGTCTGTACCCTCAGGAATTTTGCATTTCTTTGGGGAGAAACTACAGGAATACATCTAAGTAAATAGACAATATGACCAAACTAATTAGGCCCTGGCAACTGAGTGAATGAGGAAAGCTGGCGTGGAGTGGTGCTTGAGCAAGGTCTTGGAAGCAGTGAGGAGTCTGAGACCTGTGAATTTTCCAAGGAGAGAGGGAGAGCATTCCAGGCATGGGGAACTTTTGGCCTTTGGGCATGAACTTCTTCCCCCCCACCCCCACCCTCCAGCCCCTCCCCAAATCACCAGTACAACCCAAAGTTGCTGATTTCTGTACACTTGCCTCTTGGGGCTCAGTGGCCACATGCAAATGACCGAGGCCATCGCTGGCCTCTGAGGGCACAACTTCCTCCTTACGGACCTTCTAGATTTCGGGCTTTGCTTTCCCACCTTTGGTGTATTTCCAGAATGGGGATCCTCAGACCAAATATACCTCATTCACAACGTGGCAGGAAGGACACCAGCATTTTCAGGCTATATTTCAGTGCATAACCAGGTGGCTTCTGAATTTGCCCATCCTCCAGCAGGAAGGATGGGCTGTTTTGTTTTTTCCCCTTTGTATGAAAGCTAATTGGATCCAATTCACCTCTCAGACAGCCTGTGACCATCCTCAAAGACTTTCTAGCTGGGTAGGCTTGTCACGACATGAGTTCTGTTAGGATCGCCTTGGAGAATCCACATGTGCCTTTAACACCAGAATACAGCCTCAGAAGAGGATATATCGAAGGGAAAAACGAGAACAGAATGTCTTCCATTGATAAGCTCATTGCAGCATTTCGCCATTGTTCTGAAAAGCTCTATTTGGTGGCTTTTTTTTCTTTTACTCATCATCCAGGAAAATTTAGGAGCTCAGTAACCTGGGAAGGTAATGTGTGAAATCCAGTTTTGTGGTCTATGTAGACATGAAAAGATGGAAAAAAAAATACCCAATGCACATGTGTTCCCACCAACATGTCATCCCTGGAATGGACATACTAACTTCTGATGCCAACAGCATCCATCATGCTGGCCTGTGTGTGTTCATGGCCTTCATTCTCATTGCCCTGTGGCTGGCCCAGCCATCATCTCTCTGGCTGTTGGTACCTAAGAGAAGGCAATCCCAGTTCTTTCCCTCTGATTATGTGTGGGCCTTTCCTGCTTACTTTCCCTGACTGTGAAAGTGAAAAGGACCCACAATTCCTCTCTGCCAACATGTATTTAAGTGAGGCCTTATGGTATAATTTCCTTTTAAAAACCACAGGGCTAGTCACAATAGCCTATTAAGGTTATTAATATTATTATTTTTTGGTAACCTCCAAATAAGGAATAGCTTTTTTATTTCTTTTCTTTTTATTTGCCTTCCAATTTAGGATTGATGCCTTTTTTTGATAGTTTTTTTTCTTTTAATCCTTTTCAGGATAGTAGGCTCTTTTTAAAAATGAAAACATGCTTCCTCTGTGGTTTTTTTAATGCACATTCTTCCCAGAATTGTCCTTTGGATCTAGTAAAGCACAAGTAAAATCCTCTAAGCATTGGATTAAGATTTTCCTCCATATAAATTATCTGAAGCAGAAGCAAAAAATGACTGAACTCATAAAAAAGAAGCATCGACTATGTTAAAGCACTTACTATGTGCCTAGTGCTGGAGTAGGTTATAGATTCAAATACAAAAAACACATAGTTTCTGCCTTCAAGGAGCTTATTTTCAGTAAGAGACAACTCTTCTATGGTGAAGGGATGGCAAGCAGAGTCATTAATTGGCAGCACCTATACAGGGACAATGGTGATATTGGTTTCTGTCCTAGAGCTGGGAAAAGGGTGAGGTTATAGGCAGCTGTAGGGAAGAAAGTTGAAATGGAAAGTGAAGCATGGTTTGGGTTCTCTAAGAACAATGGAAAACATTCTGAAGGGCCTCGTGTTTCCCTTTCATATTCAAGGGGCAATATTCCTTAGTCAACCTTAGACCCTTCTCATTGTCTACTGATGAGGTGGGGAACTGAATTCTCCTGATTCTATGATGCCTTCCTTTCTTCCTTTTTGTTCAAAATTTGTTTCTCCAGGGTGAAAGTTGCCTCTATTCATCCAACCATCTTAAGGGTAAGCCACTCAGTTTCATGCCCCAGTTTGCCCAAATGCAGAATAAAATCAGAAAGACATCAGGGCTTCCAAAGAGCCATATTGTTGTTAATGTGTATACCCCTTTAGGCATTGCCAGTCCCAGTCTCCCACCCTCACAGCCATTTCCCTTTCCCCCAATCCCTTAGAAATTTCATGACTTTCTGTGGCTACAAAAACACAAATTGTCATGTTCAGCTTTCTGTCAATGAGCTCCTGTGCATTTAACTATGATGCGCCTTGGACAATCTCTCACCCATTCTGAGGCTCACTCCTGAAACCTCTCCAGTGTGGTAGAGGACATTTCAGAGTCTGAATTATTGGGTCTTACAAGCCTCTTAAGTTCCCTGACTCTCAACTCTTTCAGACAGACTTCAAACATTGGTTTACTTTGGCAGTTTCTACCTCGAGGACTTTAAGAAATTCTAATAAGCAAGTATGATAACATGGTATAGCAAATGAAGAATGTTAGAGAAAAAAGCTCCCACCAGCCCAAGTTCCTCCAGTCATCTAGTCCAGTCCCTTCATTTTGCAGATGAGGGAACTGAGGCTCAGAACCTACAATGTCTAAAACCACACCCACCAGCCTTTCCACAATACTGACATTACTGCACATTCCAGAGATGATTATCACAGCAGGACAAATTCCTTTTCCATCTCCTTTCTGGTTTTTTATTTGTTTGTTTAGCTCTGGGAGAGGAAAGCTTAAGGGGCTAAATTCTGTGGAATATTCACCTTTTTGCTATTGGTTATATTTGTTAGGTAGGATGGTTATGTAGCACAGCAGATAGAAAGCTGAACCTGGACTCAGGGAGACTCATTATCCTCAGTTCAAATCCAACCTCAGACACCTACCAGCTGTGTGACCCTGGACTAGTCACTTAATTCTGTTTGCCTCAACTATAAAATGAGCTGGAGGAGGAAATGGCAAACCACTGAAGTATCCTTGTTAAGAAAATCCCCAGTGGAATCATGAAGAGTTGGACATGACTGAAATAACCAAACAACAAATATTTGTTGGGTAGGGAGTGCCTAGTTACATGGATGTGTGTTGTGGCTAGAGAAGAATGGACTGTTTGAGAATATTTTGGCATTGCCTAGATATGAGGAAACAAAATTAGGAATCCACATTAACCAAGAGGTGAACCCAATATTTCTTTTGCCATGGGATGAGGAGAGATGGAGTGAGCAACATTCTTAGGCTTGACTCTGATCAATTTAGTTTTTCCTGTTTACATGTTTTACTCATCTAGCTTCCTTCCAATGCTGGGAGCTACAGTAATGAATGGCATGGGAATGGTCATTGGATGGATCCTCCAGCCTAAATGGCAAAAGCTAAATTCAGAGAATCCCAAACTCTCAGATGTTGCTATGATGAACTCTTCCTGAGGTGTCTTGTCATTGAAAGTCCTATGAAATTACTTGTAGTCATACAAGAAGTGATTTCAACCCATCAATCTGTGTGTGTTTCTGTGGGATGTGCACTATTTACAAACATAATTATACCACGGTAGTTGGAATAGTAATAAGCTGTCACTTTGACTAGTTTGTCCCCTGTACAAGTATAAGGGAAACGGACTGAGCCTCATTGATAAGTGTATGTGCACACGCATGTGTGTGCATGTGCACATGTGTGTATGTGTGCAGATGTGTGTGTTTCAGAGTTCTTAGCAAATAATGACGTGATTTGTTAAAGAGGGAAATGATCATTTATTTATCTGGCCCTCACACTGCACCTTTCTCCAAGGAGCTGGATGAGGGTCTAACTCACGTCATAAGACGCAAAATCCTTTGTGTTTCTTGTGATGTCCCAGTGTCCGTATCAACTGATCACTCAGTCACCACGCTTGATCAGTGCTTGGTGATTTTAGATTCTGTACGTGATTCTGGGGATGCAAAGACACACATACTGCCCTGCAGGGCAGACTAGACTGGAAATAGGCATGGAGCGACATGTTCAGTTTCCTCTCTGGGTCTCCATCCACCCAAAGAAAAATGGCAGCAACTAATCCTTATTTCCTGGCCCATCTCCATGGTGCATTGCTAAGCATGAGTGGGGATTCCTTTGGAGGTTCCTCAGATAGGGAGAGATGCCTCAGATGAGGCTATAGAAATGTTAGCTCCCTGTAGCTATTGGAAGGGTTCAGTCTGCGAGCTCCCTCCCAGCTCTCGTCATCTTGCTGGACTCCTTTAGTGGCTTCCATGTCTGGCACATTCCACTGCGTGGGCAGCGCTGGGAGAATTTGGGAACTTCTCTGACAATCTTCACTTTCCCTGCTTTTCTGCATGTGCTTTTACTCCTAAACAAATTATGATGGTGCCAGGGGTTTGTACTTTTTGTTCCCAAGGAGTTTTTTTGTTTTTAAAGAAAATTTAATCTGGGTGATGGGAAGGAAAGAAGAAAGAGAATGAACCTGAGAGAAGGATTCTTCTGGAATGACCCAGTCAAGCCCAGGCTTCAGCATTGTGTGGCTGATTCATTCCCAGAGTCTCAGGTAGACTCGTGAAGCCTCAGTAGACTTGAAAGAGAACCATGTAAATCATTTATGAAATGATTCATGATTAGTGTTATAAAAATATTCTTGGGACCTGAGCCTTTAGGCACAGCATTAAAAAAAAAAATCAGGCCAGAGGATAATGACAATCCTGAATTACCAGAGCTGCTAAGTTTGCTGCATATTTGCACATTGCTTTGTCCTCCTTCATATTCCGAGGCAGCCCTGCTGACAGTATCTCCACAGGTGCTTAGGAGGGCCTCCATATTACCCCAAGTCCTGAATCAGAAGAACCAGCCCCATGCATAGCCTGAGAACTTTTTCTATCTTCTGGGTCCCAGTGATGCCCTTTGCTCAGGAGTCATGACTAAAGGAGCCATCCCAACCAGACCATGGACTTTGGAAGCCTGGAGGCAGTCAGGAGGCCTCACTAATGAGGGTGCTCTCAGGCCTGGCCTCAAGGTCAGGTCCAGGCTTGAGCAGACCTGGAAGCAAAAGGAAGCCAGGCAGTGATGGCCATGATAACCATGAGAGTAAGGGTTGTTGTGTGATGGTTAGAGCCCTGGAATTGCCCCAGTTGAGGCTTTGGTTCATATTCCTCCTCCTTACTAGCTATTTAACCCTTGACAAGTCCCAGAGCCTCTTTTGTGCCTCAGTTTCCTCATCTGTAAAACAAAGAGGTGAGACTTGATGGCCTCAAAGGTTCCTGCTCTAAATCTATGACTCTGTGAAGAGGGATCAAGAAAGTTCCTAGCTTTCACCTACACCCACACATACATACATACATACATACATACACACACTATGGACACATGCATAAACAGCACTCAGCAAACTTGTTAATTTGAAAGGTCGCTAAAGGGAAAAAAAAAAAAGGTTGGAAAATAAGGGTATTCTCTGTATGAAGTGGACTCGTCCCCACCCAAGTATGGTGCAAATTCAGCTCTGAGTTTTGACCTAAACAAATAGATCAACAAATCCTCCCTGAATGTCAGAGAACATGGAAAGTTTCCCCCACAGGGGGGTTTCTGAGACAGTAGGAAGTGAGGAAAGCTGGATCTGACCATGGTGGTGTGTCCATGCCCTCCCCTCACAGCTAGCTTAGTTGGTAACTTGAGACTCTTGGGGGCAGAGTAACCAGTGCCAAAGTGTTGTTTCTTAGACCAATGTTTAACCAAGATTAATGGCACAATTGAGGGACAGAGCTTGGTTCAATGTCCTGTTGATGCATGGTGGGGTCATTGCTCTCTTTGAGAAGTAAAAGCCATTGCCTGTGTTTTGCTCAGTACCAGCAAACAGTAGAAGAACTATGCAGGGTGATGTGGAAATAGGAAAAGGACCCTCTGGCTGCCTCAAGAGCAATGCAGCAGCCAGGTGGATGCCCTGGACCGAGCCCATGTTGTAGGATGGTCATTGGGTTCTGGCAGTCACATTTTGCACGTGTGTGTGTGTGTGTGTGTGTATGTGTATTTATATTGTTTGTATAATGTATTGTAATTTATAAGGTATTGTAATATATTTTCTTCAGTTATCAAATGACAAATATAATAAACACAATAGGATAAAAAAAGAATTGTTCATGAAGTTGTTCATCTCTATTATGCTGAGCTTGCTTTTACTTTAAAGTATGTAATAAATTCAACATGTTACTTTTGCATGTGTCCTATTTGTATTTTCTTTTTCTTAATTTTTTTTTTTTTGCTTTTTGGAGGGTGGAGGGTAGGGCAATTGGGGTTAAGTGACTTGCCCAAGGTCACACAAGTAGTTTTTGTGTTAAGTGTCTGAGCCCGAATTTAAACTTGGGTTCTCTTGACTCCAGGGCCAGTGCTCTTTTCACTG
>NW_027185759.1:8291472-8323733 GCF_028583685.1 Petaurus breviceps papuanus | reverse complement strand
TCCCTCCCTCCTTCCTTCCTTCCTTCCTTGCTTCTTTCCTTTCTTCCTTCCAACCTTTCTTCCTTCTTTCCTTCCTCCTTTCTTTTCTTTATCCTGTCCACCTTTCACCCTTCTCTTTCTTCCTTCTGTTGCAGCAAGCACCCCAGTGTCCCCAGGGTGCCTGCTCACACAGGTTCTTGGATCTGCTTTGTTAAAGGAAAGCAACTCAAAATGGGTTAACAAGCTTACTTTAATCAGTCAGACATATATCGTTTACCTTGTTCAGGAGAAAAGGTCAGCACCCTGAACCTCAAAGTATACAGGCATAATTATCAAGACAGAAACATCAAGTAGACAGATTTCCAAATTGTCCAACCATTACATCCATACCCAGTCAACATCTGGGTTTCCACATTCTGGGTTTTTCAAAGCCGGGGGACTCTCAACAACGGCTTCCCAGAATTCAGATCAAATCACAGAACACCTCTCAAAGTGAGTCCCAAAACAAAGCTACACATCAGGGCTTATATAGCCTTCTCCTGGCTCAGAGAATGTAACAACCTCATTGACTCACTGGCCAATCAAAAAGTATCTACTGAAAAACAAGCCTCCCACCCCAGGCTCCAGGTGCACTCTAGCCTAGGGGCAGGGAAGATCTTCCAAATTTACATTCCCATTACACCTTCCTTTCTCTCTTTCTTCCTATTACTACCCCTTTTCTTGTCCCCCAAACTTTAGAAAAATCTCAAAAATTCAGAGTTAAAAGAATTTCTGATGACTATCCTATGACACTCTGTAGCTTACTGGCACAGTGGATAGAGCATCGGGCTTGGAGGCAGGAAACTCTGAGTTCAAATTTGAGTTTGAACACTAGTTGTGCGACCCTGGGCAAGTCACTTCATCTGTTTTCTCATCAGTAAAATGAAGATAACAATAGCTCCGACCTCCCAGGGCAGTTGTCTGGTACATAGGAAACACTACATAAATGTTATTGCTGTCATCATCACCATCATCATCACCATCATCATCATCATCATCACCATCATCATCACCATCATCACCATCATCATCATCACCATTATCATCATCATCATCACCATCATCATCATCATCATCACCATTATCATCATCATCATCACCATCATCATCATCATCATCACCATTATCATCATCATCATCATCATCATGAAGGCCCACAGTGAAAGGAGCCTTTTGCCTCCCAAAGCAGCCCATTCCACTTTGGGTTTATTTGACTTCCCCCCATTCCGAATCTTCCATCACTTCCAATCAGTGCACCTTCTTCTGTCTTCAAGGAAGCCAACATGCTGTAGCTCCTTTTCTAGTGGCATCCCAAGTCGATCCATCCACAGTTTTTATCAGACAACAATTATGTACAAAACCCAGGCTTTGTTATTGAGGGGACCCCAACAATGCAAAGACTTTGTGTTCTGCTTAAAGACTGAGGCCACACACTAGCTCGTGACGTTGTCAGGGGGCGAGGGACGAGTCCCTGAAGTCAGCCCCGCAGAATGACAGAGAAGACCATGCTCCCTTTGGCTCTGCTGCCTAGAGAGAGTTTCATGGAGGAAGTGGGATTAGCTTGTACTTTCACATGAGTTCTTGTCATGTGGCCATTCTGTGTGTCCTCTTATGGGATACAAGTGGCAATATTAGTGTTCATGATGTAGAACTTCTCACCCAGCAAGCACCAAGGCACCTCAATTCCCCTGAAGAGGAAACACACACACACACAAACACACACACAAATGCACAATCACACACAAATGCACAATCACACACACAAATGCATAAACACAAAATTGTTTTTCAAGATCAACTTTGAACATTTCTTTGGAAAGTAATATTTTCATCATTTTTTTTCCTTTTTCTGAATAAAAGAAATGATAATTTGTTTTTCTACCTCCTTCATTTCCCAGTACAATCCTTCTTCCTCCCATAAACAGAAAGCATGTAATCATCTGCCAATCAGCGAGTGTATTATTACCATACTATGTACCAGGCACTTTGTTCTTGATTCTGGGGATAGAAAAACAATGCCTCAAACCGTCCCTTTTCAAAGAAGTCAAGGCTGGAAAGAACAGTCCCCTATATACCCACATATTCATAATATTTTTGGTATAGCCAAAAACTGGAAACAAATTGGATATCTATAGATTGGCACATGGGTAGTATTTCAATATGACTGTGCTGTAAGAAATAATGAACGTGACAAATTGAAACAAACATGGAGATACTTCCAGATGCATGATTTAGAGCTGAAGGGGACACCAGAGGCTGTTGCTGTCCATCTATAAGAGGACTCACTTTACAATATGAGGAAACTGAGGTCAGGGTGATTGAATCTTTCCTGACGTCATACAGATAACAAGTGGTGCCATTGGGATGTGAAAGTGAAATTAATAGGAAAAGATAAACAGTATGCAGCATGCCTAAAATCATGCAGATGAATGTAGTTACGGAGAAGTTAAAACAGAGAGAGATGAAAAATCTAAATGATCTAATTTATTTGATCTAAACTTATTTGGTTTAGATAAGGGCACTGATTAAACTCCGATGAAGTCTAGAGGACTCCTTGTGAAGCTTTCTGCCCCCCTGTCTTTTTCCAGGTGTCAAGTACAGCCAATGGGTGAGTCTAGATAGTATTAACCAAGTTATTCATGATGAGGAGGAATACACAGTCATTTGCCTGTTCCCCAAGGCTCTAACCCAAGCCCCTTTCTCTTCTCCTTCTACATTATTTTTGTGGGTGATTTCATCAGCTTCCCTGGATTCAATGATCATTTTTACTCTGATTCTTACACTTGTTTACCCATCTCTAACCTTGCTCATGACTTACTGTTTCACATAGCCAGCTACCTAGTGGCCATCTCAAACTGTGCTCCATAGACATCCTCAGCTCCATGTAAATCACTGTCTTTACTCCCAGACTCTCCCCACTTTCTAACTTGCCCAGCCCTGTCACAGGTATCACCATCCTGCCAATCACCAAGGTGTCATGCTTGACTTACTACCATCTCAAAGTCTCCGCCCACCCCCATATCCCATCATTTGTCAAGAGTTGTCAATTCTACCTTTCAGAATATCTCTCCACTGCCCTCATTACCTCCTTCCTAGACTCTTGCAGTTGTTTTCTGGTTGACTCTCTGCCTCATATATCTCTTCACTATGGTCTGTCTTGCACTCAGTTGTCAACATAATCTTCTTAGATTAAGGTCTGACCATATTTCCTCCCAGTTCAGTAAACTCCAGTGGTGCTTATTACCTTCAAAATCACATAGAAAATCCTCTGTTTGGTCTTTAAGGCCCTTAATGACCTGACTTTTCCCTACATTCCCAGTCTTCTTCCACTTTATCCACTTCTGTGTACTCTTCAGGCCAGTGACAATGGCCCCCTGCACTCCTCCCAGAAAACAGGCTCTCTCTCAACTCCAGGCATCTGCCCTTGGTCTCTCTCTGCTCATCTCTGCCTCCTGACTTTTTTCAGCTTCCCGCTCAAATCCTACCTTCTGCGCAAAGTCATTCTCAGTCCTGCTTAAGTCCTCCCATTGACTATCTAAGGTTATCATGCATATACCTTATTTGTACATAGTCATTTGCACATTCTCTCCCCTGTTGGACTGCAGGCTCCTTGAGAGCAGAGACGATCTTTTGCCATGTTTTGCATCCACAGAGTTTAATACAATTCTTGGCACATAGTAGGCACTTAATAAATGACCTTGACTTTATCCATATTATCTTACTTGATTTTCCTGATATCCCTGGAAGATAGGGGCAAAACTGAGAGAGGCTAAGTGACTTAGCCATGGCCACCCAGCCAATAACATTTGGAAGGTTTCTCACTCTGGACTCTAACTGCAACCCCGTCTTTTCCCTATCACTTCTGTGCTTCTGTGAATGGCATTCATGAAGCTGCTGGGACTGTTGGGATCCTTAGTCACCACCATCTTCTTGGCTGAGCTGCTTCTGAAAGACTTTTCTTGCTCTCCTTCAGGCAGGCAAACTTATCCTTTGCTTGACTCTGTAATTACAAGAGCATTTGGTTAAGGTTGTGTGAGAGCTAACAGCCTTGTCTTGCCATGTAATTAATTTCCCATTTACACACATGTATATTTAAATGCACATATATAAAAATGACATTTTTTCACCCTCTTCCATTATTTCAAGGTTCGAAATGGTGAGTCATTGGTGCAGTGGCCTATTTTTGTGAACCACAATAGCTTGGGTAGAAAGATTTAAAAAATTCATCCTCCTCAGGAATGGAGATCAGCCATCTTTTTTAGCTAAAATTGCGAACATCTGGCAGTTACTCTCTTGCACGTCCCTTTACAAAAAGGAGAGTCATCTCGCATGCCTTGGCATGCTGCTGTGTTTAATCAAGGCAGGCCTGAGAACCTCACGGTGCAATTGGTTATGATTTGAGAAGGCCACTGGTCCAACCCGGTCTTGGCTTGAGATGTTTCTGAAAGAAAAAATGTTAATGTTCCCCATATGCTCCTGTGTTATATAATGACAACAATCGTAATATGACAATTAATGAGCACATAAACTCCTCTTTGATTTTTTTTTCCTCTATACTCATTTGCGGCGGCTCTCATGGCAACTTTTATATCCCCCAAATTAATGGTTACGGGAACATTTGACTATGGCTCTCCCCTTCAGCTTTTGGCATGGCCAGGCTCAGGGGCTGCTAAGTCAGTAAACTCATAAATGTCTCTGATTATATTGCAAGTTGGCCTAATAAAAAAAAGTTAGAAGATGAAATCAGCATTTCTTTCCAACCTTAGTTGTGGGTCCGGTGGCCCCTTGCCTGCCCATTGTGATGGGGGATTTTGGGTACTCCACCCATTTTGGGTTGTAATAAGTCTTTGGGGCAGGATGCCTTGTCTTTCGCTGTGCAGTAGGAAGTGTTGCCAAGGGGAAGGGAGCAGAGGCAGGCTAGTGGCTTCCTCTCAAGACTTCTGCATTCTGTCCCTGTCTCTGCCCGGAGCTTTCCGCCTGACCCTGACTGATGCACCTAGCTCCCATGAGAACCCTGGCTGCCCTGCCAAGGGCTTCACCTTTGACCTAGCCTCCTTCTGCCCAGGGAAGTCTGAGTCAGTGGTAGTGAGTGGTTGGAAGTGAGATGGTACAGAGCAAAGGGCTGGGGAAGACGGTCAGGGGGATAGTGTAGACATCACAGAAAAGACTAAAAATAGGCTGCCCTGTGATGCTGGCATATTTAAAGTAATGCAAATCTATGCAAATGTACCCACGGCCTTCCTAATTATTTCCTACACCTGGATTGGGCCTTCATGAAAATCCTTGTAGAAATCCCCCACACTACTCCATTTCCTTAGATATGATAATCAAAAGCAAATCTGAGCTTTTGGGAAGGTTAGTAAGAGAGAAATTCAAAGCACTTTGCAAACATCTCATTAATCTGAAAGGCAGCCTTTCAATATAGCGCTCTCTCTCTCTCTTTTTTTTTTTGCTTTTTGGAGGGCAGTTGGGGTTAAGTGACTTGCCCAAAGTCACACGACCAGTTTTTGTGTTAAGTGTCTGAGGTCAGATTTGAACTCAGGTCCTCCTGACTCCAGGGCCAGTGCTCTATTCACTGAGCCACCTAGCTGCCCTTCAATATAGTTCTTAACCAGGACTCAAGCCACTTTACAGGATAATAAAAAGTGAGAGAGAGAGAGAGAGAGAGAGAGAGAGAGAGAGAGAGAGAGTGAGAGAGAGAGAGAGAGAGAGAGAGAGTGTGTTTGTGGGGGAGGTAGGTCTTAGCCTGTGTAGCAGGTCACAGTAAGGGTGGGCTTCTTACATGAATGGCCCCCATTTTCACAGCAGATGCTATCACCTTCATTGATTCTACCTTCCTGGCCTCTGCCAGTTTCTTTCCCTTTGTATTCCTGCTAATTCCCTGACTGGTAGGTTTTAGACTTTCATTTTATTATAACTGGTCAAAGATGCTTATGTGGCTTTTGCTGGTTGTCGTATCATGGCTTTAGGGCTGGCAGGAATCTTGGGGAATAGACTAAGGTCCAGAGCCAATACATGGTCCACTCAAGGTCACACATGTTGGTGGCAGAGCCCAGTCCCAGCCGTGGTCTGGTCACCTGAAGTTGGGTTTTCCCAGTCCCAAACTTCCTGTCTCTCTTTAGTCTGCATTCTCCATATTTCTTTCTTTTTTTTTTTTTTTTTGCTGAATTTCTTTCTTCTTTCCTTTGCTGAATGCCCTGAAGACTCCAGATTGCCTCTGTGTCTTATCTGAATTGTTATTATTCTTGATATTATTATCGTATTAGGGAGTTAATTCATGTTCAAAAGAGAAAAAGTGATTACCACCATCCTGGTCCCACTTTTCACTGGCTCATCATGTACCAGTCTCTTTGGAAAGTATTGACAATTGAGACTGTGCCCTGCTATCACCATTAAGTCAGACTCAGAGAGAGATTGAAGATAGATCTGGCCCAACTCCCTAGACTCCCCATTTTTCAGACTGTGACATTGAGGTTAGAAGAAACCAAGACATTCACTGCAGTACCATGATATTCTGGGAAGAGAACTGGATTTGGAGGCTTAAGCCCCATTTGGAAGCTTGATCTCTTCCCTTTAATAGCACAGTAATGCTAACAAACAGTAGTAGCAGTATAATTCTAGAGGAATAGCTAGCATTTATAGAGTGCTCACTGTATGCCAGGCACTGTGGCAAACACTTTCCAAATATTTCTTGTTTGATTCTCACAATCACTCTAGGTGCAATTATTATCCTCATTTTACATTTGGGGAAACTGAGGTGAATCCAGATTAAGTGACTTGGCCAGGGTTGTACAGTAAGTATCTGAGCCTGCATTTGAACCCAGTGCTCTATTCACTGAGGACCACCTAACTGCACATCTTGGGAAAACCATCGACCATCTCTGAACCACATCTAAAACAATGAGGATATTGGAAAACTTATGCCAGTTGCCTCCCAGAATTGGTGTCATTCATAAGGTATAGATTTCATGGCCAGTTAATAGAACAGGGTTCCCTAGAACCCAACTGTCCTGACTCCCAGCTGACTCTTCTCTTCATGTAGTGTGTGTGTGCGTGTGCACGCATGTGTGTATCTCTGTGTGTGCACATGTGTGTATGTGTGTACACATGTGTGTGCATGCATGTGTGTATGTATGTGCCCATAATTTTTCACCAGAGCATTTTTTTTTAAAGCAATTGGGGTTAAGTAAGTTGCTCAAGGTCACACAGCCAGTTATTTCTGGGTGTGGTGCTAAGTATCTGAGCCCGGATTCTATCCCAGGTCATCCCTCTGGGGCGGGCGCTGCTACTCACTGTGCCACCTGGCTGCGCCTGCCAGAGCAATCTCTAACTAAAGTCACTTCTCTTCGGCACACGATTGCTATTGTTGCTGAAGTCTACATAGGTGTTTTGCTCATAAAAAGGATTTTCTGCATCTCCAAAGATCTAAATTAGATATAGTCAATGATGCCGTTTACACAAATCATTCATGAGTCATAAATTGGAAACTTCGAGAGACCGTGAAGACCTTCTGTAGGGGCTTGTGCCTTCTTAGTTCTGCTGATGACTGATCTGAGCTCTGGCGACTTGAAGGGATTGTCCCAGCTCTCATCGCCGATAAGTGGGAGAGGCCAAATCGAGCCCTTTGTTTCCCTGGGTTCTGTGAGGTGGGCAGAGGTAGATTATTGCCTCCTTCTTGTAGGTGATGGTACCTAGGATCAGTCAACCAGTCGCATAGCCCAGCTAATAACTGATCATGGGCAGGCAGGGCTCTGTCCCGGGCTTCTGATGCCAAATCTGACACCCTTCTACTATACCTGGTGAATCTTTCTTTTTAACCTGCTTCTTACATTTACCCTCTGTCTGCTTATTTCCTCAATTGTAAAACTGTAAAAAATAGCACCTACCCCACAGAGGGGTTGTGAGGGTCAAGTGATGTAATGTTTGTAAATCACACAGCACAGTGCTGGCACATAGTAGGAGCTCAATGAATATTTATTCCCTTTCTGTTCCTCCTATACAAATTGTTTAGGGAGCAGAATTTCTGGTCCCCAGCTGAAGGGGGGCATTTTGGAATGCCCTTGATTACCCTGGCAGGACAATGGCAATCCAAGGTTGGAACAAGTGCTCTTGGGATTTTTGCCCAAATGGGGATATCACTGAGGCATTTTCCATTCTCTGGGAGAGTTGCCAGGGACATGTCTAGTTCCATGTCCCTTGGCAGTCTGTGCTGATGGGCCTGGGCAGTCTTTTGGCAAGGGCTAATAATGCGTTAGGAGGCTAAGCTTATTGTATATGAAGGAAGGACATGGCCCAAGTCAATAAGATTTGAAGGAAGCCAAGGAGAAAAAGACACTTTCATTGACTGTTAGAAACTTGACATTGGGAGAGAGATCTATCCAACAGATAAGATCCCAGTAGCCTGCAGTGCTTTAGACTTGGGCACCTGCAAAGAAACATTCCCCTCGATCAGCTGGCATCCATTTTCTAGTTGAGACTCCATCCCAAATGTAATCTCTTAATGTGAGCATAGATTAGATGGGGTGACAGCCACCAGAGTTGGCAGTTAGGGTCCAGGGAACTTTTTTTTTTAAAAAGAAATTGGGGTTAAGTAACTTGCTCAAGGTTACACGGCCAGTTATTATTTCTGGGTGTGGTGCTGAGTATCTGAGCCCGGATTTGATCCAGGTCATCCCGACACTGGAGCCGGTGCTCTTACTCGCTGAGCCACATGGCCACCCCTAAGCAATTGGGGTTAAGTAACTTGCTCAAGGTTACACGGCCAGGTGTTTCTGGGTGGGTGCTAAGTGTCTGAGCCCAGGATTCGATCTCCAGGTGTTCTCAACACTGGAGCCGGTGCTCTTACTCGCTGTGCTACCTGGCCGCCCCTGGGTCCAGGGAACTGTGAGACAGAAAAGGGATGTCATTTATGCAACTGACTGGGATGATAAGTGAAGTGGAAATCAGGGTGCTGTATTGGGCATCACAGCCAAGAGACCTGGGTTCTAATCCTGATTCTGCCCCCAACAATCTCCTTGTCTTTGGCTCCCCAGTGTTTAGCCTGACACATGGTGAACGCTTAATAAAATGTTTATTGATTGACTGCACAAGACCCTTTCATTCTCTGGGCATCTTTCATCTACAAAACTGGGGCCATTCACCATCACCACAGAATTACCCTGAGGAATGAGCTTTGTCATCTAAGGCCTTACTGCAGTCACAGAATTTCAGAACTGGATGAGGACCTAGAAATCCTAGCCCAAGGCTCATCCCAGATTAAAAACAATACCAAAACCAAATGGTGATGATAGCAAACAACTTTGATTCTATCATATTGTTTTTGTCTGGTGGTAAAAGACTTGTTTGACAAGTACCTCGGATTTTCACTGGGTGATGGTTCAGAACCCAAGGCATAGTATGAGTCATGGAATCAAGTTCATAATGAAGGCTTTTCCTGTCTTTGTTCCTAGTTTAGCCTTGGGATTATCACTTGATCACTGTGCCTCAGTTTACTCGCCTTTTAATCAGAGAGAACACTTTCTGCTGAAGTTACCATAACCTTGTAGAGAACAAGGTCAGAGCCCATGTTTGAGTGGGTGGTAGATCCTAAATGTTCAGGTTTGCAGGGGCTGGCTAAGTGAGTCTTGCCCCTCATGCTTTTGAGTGAGTTGTTCTCAAGGCCTGCTCTGCACAGAGGGGGAACTAATGACTTGTTTCCCTTCTGAGGGCAGCATCCAAGGGCTGGGCAGGGTTCATGGAGCCCTTCTTGTTCACCAAGCCCCAATGTTCTTGTAAGAACCATGTCAGGATGTTGTCTGCACGCTGTCTCCCCTGATCACAGTAATCGGGTCAGGAGAGAAAGAGAAGTAATAGAGTGTCTCTTAGCAACCAGCCCCAGGAGACAGAGAAAATTACTCAAACCCGACTATCCAGCCAGGGAAGTCGAAAGAAAGAATGTTCTGAAAGTCTGCTGAAAAGTGCTTAGGGACAAGACTCCTTTATGTACTCTGCTCCTATAGGCTCAATTCAATGGGATCCAATGGCCCTTCTCCCTTTAAAAAGCACACATAAAACAGAGGGGGTGTGGGGGGGGCATGGCAGCACAAAATAAATATATATTTTTTTCTCCCTTTCTCTGCCCTTCCTTCTTCCTCTTCTGTTATTTTTTTCCTCTCTTTTAAAAAAAAACATGATACAGAAAAATTGCATGAGATCAAGGGAGAGGGTTTTTAAAAAGTAGATGATTTGTTCTGAAAGCAAAATTTCATTTTGGTAAACAAAAACAAATAAAACAACAAAAAACTGGGAGAATTGTATTGACATTAGAGTAATGGGCAGAGTGTAAGCCTGGCCGTATTGTTTTTAAGCCAGAAGACCTGCTGTCTTGTTAACTATTCCTATCATGTTAACTCTTTTTTTTTTCTTCATTTGAATAACTATGCCTAGTTGGGGGTGAGGTTCTTCTGCCCTTTTTGGAACGTTTAAGATGGAAGAACAAGGTGGGCTGTGGGTAACTGGGTGGTGGGTTTAGTTCTCAGTGACCTGAAAGTCTCTCAGGGCTCTGGAGAGCAATTGACTGATTTTTAGATGCAGGGCTCTCCATCCTCAGGCTCACGAGCCCAGGAATCGTCACCTGCCTTCTCAGGCAGGCTAGTGGATCAAAAGCGGCTTATCCTGTCTATGCCATTGCCTGTTGCTCCAATACAACCAGCACTGACCAGCAATCTGGTGTCCTCTTGTCAGCCTGGACCTGTTGGGAACCAAACAAACACTCCCTCTATGTCCAGTGCTCCCCTTGTCCAAGAGGGATCAGAGATGGTGACTTTTCTCATCTGAGATCTCTAGCCCCTATCAAATAGATCCCAAACCCTAGACAATTAAAAAAATAAGGGTCAACAAGTTAGGTAATCAGCTCAACTAGTGAGCTAATGCTTCTGTGTGGAATTAAAAAAAAAAGTCTGATTTTTTCTGCCTGGGACCCAGAGACCTAAATGTGGATCAGTATGAGTCAACTCTAAGATATGGCAGCCTAGAAAGTGAATGTAATGCTAGACTTCATTTCAAAATGAGGCACAAAGTCTGAGGATCAGGGGGAAGAGTCTTGAGCTTCTCTGCTTTGGTCAGACCACATATAGGGTTGTATTTAACTCTCTTTGACCAGGATGTTGATAAGCTGGACAGTGGACCAAAGGTGGCTACCACCAGAGTGAAAGGCCTCTGCTTTCTTTTTTTTTTTAATCATTTATTTATTAAGCAATCAGGGTTAAGTAACTTGCTCAAGGTTACACGGCCAGTTATTTCTGGGTGTGGTGCTAAGTATCTGAGCCCTGATTTGATCCCAGGTCATCCCGACTCTGGGGCCAGTGCTCTTACTCACTGAGCCACCTGGCTGCCCCAGGCCTCTGCTTTCTGCTGTAGGAGGAGCCACTAAGGGGCATTTAGCCAGGAGTAAAGATTGAGGATGGGCAGTTTTAGGCTTAATATAAGGAAATAAATCCTAACCTTGTAAATTGCTCCAGTGTGGAATGAGAGTCACTATTAGTAGGCAGGGGTCTCCCCTCCCAAGACCTTTTAATTGGGGACTTGATGACCTTTGGGGTATGTAGTTGAGGAAGGTTTTGTTTTGTTTTGTTTTTAAGATAAAGGTTGAACCCAGTGATTTCTGGGCTTTCTTCCAGCCTGGAGATGCTGCAAAATCCATGTGCCTTTGTCGTTAAAAAAGTTTTCCAGTGTCTTTATAACTATTTTATCATCTATTAGCTGGTGGAGAGAAGCGGAAGGAACTAAGCATTTATTTAGCCCCTGTTATGTGCCAAGCACCATGCTAAACCATTTACAAATATTATCTTACCACAACCCTGGGAAGTAGATGTGCTATTCCCCATTTTACAGATAAGGAAACTGAGGCAGACAGGTTAAATGACTTGTCAGGGTCACATAGCTGTAAGGGTCCAAGGTTGGGTTTAATCGAAGGCCTTCTTGACTCTAGGTCCAGCACTCTTACCCATGGCACTGCCTGCCTGCCCCCAGTAATATGCCCTATGACATTGGTATGATATCAGTAAGGAGAGATTTGCCATGTTCTCATGATCTAAAGAGGGTGATTGTAAATTCCTTAAGGGGAGGGATTTTGTGCAGTTTCTTTGCAACTTAGTAGATCCAATACTTACTAGTCTCTTACTAATAGTAGGTGTTTAATAAATATTTATAGGATTGAACTGAATTGCTAATTACATAATAATATCCATGCAGTGCCACAAGTTTCCTGGAGAGAGACACTGTATAAACACCAGGTGTTATTGTTAAATTCCTTTTGTTTTCCCAGAAAGAAGAAAGTAAATAGGCACCATGTTAATTAATACCTGGCATCTGTTCAGAGCAAATAAATCTTTATAATTTGGGGCAGTGTTTTAGTTTGCAATCTAGGGCAGGAGGAGATTGTTTTGAGTTCTTAGCTGGTTGATTACAGACTCTGGTTACACCCTCCAGAATCGAGAATACTGAAAATCATGCTTTTAATGAACTTCATGAAATGGACCTGTAGTCAAGAGTGGCTTTCATCTCCTACTAAGGAGCAGTGTGACCATTGACAAGTCATTACAATGTTTGGATACTCATCAGTAAAACAATTATCATAATTGCCATAGTACCAACCTTAAAAGTAATTGTGAGGGTCAAACATTTGTAAAACATATTTTCAAATTTAAAGGACTAATTAATTGCCAATTTAATCATGTCAATTTTGACTAATTAAATGTCAATGACTGTTATTACCATTGTTACTATTCCTTTTCCTGGATCAGTAAAATTTCACAACTGGTTCCTTCCCAAAATGCTCGCCCAGTTCCCTGTAACATCATCATGGCAGCCCTTCCTGTTTGTCAGTGCCTTCCATAGGTTGGGGTCCAGTGGCCTTTAGAAGCTCATGGTGCCATCCACACCACACTGATTCCTACAGTAGCAACCCTGCTATCATCACAGAGGAGAAAAACAGTGAAAGGAGAATGCGGTGGCTCTCCCCAGATCGCCCTGTGAAGGCTTTGTTGTTTTCTTCTGTTGAAGAGGAAAGGGAGGATTCTCCCCCTCCCTCCCACCCCCACCCCAAGTTCAATGATTAAGTCATCAGCCATCTTCACTATTTTGGTCCTTGTGGTAAGTGATGTTTCCTGGAAATTTTCCCCCAACTCTATTAATACTGTCACAGGGGGTTACAGCAGTGACTCACTCCAGGAAGTCAACCATCGGAGGCTTCCTCAATCTCACAAACAGTCCCAAAACTTCTGCAAAAGGGCTGATTTACAATTCTCCAGAAGACAATTCTCCAGAAGAGCCTTGCTTGTCAAGTCCAGGGAGTGGGGACTTCAGGGGGGTGGCAGATTTTCACTGAAGCAATGCTCCTCGCATCTTATTGTCCTTGGAATAAATGATCTTCCAGATTAGATTGGAATCTCTTTGGACAAGTACTTGCTCTCTGTCAGGTGTTCCTTGTTACTTACTTCTGGCTACTCAGTTTTAGACAGAACACCTCTGAGTACCAAGGTTGTGATTAATTCTAGCCCAGTCCCTGCACTGTGTAATGCTAGACAGGGGTTCCCTACTTCTAAACAGAGACTCTCTTCTGCCTCTGGTTACTGCAAAGTAAAGCCAGAGGTGATGGATCTTGTTTGGGATTATTTGTAAAAAAAGAAATGTGGCTCTCAGAGTGACCCAGGGAGGCTTAAAATCAGCAGCTTTGTCTCGTAAATGGACCAAACTATTACTATTGGTTTATATAATTGGAGACAATAAAGGATGTCGTGCATTCATTCAACAAATGCCTATCAAATACCTAATTGTGCAAAGAACTGTGTTATACTTCTAAAGAAGGGGCAGGCACAGAGTCTAGAAGCAAATACTGTCTTACCCTGTTGGAAGATGCAGTCTAGTTGAGGTTTTGGTATAAACATCAATAGTGAGAATACACTAGACTGTAATGGAAATGTATAAAAGTGTTATTCTGAGCTCTTAGGGGGTTGGTTACACCCTCCATAACTGGGGATATTGGAAATGATGCTCCTAATTAACTTAAAGAAATTGAATTGTTGCACTAGGAAGGCGTCTCCCCTCTGGTGGTTTCTCTGAGCTTCATCCAAGGGATGCGACAAAGCTGTCTTCTGTGCTTGTGGGCCCAGCTGCATAGAGAGCTAGGTCGGGAGTCTGAAGTAACTTTCATCCCCTGCTAAGGAACAATGTGACCATCAACGAGTCAGTTGATGCGGTGTTGGGAAGAGGTGGTCTGCTAGTTCACTTCAAAGGCTGCCTAGGGATTCAAGAAGAAATCAGTGGAGGGAAGGGACATCTTAGGCCTCAGGAATAAGGGGTGTTAGGTGAGTGGAGGGCATTTTGAAGGAAGAGATGTCTTCTCTGGCCTGACTGGAACATGGATTGTGTGGAGTGGTACACACACACTACAGAGTAATCTGGGAAAGTCGTTGTGGGACCAGCTTGAGGAGACACTTGCGCGACAGCCAAAGGCATTTGATTTTTGTACTGTGGACAAGAAGATGATTAGGTTACTGGGAAATGATTATATCTGTGCCAAAGAATGATTATGGCAATTGAGAAGAAAGATGGCTCATTCCATGAAGATGGTGAAAACAAGTTGGAGAGACATATTAGGCAGGAGGTTCATTCCAACAGTCAGGGGGCTTATCTCCAGTTTATTCCATATAGTATAAGTAATTTGGGGAGAGTTGGGGGAGGGATGTGAGCTTCCCAAGGCCAGGGACCATTTTTTCCTTTCTAGTCTTGGCACACAAGAGGTGCTTAGTAAACATGTTCACTCAATGTTACTGAAGTCCTGTTGAAGTGCAATACCAGCAGAAATAGACTCATTGCTGAGACTTAGTCCAATGAGCTCAAGACCTGTCTCTATGATCTGAGGCAGGGGGAGCATGTTTCAGTCAATGCTGAGGCCCCTGACAAAGAGAGTGAAGTCAGAAGGAGTAATTTTCTGGAAAATGCTGAGCGAAGTTTGGGGCTTACAGGGTCAGGAGATCAGATTTAGCGCTGGAGTAGACCTCAGAAGCCAATCTGTCCACAACCCTCCCCTTCATTTTACTGAGACCCAGGGAGGTGAAAAAATTTAGGATCAAAGTCTAGAACTATAAGGGACCTCAGAGAACATGTAGCCCAATGTCTCGTTTTACTGATAAGGAAACTGAGACGCAGAGTGGTTAAGTGACTTGTCCAATGTCACAAAGATTGTAAACAATTGAAGCAGGATTGGAACCTGGGTCTTTATCATCATCATTGTCGTCATTGTCAGTAGTAGAGACATAGGCGGCCTCAGTGTCAGTACCTGCGTAGGACACATCCTGGCTGGGTGATGGCGATTAAGCGCCTTTGATTTCCCAGTGCCCCAGACAGCTCTGACACAGTCAATTACAGACCACCGGTCCAGATTCAGCTATGATAATGTCTGTAGTAATGATAATGTAATTATATTTATTACTGTTGTTAGTTGTGATTTGTTATTGTGTTAGTATTGTTGATATATATATATATATGTATATATATATATATATATATATATATATATTTGCTATTGCGTGAATATTGTGCTTGGGAGAGAGATTTTGGTTGCATTTATCATCCTCTGACATCCTTCCTTCCATCTTTCGTTCCAACCATGCCTAACATTGCTCTGGGCTGTAGTAAGGACCAGAGAGTCATGGCTAGAAGGGCAGAGTCATCTCAGCTGAGATCCTTTCAAGGAGGATCACTGTCCTGGGTCCAGTTCACTTCGTGTGATGGGAAGCACGGCATGCTAGGAGAAGGACCAGACTTCAGGACCTTCCATGCTTTACTTCAAAATTGGCAGCATGAAGATGATTCATTAAGGAATCGTTCTTCATGTCTTGAGTTTTCTCAGATGAACAAAAGGAGAGCAGAGCACATGTGCATTTCTAATGAGCCCCATTCACTAAAGGTGCCATTCTTTAGAGCTGTGTGTTCATGTGTATGTGTATGTGCACATGTGTGTATGTATGTATGCATGTGTAGGCATGCAAGTGTATGTGCGTTCATGGGGATGTGTGTGTGTGTGTCAGTGTATGTGGAGAACTTCCCCTGCACAGAGTCAGATCAGGAATGTCATGGGCCTTTTTTAGCAGCTGTGCTTTTGAAACATTCAAACAAAGGCTGTGATTTTCTTCCACATTAAATTGGGTCCCCCAGGTAGAATTATACAGCTTCTGAGCTTGTCCTGGAGAAGAAGTGAGAAAACATATGTCCTCTATTCCAATTTAAAAGTGGGGAGCCATGGGTATAGAATACTGCATATAATATCAGACAGCATTGTGGTGTTGATTTTTGCTGAACTGTTTATTTTTCTCTCTCCCCCTCATCTATGTGACTCTCTCTTTCTCTGTCTCTCTCTGTGTGTATCTCTCTCTGTCTCTCTCCTCTCCCCTCTCCTTCCCCCTCTCCTTCCCTCCCCTCCCCTCTCTTCTCTGTATGTCTACCTTTCTTTTTTCCCCCATTTCTCTCCCCTTTTTCTCTTTTTTCTCTCTCCCTCTTTGTTTCTCTATCTTCATGTCTTTTTGTGTCTGTCTGTCTCCCTTCTCCACTCCCCTCCCCTCTCTTCTCCTCTCTGTATGTCTACCTCTCTTCTTTCCCCATCTCTCTCCTCTCTATCTCTCTCTCTCCCCCCAGCCCCAGTATTACATAATGAATGTGATATAAAATGCTATTTTTTTCAATAGTCTTTGGGTGTTTATGCACTTTTCCATTTTTTCAGGAGAGAAAGAGTAGCAGATCCTAAGACCATAGATTGGGAGTTCCAATGCATCATCAGATAAGTCCTATATCATAAGGGGGCAGAGCTGAGGTTTGAACCCAGGTGCTCTGGTGCCTAATGTTCGCTCCCTTCCACTGCATCCTGTCACCCCTTTCCACTTTTTCCTTTGATACAAAATCATGATTATTGGTATGGACTGAGAACCAAGAAGATTGTGGAGAGAGGAGTTGATTTTTGCAGGATTAAAAGCCATTTCCACTCTGCGGTCAACGTAGAAATAGCTTCTAGAGGTTGTTTATGCAGGTGTTAGAACCAAGACACACCTCAGTGTCAGAGCTGGATTGTGCAGAGACTTCTGAGGGAAGAAGAATGTGAGCATGGAAAGCACTCAGCTTATCTTCACTGCCACCCATGCAATCGTGTCTTCACGTGATGGTGTTTGACAGTGCATCCCATCGATCACCAGTATGGCAAATGGTGATTTGTGACATTCTATTGAATATTGCCCTCGTCCCCATGACCTGTCCATTCTCTCCATGTCCGTGAAGTCAACCAGGCTGCAGGTGTTTCTCCTGCTTAGTAATCTCAGTTTCATTGTAGCTGCAATGTTCTGTTTCCAGAAGCCTGTGGAGTTCCGCTGAAATGACTAGAGATGGTTCCTCCAGTAAACATGCAGACCTCCTCTGTTCATTGGAGGGGACCCAAGAGATTTAGTTTCCTTTTACAACTTAAGTGCCTTTTGACTGCTGAAATGAGTGAGAGGACCAGGTGGTATTAGGCTTTTAATTATCATTGTATAACATAGGTTGTCATTCACCTCTACTGAGGCTTAGGAGAGGAGTTTCTATGGGCTCCAAAAATGATGGATTGTTCTTGAGATTGACTTAATAATGATCAGTGTGTGTGTGTTATCTATGTTTATTTTATTGTATATGTATGTGTGTTTGTTTACACACACATCCACTTAATTTTGATAAAAAAGACAAGTAGACTCTTAACATTGGGCATAGACCATGGAATCCATGTCATTCAGCCCATGCCTGAACTGAAGATCCTTCTACCTGCCGCTTACTCAAGAGTCCATTGTCCAGTGCTGGCTTGAAGAGATGAAAAGGAAATCCTTCCACCTTGGGACAGCTCTCATTGTTAGGAGCTTTTCCCCTGTCATCAGCTCTAATTTTGTTTCTTTGCTACTCTCACCCATTATCCTTGGTTCTGACCCTTGGGACAAGCAAAAAAACCTCTTTCCCTCCACCAGGTGAAGACACATTTGTTGCCTTCCCCTTCCCCCAACTGAAAAAAAAAAAGTCTGAAGAAGTGTCTACCAAACACATTCTTTGAAAACCCTTGGCCAAAGCCATCTGGTACATTTGTCCTCATCAGCTGTTAACTGGAAGGACGAGGTTATGGGCATTGACTTTAATTCCTGCAGAGGAAGACTGTCCATTGTCATGTCCCCAAGGCACCTAGCATTGGGTTTCTATTCCCATTGTATTAGACCTTATGGAGAATGTTTGCCTTTACTCTCTTCACTCAGCACCATGTCACCAGACTTCCTCTGTTTTTCTGAACTCTCCCTACGTAGATCATTGTTCTAGAATGGGAAGGGGCCTGAGAAATCATCTAGTCCAAAGCTTTTGTTTCTAGATGTGAAAACAGGCTCATTCCCTTCCTCTCTCATCTTTTATTCAGTCACTTACCTGTTATTGAAAAGGTATTCCAGCCTGAGCTTTTTGTTATTAGAAAATTAAACTTACAAAGACACAATAGTCTTTTCTTTGACTAACATCCATGGGGTATCAAGTCAGTAGTGGGAACTCTGGGTCAAAGGGCATGAAAAATGTAGGAACTTTTTGTCTGATTCCATACTGGTTTCCAGAAGAGGAGGACCCTCCCCTCGTTCCGCCAGAGGCGAAGTCCCCAGCTTCTTGGGTGCTGTACTTTGTCTTTCTTTGTACCCTCAACACACGCCTGCCTTCCTTAGGTCACTTCCAACTGGGAATCTCCCCATCTTTGACAAGTTTCCTCAGTGTGAGGTTACATACCTCCGAGTTGTTTTGGTTAGTATTGTTATTGCTACTAATAGTACTAAAAACTTTCCATTCTTTTTCATATGGGAGAGTTCAGATACCTTGTTTTGAAAATCCTTCCTGCCTTTGACTACTGTCTTGGTTCTTATGGCATTGTAATGAATGCCTCTAGTCCATGTAGGTTTTAGAGGTTGATTTGAAATTTTGGTCTAAAGTCGTCTGCCCATGATCCAAGGCTCCAAACCTGATCCCACTATATCTCATTAAAGCACCCCCTTCACTCTCCCCTCCCCACTCCTGTAGGCACCCTTGGCACCAATCATCACAGTGTAGTTACTGTCCAATGAGTTGTCACATTTCTTCCCGTGTATAAGCAACAGGTAGAGAGCCCCAGAGCAAGGAAAGAAGTCTGGGAAAGGAGGCTGTGGGCAATAATGTTGTAGAAAGAATCCTGGATTTGGCATTTGGCGACTTGTGCATGAATCCTGAGTCTGATGCTTGTATGGTCACGGAGAATAGCTATCCCTATCCAATCTGCCCCATGATATGTGACCCAATGATGAGGGACATGTTTTTCAGATATTTTTCAATGTCAAATGTGAGCTATTGTTTTTTTCTTTCTTTCAATTCCCTAGCCGGTTGTTCCTCTTTCCTCCTCCTCTCCTCTGCTTATCTAGAACCCAGTCACCCATAGTTCCCCATCCTCCACATGCGACTCTTCCTGCCCACTCTGCATCCCTGATATCCACTGAGCTGCTGCCCCATCAAGTGCTGGCACAACACAGTATAGGCTTAATTAGCTATTCACTGTTGTTGTTGCCGCTGTTGTGGTTGCGGCGGTTGTTCACGTCCTTAACAAAACTTCCCTTTTTCCAGTTTGATATCTCCAGTTGCTAGTGTTTGTGATCCTGAATCTCCTTTGCATTTATTTTGGACTTCTGTGCCCATGTTGCTTCCCCAAAATGCATATTCTTCCTGAGGACAGAGACCTCATTTATGTGTTCTTAGTCTATTCCCTGCCTCACCCGGTGCCTGGTATGGGGTAGTTATTTAATTATTTTGAACAAATGCCTGACTTCTCACTATTAATACTCTGAATTAACTTCTGAGCTCTATCTCTAAGTATCCTTCATGAATCTGTTGATTGATGAAGTCCTGCAGAAATTGGACCTGTTTGGGGACAAGGGATAGCAGCTCTGGTTCATGGGATTTAGTTCTTGAAGAGATCTTAGAAGTCATTCAGCCAAAGCTCCTGATTTTGTAGATGAGGAAACTGAGGCTTAGAGAAGGAAAGAAGTTTATGGAAGGTCATAAGCAAGTGTTAGAGGAAGGATTTCAACTCATGTCCCTTAGTAACTAGAGATCTAGTGCTTTTTTTCTTTATAGTGGAAATTTTGGGGGATGTCTTTGAAACAAACAATTGTACCTTGTTTGGGCACCTAGGTTATGAAGTGTATAGAGCACAGGGTTTGAATTCAGGTAGACCTGATTTCAAATCTGACCTCAGACACTTAATAACTTTGTGGCCCTGGGCACACTGCTATCTGCCTCAGTTTCCTCATTTGTAAAATGAACTGGAGAAGGAAATGGCAAAGCACTCCAGTATCAAGAAATCCCAAATGGGGTCATGAAGAGTTAGACACAATTGAACAATAAGTATGTTGCTTGGAACAATTGGAACTTTTGATTGGAGAGTATTTTGCCTTGTTTTTGAGATGTGCCTCAAGATTATGGGCTTGGAATGGTTCTTTGGCTTCCATTGCCTCTTACAACACAGAATATTTGTCAGCTCTGCTCACTGTTATCTAATGAATCGACTTTGGGCTCTTTGATGGGGTCATTTTGTAGATTTCTGGTGCCTTCTGTTCATTTCCCAGCCCCCAGCCCCTTTAATGATTGCCTCATGGTTTGCATATGGGACCTCTTAAAAGCTACTTTTGTCATTAATATGCCATTTCTAATCAAATGCAAATGAGTAGAACGAGACAATATTAATAGCTAGCATTCATAGCTTGCTATAAAACTTGCAAACCAAGTTACATATGTTATATCACTTTATTCTTACATCACTGTGGGAGGAAGGTGCTATTATCATACCCATTTTACAGATGAGGGAACAGACTGAAAGAGATTAAGGAACTTGTTTGGGGTCACACAGTGAGTCAGTGTCTGAGGCAGGATCCAAACTCCTTCCATCCTCTTAAGTCCTATCCTCTCCCCACCCACCCACTGAGCTGCCTGAGATGGGGAGAAATATGGACAGGGCTTTGGGCAGTGGTGCTTTTCACTCTACCTCCTTATGCATTTCCCGCAGACCTTTCAATGGCAATTTTCAGCTCCTGAACATCTCAGAAATTGTCTTGTTGCCATAGAGCTGCTATTCTCACTGAACATTTCCCGAGCTGTTCTCCAACGGCAGCAGGTGTACACGACCACCTGGTCCTGGGAGGAGAGATGCCAGCTACACTGTACAGAACCTGATCAAGGGCTTGCAAAGGGCTGGGGAAGATTGGGGGGAGGGGAGAATACGTGGGTTTGGGGACCTTGGAGAAGTGGTTATCTTCTTAGGATTCCTTATTTCTCTTTGGACAAACCAGCCTTTGGGTTTCTGTGCATGCATGTTTCTGTGTGTCTTCCTGTATTGTGTCCTTAAATGAAACATTTGGTATGATTGATTCAGGGCCAGTCTGTCCATTCCCTTAACTCTCTGCACATGTTATGGGTTCAACATGCAGACATCCTGATTCAGAGGAGAATGAAGATCTGGAGACCTTCACACACACAATTCCCACTGTAGTTCTTAATCCTAATGTGGTCCTTCAGTTGCCCTGAATCTAGGTTTCTTCTGTCATTGGGACAGAGCCCTCAACACCTTTCTGTACTAGTTGCTTATCATTCTTGGAATACAAATGAAACAGCTGAGAATGATCTGCCTTCCAACAACAACAATAAGTGACCTTTGTCAAATGCCATCATACGGATACACATTAGGAACTTTACAGAGCATGGCTTACTGTGACAAGGATCAACATATTCTGTTCATGAACACAAGCAGGTCAGTGACCAGGTGAAAGGCCCCATTTTAACCAAGATATTTCTGGCTGCATTTTGCATGATATCAAAGAAATTTAAATATAGTAGGTGCCTACTGACTGGGGAATGGCTGACCCAAGCTTGGTAGATGGATGTTTTAGAATCAATCAGTGTATCATCATTCCATCAGAGACTGCAGCCAGGAGAGTTCAGCCCAATCTGTGCCAATGTGTCTTCCATGAAATAGAGGGAAATAAGCAGAAATGGGAGAACTGGGATAATGTCACTGAAAATGTGAGAGATCAGAAATCAGATCCAAGGAGGGGCCTTGGAGAAGAGCCCTCATCAACCACCCCTCCATTCTCCTGGTTGACAGGAGGTGGATTACCCTGCCTACTCCCTTCAGCTCCATCTTGTTTGATTTGTTTTGTTTAACATTTTCTTATTCTCACAAGGAAAATTTTGTTGCCTTTGGGGTCAATTTATTAGAAATTGACTTAAAAAAAAAACCCTAAACCCATCAGTAAAACACAAATGCATATGTGTATACATAATATAATAGATACATATAACATAATATGTAAATATATAATCATAATGTATAACATCATATTATGTGAGATAATATATCATATTATTATGCATAGTATTATACATATTCAATATTATACACAATAACATATTATATGTATATAATACATACATATCGCATACTGCCAAATCCCTCTCTCTGAAATCTGTGTACATGTAGGCAAAAATCAAGAACCAGATATAACTTATAAGGTCCATTCCCTAACACCAGGGGGGAAATGTGTTTATCTCCATGTATATATGTATCTATGCACAGGTCTATCTCTATCCATTCCTCCTACATATTTCTAAGACTTTTTGTACTTGTTAATAACTTCTTCGTTCTTTTGATTAATAAAATTATCTAAAGCTTAGGCTGGTACCTCAGGCACCTGAAAGCAAATGACTTGCCCAGGGTCCTCCCACTGGCAATGCCCAGTGTAGAATTTGACCCCTGGTCCTCCTGACTCCACGACTTGGGAAGCAGCAGGGGTGTAGTAGGGGGAGGCTAGAGCTATTATGGTCTTCTGTGTGCTGATGACTTAAAATCTCCCTCCAATTGATATTTCTGTGGGTAGGAGGCAGCAGATCTTCCAGGAAACTCTGATTCTCAGCGTTCCCTCATCTTTAGCTGAGGAGGTGCAATCCTTTGAAAGCTGGAAGAAAAGGAGCAGAGAGAGCTGGACCCATTGCCCTCCATCTTCTCAGGGAAGCACCTGCTGAGACAAGAGGGTCAAGGTCAAGTGGAGAGAACTTTCTTAGGACTTATGTGGCAGAAGCTAGCAAGGGGAGACTAGAAAAATCATGGCTCCAAGATGAGTTGTCAGGGTGATGTAGCAGACATATCGAGTCCACGTTGGGTCCATAGATAGGTTACCTTGGCTTGTCAACTTGCATTGGTGAAAAATCCATCTTCTGGCTGATAACCATGAAAAGGGAGCACAGGATTTCCGAGTTGGCAAGGGGAGGTGATAAACATTTATGTAGAACGTACTATGTGCTAAGCTCTTAAAAAAAACAAAAACAAAAACAAATATTTCATTTGATCCTCGCAACCTTGTGAGGAACATTAAAAAATTCCTATTTTACAGGGAAACTGAGGCAGATAGCAATTGAATGACTTGGCCAGGGTCACTCAGCTAGTAAGTGTTTTAAACTTGGGTCTTCCTGATGCCAGACTCAGTGTTCTGTGCATTGTGATGCCACCTAACTGCCTTAGAAATCATCTGTCTAATCTGTTCATTTTAGGCTGAGATAGTATTCTGTCCTTTAGCTAAGGGGAAGAGCTGAAATGGGACGCAGGCCTTCTGGACCCAAAGCTGTTTCCAGTACACCCTTCCTCTATTACCAGCAAGATAAGTGGGAAAAAGAAAAAGAAACAGACCAAAAATGAAGACAGCCTTTTACTTAATTTGTGAACTCACCTGGAGGAGTCCTTAAGTAGGTGAAACTTTGTTTTAATGTGTTAGGGAGATCTCAGTGTCTTAGACTGGGTATGGGGATGTTTGAAAGGGTCCTTTGAGAGCAGGAGTGGGTTGAAACTTTGAAGACTTTTTTCTTTTCTATTGAGAGCTAAATCATTGTCCCAGAATCTATATGATTCCTCTTGCAAGAACACTACTGTGAAGGTTGACCTAGAGATGGGTCAAATTAGATATGGCTCAGGCAAATTCCCTGCCTTCAGGGGAGCCATGCCAGATACAATCCCTTCTCGAGGACTCAGGGAGCTAACCAGCTGGTGAAATCTCCAGGTCACTATTTATAGCCCGTGTGTGAGGGCTGGAAGATGTCTCATGTCTGGTTCAGGCATGCATCATGCATATTTGTAAGAAGGATACTGGGAATTACAAGGCACTTAGACCAAATTTTATTCCTGGAAAAATTCTAGGGCAATTCAATTCTAAGTCAGTCTACAAATGCCTGGAAAAAAAAAAAGAGGCAGATGGCATCTGGTGGTCAAAACCCAGTTTCCTTTTTGGAAAGTCATTTCCAAATTTCTAATTCTAATTTCACTAAGTGAAATGACCTAATGTGTGTATGATGGGAAGCAGTTGCCATTAGACTGTCAGAAAGAAACAGGAAGATTTGAAGTGATAATTTTTCCTCCATGAACTGAATTGGAATTCTGTCAACTGTGCCCAAGGCATAAGATGAGAGTAAGTTTGTTAGGGTCATGGGAGGAGAATTCAAAGCCAGTGAGTGGCACCTAGATCAGGGTCTGAAGCCTTGATTGTCCCTTCTATTGGGACTTCATTCAACCTCCCCAAACCAGCATTAGGAAGGCCCATGGGTACCACAGGATTCCACATGAATTTAATTTTCTGGTGTTAGCATCTGAAAGGTCAGACTATGGTCACAGAATCAGAGAATCTCAGAGCCTTCCCTTATTGCTGTGACCCCCATAGACATCCCCTGCATGGCCTACTGTGAGAAGCTTGTGGTGATTCTGAGTGGACAGGGGAAAAGGGAGGCCATTGACTTAACTCACTTTCACATGCTAAGACCTTTGGGGTTTTTGTCATTGTGGAAACCCTTCCTGTCCATGTGGCTAATTGTAGTCATGAATCCAGAGCTGAAAAAGGGTCATTGACTTGTCCAGGCTCCCAGAGATGCTACCCCTGCCACCTCTATTAACAACAAAGCTAGCATTTACATGTCACTTCAAATTGGCAAAGTATTTTACCTCTTTTAACTTATTTTTTCATCATAACACTTTTATCTTATTTTTTCCTCATAACATAGCACTGTGCCATTTTTATCTCTCTTTTTTTTTTTTTGCTTTTTGAAGGGCAATTGGGGTTAAGTGACTTGCCCAAGATCACACGGCTAGTGAGTGTTAAGTGTATGAGGCCAGATTTGAACGCAGGTCCTCCTGACGCACTGCCCCACCTAGCCACCCCTTTATCTCCATTTTCTAGAGGAGAAATTTGAGACTGAGAAGTTATGACTTAGCCAGGCTTATGTAGCCAATGATGTATCTGAAGCAGTATTTAAACCTTGGTTTTCTAAGCTGCCAATCCAGTCCTTTATCCATTATCCCAGGCTACCTCTCAGGTTCCCACCAAATCAAATGGCAAAGCTCCTTTCTGGATCATTTTTACCCCTAGGGTATGGTTTGAGAATCAGTTTGGGTGTATTTATATTATAATTTGAAGTCACTGAATTAATAACTAAAAATGTCCACCAACTAACCGAAGATTATGAACTCAAGAACTGATGCCTGGAGCAGGAAAGAAAATATTTTTAGTTTATCCCCTTAGGCAAATGCAAATCTTGACCATGTAAGCCACCTTGGTACTCACCTGGGATATTTCCCTGTGCTAAATGTTTCAAGTGCCCAGCGACCTGCATGTTGGTCCCAGCCTGGCTGCTGTCCCAGGGTCTGGGGAGATAATCACTGGTGAACTCTCTGAAAAGATGCGGAAGGTGTGTCAGGATCATGGAACCCCAATAAACAATCTTTACATCAGCAGGGAAGAGATGGACTGGCTATGGTCTATCAATTTGTTAAATGCCTTCTCTGTGTCTGACACTGTTCCAAGGCCTAGAGATCAAATAAGAACAAGAAAGGCAGTCCCTGCCCTCAGGGAGCTTACGACCCAAAGGGCTGCCATACAAAAGGAAGCTGAAAAAGAGGGTGGGGGTACCTGCACTGGAGCATGCACCCCACAGCAGAGCAGCTGATGGAAAGTGAATTCTGATCCCTCCAGCCTTCCAGTGAGAGTGGAGAGGCAGCTGCTGGTGATCGAGATCAGAGCTGGATGAATCTCTGTGCTGATGGGATTTCAAGTAATGGGCTTCTGCTGGGGTCCCACCAAGAGGAGCAGATGACAGACATGGGCTGAGGCATTGTTCCACATTGTCCAAAGTGGTTTAATTGAATGTTGTCAAAAATGAAGTAGAGGCCAGTGTATTTCCAGTAAGACTCTGGCATGAGATATTTTTTTTGGAGGGGGGAAGGTAGGGCAGTTGGGGTTAAGTGACTTGCCCAAGGTCACACAGCTAGTTTTGTGTGTGTGTATATTAAGTGTCGGAGGTCAGATTTGAACTCAGGTCCTCCTGACTCCAGGGCCAGTGCTCTATTCACTGAGCCACCTAGCCACCCCTGGCATGCAGTATTGATGAAGGAAATCCATACAGTATAGAATAAAGAAAGAATGGTGGTCCATGGAGAAAGCTATTTGGGTTGCCACCTTGCCAGTTGGATGATGTTGGCAAAGTCATTTCATTCTTGAACCTCTGTGTTAACAAAGGTCTGTAAAATGAGAGTGTTGGATTCTCTGACCTGGATGTTCCTTCTCTAAATTTCCATGTATCTTTTTATCACACCTTTATCCTTGAGTGTGGGATAATCTGTGTTCTCTTCCGAGTCCTTTGATATGGCATTGTTGGTTACAGATGACTCTGTTTTGTTCCCAAGTCCTGCAGGTATGTATGCCCTGGCCAGTTCAACAATGGGCATATTATATTCTCTCTCATCCAAGGTCCCACCAAGATGTGTCTGGAGAGGACAATCACTGTTTTGGGTAAAGAAAGGGTGGTACATGTGTACAACAATATTTATAGCAGCTCTTTTGGGGGTGGCCAAGAACTGGAAATCAAGGGTATGCCCATCCATTGGGCATTGAACAAGCTGTGGTATATGAATGTAATGGAATATGACTGTGGTATAAGAAGTGAGGAGCAGGCAGACTTAGGAGAATCCTGGAAAGACTTACACGGACCGATGCGGAGTGCAGGGAGCAGAACCAGGAGAGCAGTGTTCACAGTAACAGCCGCAGTCTGTGGCGACTGACTTGGGTAGACTCAGCCCTTCTCAGCCATGTGAGAGCCTCAAACAGCTCCAGAGGACTCCAGATAGTAGATAGCATCCACATCAGAGAAGGAGCTTTGGAGCCTGAACGCAGAGGGAAGCAGACGATCTTCTTTTTGTTTGGCTTGTCTCTTTCTCAAGGTCTCCCCCATTAGCTGTAATTCGACTATGCGACATGACGGATGTGAAAATGTCTTTAAGAGGAATGTCTGTGTAGATCCATGTCACAGTGCTTGGGGAGCGAGGGGGAGAACATTTAAAACTCATGGAAGTGAATGTTGAAAACTAAAAAGAAAGAAAGGAAGGAAGGAAGGAAGGAAGGAAGGAAGGAAGGAAGGAAGGAAAGAAAGAAAGAAAGAAAGAAAGAAAGAAAGAAAGAAAGAAAGAAAGAAAGAAACAAAGAATTAAAAAACAGTAACAACAGCAACAGAAGAGTGGTGCGTTGTCATCCAGAGCAGCTCTAGGAGTCTGTACCCACCACTGGAAGGGATGTGATTTCTATGGGTGCAAGGATTGGCCACACCAAAGAAATCATGATTCTTGGGGTGCATTCTCAATTAGGTGAGTTTCCAGGGTTTTAAAAACAATTTTTCAAGCACAAAAACTCTAAAGATTCCTCATTTTTCATTCCTTTGTCCCCTTGTTGAGTTAGGAGGGAACTCACAGACAATCTTGTCTAACCTCCCTGTTTTAAAGATAAAGTGGGGCCCAAATTTAAGGGACACAGTTAAGGTCAGAGAGGTTGTAAGTGTCCATGTTTAGATGAATCTGGGCCCTCTGGAAGTTTAGTCTGGTGGTGTTCCCTTAGATTGTAAGCTCCTAGAAGGCAGGGGCTGTGTGTGTGTGTGTGTGTGTGTGTGTGTGTAGCACCTAACACAGTTATGGTATATAGTGGGTTCAATGACTGCTCATTGAGGCAGCTTGTTGAAGAGATGGGAAAGCCTGGGTTTGCATACTTCCTCTGACCCTAACTGTATGATTTGGGCAAAGTCAATTCATCTCTCTGGGCCTCAGTTTCCTGATCTGTAAAATAATGGGTTTGAATCCAGCCATTTCCAAAGTCCCTGTTCCCTACAGTCTGTGATCACAGGGTCCTCTTATTAGTTGATAGGAGACTGTGCCCACCACTGGAGGGGATGTGATTTCTGTGGGACAGTCCCCTGTACCAAGCTCTCTAGCCTTGCCACAGCAAAGGACCTGGAAGATGATCTCATTTACTCCCTTGTCTTCCTGTGGAGGGAGGAGGAAAAATGCCTTATTCTACTTGACTGGAAGGCAAATGATGGCAGCTTCATCTTGGAATCAAATGCAGTCCTACAGCCTACAACTGTAGTCCTACAGCACAGTGCCTTGAGCCCAGGTCGTTGCACCTAAAATGGTGAAGATAGAGAACTGACTTGCATTAGATAGGAAGGTGGATACACAGATTGATAGAGGAAGCTGGAATCTGGAATGTGGAATTAGGAAGATCTGAGTTCCAATCCAGCCTTAGACACTGGCTGTGTCACCCTGGGCTAGTCACTTAACCTTTGTTTACTTCAGTTGACTCATCTGTAAAATAGGAATAATAATGATAGTGCCTACCTCTCGGGGTTGTTTGTGAAGATCAGATGAGCCCAGAATTCTCCAGCTTTCTCCACAGCCTGGCACACAGTAGGCTTTTAATAAATCCTTGTTTCCTTCTTCCCCTTGAATTCTTTTCTCCTGCCTTACAGACACATACGTACATTGATGGACAGAACATTTTTTTTAGCTTACCATGTGCTAAGTCCCAGCGATACAAACTGAAGCAGGTTATCTCAGGGACCTCACATTCTAATGGGCTGAGATGATGCATAAAGTGAACTACAGGGGGCATGTCCATGGGGTGACAGTGGATGTGAAGGGCACGTGTGACCAGACCTGGCTGCGATGTCCCTAGAATGAGACCCCCAAAGGCTAAGCCTTCCTGGGCCTCCTGGAGCCCATCAAAGCAAGTCCATGGGTGGAGTCCAGGATCCTGGTGGGACTCGAGTGGAGACAGCATGGCCAGAGAGGGCTTGGAAACATTAGGTCAAGCACTCGGAGCTCGAGCTGGGTCTTTGGGTCCCCTCAGTTTATAAGCCGTGTTACAGGTCTCACAGATTCATTTTTAACTGGGATAGTTATTTTTGTTTAAGTGTTTTTTGTTGTCCAGAAAATTTTTTTACCCACCTTCCAAGACTTTGGTGTAGATGGGGCTTATAATGTTCTGTGAGGCTGAAAACCTATTCCAGGCATCGCTAGGCTAGCAGAGACAATCTGTCTCTTATTCAAACTCAGAGGGCAGAAAGGTTTTGGCTTCGGTACTCCATACAGACCCTCATACACTTACATAAATATCCAGTTACCATTAAAAACAAAACAAAAGAAAAGCCTCATTCCAAGGCCAGGTCTCACTGGCATCACTGTGGGATCTGCTGAGTCATGTTTCTGGCATGCCAGCCTGTGGTCCAGAGAATGACTTGGTCCCTTCTTCCCGGTGCCTCGTCAAGTTGTGCATTCTTGGTGCTTTTCTAAGCTCAAGATTTGCTCAAGAACCTTGGTCTGTCATGCCTAAAGTGAAAAAAAAAAACTGATTGGGGGGTTGACATGGCCATGACCTTTATTTGATAGAAGGCTTTCTCAGAATGTTCAGTCAAAGAGCCAACAACCCCCTCTGGATCAGAATACATCCCTTGCCCTCCAACACACCAACTGTCTTAATGGAATGATGATCTAAGAAAGTGACTGCGATGGGGTAGGAGAGGAAGAGAGAGATGGAGAGAAGGAGAAAGAGGAAAGAGAAGAATGGTAGAATATATCCCCAAGGTTCCATTAATGTTGAAATGGGCAGTTCTGATCTCATTCTCTATAGTCTTTGTGCATATCTCCACTGTCTTGGTCAGTTCAGACATTAGAGCATATTGACATAGGTACCCATTTGGCTAAACTTTTCTTTGATTCTCAGTGCAGGAGTCACAAAGGATTTTTTGGCACATAAATGTTACTGGTGAGTTGTCATTGCATTAATTATAATTCATTTCTCTGGGGAGGTTCATGCCTTAATTCTGTGCTTGACTTTGATTCCCCCAGTTGTGGGGGAACGGGCCTATATGTCCCCATCTCTGAGTGCATTCTTTAGTGGGAAGGGAAGAAAGGAAAACAATCTTTACCAGGGAGTAGACTGCAAGTGGGAAGGTGAGCTAAAAGACCAGTTGTACTCTAAGCTTGGGAGCGAAAAGAGTGAGAGTGAACCTGGAGACTTTCCTTTCCCTCTGCTTCATCATAGCATGGAGGTGACCTTGATTTCTCTTAGGTTGTACCGAAGAAGCCCAGGGCTTGGAAAGTCCTACCAGTGCCAGGGACACACCCAGTCTGCTTTCCTGAGGCTTTATCTAAGTGGAGAGTGGTTCATCTTCCTCAAGTGTAAAATGGCAGAATTGGTCAATGGTCTTCCTCTTGCTCCAGGCCACAGAATCCACATTTTAGAGTTAGAAGGGATGTGAGTATGTATCTTTGAATCTGATCTCTTTATCTGAAATAAGAGGAAGCTGAAGTGCAGAGGGGAATGGCGGATCCTGGCTTTAGAGCCAGAGGGATGTGGGACATTAGACATTCCAAATTGTTGTACAAATCTGTAAAGTGGATCTCAGAAAGCCTAAGTCATGTCTTCAAAGGCACATGTGTAGTGGCTTTCTCATCTATTAGTTGTGGATTCCCAGTAGTTTATCGCTGTGTCCATTCACAGGCTGAATCAGTCATTCACATAGTTAGAACACTGGTTCTAGGGGTGTCTGACTGATTCTTGATGGTTTATCTTTATTTGGCAGAATGTGTTACTGCTGGGCAGTGGGCCTCCATGTTTCCCTCCTTTCCTCTCCTCCCCTGAGCTCATGAATAGGTAATCATCACCTTCCTCTATAGAAACAAGGCTATGAAAAGAGAAGGTTTTTAAAAAATTGTCTTATTCTTATTTCTACAACTCTAAGTGTGGCCAGGAAAACATTCTCACACATCCATGCTACGACGCTGGATGTTGTCTTCAGCATGCCTTAGAAAGGAAATGCTTGATTCTATAAGAGAAGGTGAGAGGTGAGGGGAGAATGTGATCCCTCTACCTACCAGTCTCCTTCTTGGTAGTTTCCAGCTCTCCTCTGGTCCTTCCATCTGCAGTAAAATCCATTTTCTGTTAAGAGCTGGTTCGTACCATGCCAATGGGCTTGTGACCTTGGCTGGTCCTTCCAGTGAAGATGATTGCTGCCTGCCCATCCTTACGATGCTGCTTTGGGTGCTCCCACCAATCCATTCTATTTCATTTGCTGCTGTCCCCCTTATGTTCTCTTGACGTTGCAAGCTTACCAGTAGAGCATGTCCATATAGGAGCCCAGAAAAAACAAATGATGAAATCCTTGGATTAGAGTTTGCATGGTCAGGTCCTGAAGGTCTTGACTTTGAAATGTCCCCTTCTCTTTCCCGGCCAGCTCAGAAAGGGCAACATTACCGTGGATGGAAATTCTCCATGGACTGATGGATGCTTTGGCTCCACACTTAGGCTAGCCTCACCCTCCTTCATCTCTTCCGTGGGTGGGTCCACTTATCTTTTAGGTTTCCCCCATTTTGAAATGACATATGTCTGTCATGACCAAGCATCTGTCAGTCTGTCTGTCCCCTTCCCCCAGTTTTGCCTTTTTTATTAACATGTGGAAAAGGAGGCTCCTCTTCTAGAGGGACTCAATAAGCATGGCCAGAATAGTGTCTGGGGGACCTCATTCTTTGATGTTTCTTTCTCTTGAGATGTGTTGCTTATCCTTCCATTGTAAAGCTGGGCTTGGAAAGGCCTTGGAGGCTTCTTCCCTTGATGACAAGTCATTGTGTCAGTTCCGCTTTTGTTTTTAGTTTCCCCTGGAAAACTGAAGTTTGCTCAGCTCCCTTTCCCTCCTTTGAAGGCAGCTGGCCTGAATTTATCTGCCTCTTCATCACTGCTTTAGATTTTCTCTTCTCTTCTCTTCTCTTCTCTTCTCTTCTCTTCTCTTCTCTT